>NW_027203326.1:969578-1387078 GCF_024711535.1 Dipodomys merriami
GTACAGTATGTTCACAAATAAAATTATATTAAATTTAAAAAAAAAGAAATTCAATCCCTCAGGCAGGATCCATCATTCCTTGATTTTCTCTGAAGAGATTTGGTACTAGAGCACAATTTAGAGAATGAGCTTTCCCACCACTCACGACAGCTTTGTCAGGAGGAAGAGGTTCAAAACTAAAAGTGACCTCAGTTCTCACAGGGCCAGTCAGAAACCAAGAGATCGCATTTTCCTCCTCATCAGGCACCTTCTGGTAGGAACAGAGTCTGGGCAAAGTCTAAGATGGAGAAAAAGTGAGACTGGGCCTAAAGAGTACACGAAAGAATGACCCTCTCTTTGACTAAAAGTGAGATGTGCAGTGAGACATGACAACTTCCTTTATATATGAAAATTCACTAGGTGAGTTATCTCACTGCCACTGTGCAGGAGGTCAGTTTCTCCAAAGAAGTTGATAAATGTTGTGTCTACCAGTTTGTTCTCTAGGCTGTTGTCTCTCCCGTCTCTCCCACCCCTTCCCATGCCAAGAATGCATTGCTTCTTTCAGGCACTCAACTACTTGTCCTGAACCCTGAGCAAGAATATTGTAGGCTATTCTTTGGCTAACCCCTTGCATTGGAGGTAGAAAAGGCCCAGGCTCTGAACATGCCAAGAGGTAAAGAAGGTGAGTGTAAGCTCAGATTGGTACTGAAGAACATTCATATTGAAAAAAAAAATAAATGAAATTAATGGTTGAGTAATTTAGGGTGTATAGCTACTAAATGTAGGTAATTATTAGTAACACATACAATCATGGATTAGGAAGAAAATAATGAAGTAGGTTCAAGATAACATGGAAAAGACACCTAATACCCATAACAGGAGATGAGAGTGTGAAGGAACTGATGGCATAGGTCCATTTACTATCTGAGGAGTGACCTTGGATAGGAGGCTTTTATAATAATATCTAAAAGAGAGGGACTTGCTGGGCACTAGTGGCTCACACCTGTAATCCTAGCTACCCAGGAGTGTGAGATGTGAGTATTATGATTCAAAGTAAGCCCAGGCAGAAAAAGCCAGAAGTAGTCCTGTGGCTCAAGTGGTAGAGCACTAGCCTTTTGGTGAAGAGGTGAGGGACAGGACCCAGGCCCAGAGTTCAGGCCCCATGACCTGGCAAATAAAACCCCCCAAAAAAAAACAAAAAAAAAACTTCCAAACTTATCTTTTCTCATAATTGAGGAGAAGCTTTTTTTTAAAACAGGAATTCTTATCTAGTTCAAGGTCATCAGAACTTCAGAAGAGTTTTCCTATTGAGATATAATGCACTTAACTCTGCTGAACTTAATCATGACTAGGAAAGTATGGACGTTGATGTGTTTATTATATTTTCCTTATAAATATATAATTCTGTCAGATATTATATATTTTATATTGTACAATATATTATACATTATATAGTATAATAAATATATTTTAATATAACATATATTATATATTAACATACTTCCTAATTTTAGAGTTAGGAACAAGCAACATATTGAAAGACAAATGCTTGAACCTCTGAGTAATTTCTTTACCAATGGACAATTCCAAGTTTCATTCTTATTACCCAAAGAGCAACATACGTAAGCGGTGCCCATAGAGGTGGGTCTCTGGATTCTGGAAACTGATCTGCACATATATATATATATATATGAAATATTGTTTTATACTAGTGAATGTGTAAAACTATAGCAACAGATAAGTCAAAATCTATGTGCACACACACTCAATCACTTTCATGTATAAGAATTTATTTTCAGGCTGGGAAGATGGCTCAGTGGTAAAGCGCTTGCGTTGCATGCCTGAGGCCCTGGCTTTGATTCCTCAGCACCACATAAGCAAAAAGAAAAAAGCCGGAAGTGGCACAGTGGTTCAAGTTGTAGAGCGCTAGCCTTGAGCTGAAGAGCTGAGGGACAGCACCGAGGCCCAGAGTTCAGGCACCACGACCTGACACCCACACACACACAAAAAAAAGAATGTCTTTTCTATGTTCCCTATGCACCTACACAGAGAGTACATAAGTTGCCCTTGAATTGTCCTGGGAGTTCTTTAACTGGCTACTGTAGCTTCACATCCTTTGTTCTCTTAGTAGCCAGATGTCATGTGTTCAACAATACTTGTTACAGGGAAATGTATCTACCCTGACACATAGAGGAACTTGGATTTCAGAAATGCCACAAATAATTGGGCAGTACAGCAGTACTTTTCAAAACTAAATAGATTGCATATATATTAGAAAGTTTGTCAGAAAAATAAACTTCAGTGCAGGATGAAACACTTGAAGAAAACTACAGTTGAAATTACATATTGCTAGGTGCTGGTAGCTCATGCCTGTAATCTTGGCTTATCTGGAGGATGATATCTGAGAATCACAGTTCAAAGCCATCTTGGGCAGAAAAGTTGCCATGAGACACTTATCTCCAATTAATCAATCAAAACTAAAATTGATACTGTGGCTCAATGTTGTAGAGAGATAACCTTGAGCCAAAGACCTCAGGAACAATGCCCCGGACCCAAGTTCAAACTCTGCAATAGACAATAAATAAAAATAAAAAATAAATTACATATAATTTATTACCAACTCTGTACAAGGAAAATAGGATATGACACATGGCAACATATGACTTCAAGTTCCAAAGTTCCAAAGCATTTCCCACGATTGAGAACTAGGAGTAATCCATATTGAAAAAAATAAAAACATGAATGATTCATACCAAATTTCAAAACATACTATATGTTAAACAAAGGAAATGCAATAAACATGCATTTCACAATTTAGTAACATCATACAGTATAAAGAATCTGATTAAATGATTCATAAAAATCAATACAATGCAGATAAAATATCCAATATCTCAGGGGTCAAATTAGCAGAATACTTTCCATCTATGATGGCTGTTTTGTAAATTATCCAGCCTTATCCATCCCACAATTTCAGGAGGCTCTTCCTGAGAATGTCCAGAAACCTGTCTACTGTGAGTGCTCAATGTAGACCTGGTCCCATTCTCTATTATTTGGGCATATGGTAGACTGAATATCTGATAATTTGCCAAAGGCACAATTTGGGAATGGCTTCCAGTAATGACATTTTAGTTCTCACAAAAAAAGGGAAATTGAAGACAGTGAGAAAATCTACCAGATCGCGGAAAGATTTCTATTATTGTGCTAAAAGTGTACCCTTCTACTGACACTTGAACAAACTGCAGCAATTGTCACTCCAAACACATGTCCAAAAAATAGCTTTCCAAATATTGACCAGTTTTCATGTTGGCAAATCAAGACACTCTATTGTGGTCCTGTTTTACTTAAACTATCTGCTATGTTTTGCCCAAGAGATAGTTGATCTTACCAATTTCTTAAATTTTAGTTCATCACACAATCACTCCATAGCACTTAAACATTAAAAATACCTACCCATATAAGTCTGTAGAACATACTTACTACAGTTTTTCTTCATTTGTCATACATATTTGTGTATCCCAGGGCTTAGTTCTGTAATCTTCCTTCTCATGAGTGTTTCCACTGAGTACATGTAATTATTTCTTCAGCTCTGTTCTTTCTTTAATTCAAGTCCTTAATAGAATCATGTCTACTGACAATTCCTAGCTATTGATTTTAACAAATTCAAAAGAGTCCAAAGTGAGCTTTGATTGTATCCCTCATTACTATTTGATTAATTGATAACTCTTCCAGTTGCCTTGTCAAAATATCTTGGAGTCATTTCAGACTTACCAACTATTTCACACCTCATATGTAATGTATGACCAGGTTTTGACAAATTAACTCACAGAATATTTTAGGAACCATAAATATATGGTATATGAGTACTAATACAATGACTTAAATTCGTGTCCTTGGTTTTCTTTTTTTTTACTTTTCTTTTGTGCTCTGGCTGTCAGTCTTCCATTTGAGCCACAGCTCCACTTTTAGCTTTTTGGTTCTTAGTTGAAAATAAGTGTCTCATGGTCCATTTACCTGGTCTAGCTTGAAACTATGATCTTCTGTTTTCAGCCTTATAAATAGCTAGATTTAAAGGTATGCACCACTAAAACCACCCTTATTATATTTGAATTAAAAATAAGTTCAAAGAACAAATATTTGTAGCATTTTCAAAATTTGTAATATTTTCAAAAGTGCTTCACTGAAGTTGCTGAAAGGCTGATAAGGATGAGGACAAGCAACTTTACTCAGAAAGTATCACAAAGTGTTTGCTGTGGATAAGTGTAGCCAATCTTAGAGGATGTTCATAATGATGAGGAGAATTTTTGAAGGTGATTACAGAGGTGTGCTTTCTTTTTTTTTTTTTTTTTTTGCCAGTCATGGTACCTGAACTCTGGGCCTGGGCACTGTCCCTCAGCTCTTCAGCTCAAGGCTAGTGCTCTACCACTTGAGCCACAGCACCACTTCCAGCTTTTTCTGCTTATGTGGTGCTGAGGAATCGAACTCAGGGCCTCATGCATGCAAGGGCAAGCACTCTACCACTGAGCTACCTTCCCAGCCCCAAGGTGTGCTTTCTTGAAGATATATATTTATAGTATAGTTTGTATACTGTTAAAAATGAGACAGTTACGATAGGGATGTTGTCATTCCTTCTATCCTTCACAGTATAACATTAAAACCAGTTTTATAATATAGTATTTATAGTAATTATAGAATATCACTAATTATGCATATATTATAAATATATCATTTATATGTTATATAATATCGTATATTACATATATTATGCAAACAAAATTTAATGTTTCTACTTGTCTGTCCAGGAATTAAACTAGCAATATCTTTGAAAATGGATAATAAAGTAGGGTCCTTACAATTTCGATTGCAACATAGAGTTTTACCCAATTAGTAGTTATTTATTCTGAATTGGTTTAAAAATGGAATATCAGAATATAATTGAGCATTCAAAAATAATTATGTAAGAATATGCCAAGGATGGAGTTAAAAAACTATAGTCTGACTCATGTATGTAATCCCAGCTACTTAGGGGCTGAGATCTGAAGATAGATAGGTATATGAAGCCAGTGTGAGTGAAATGGGTCAGGGACAACACCCAGTCTCAGTAATGGCACAAAAATAAATTATGTGACTAAAACATACATGTATATTTATTTAAATAAAGTTATCATTCCTTGTATCCTTCACAGTATAATACTAAAATGTTTTATATATACATTATTTATAGTAGTCATAGAATATCAGTAATGATACATATAAATGTATATATATGATATATAAATATATAATTTCTATGTTATGTAATAAAATACATTACATATATTATGCACACCTAATTTATATTGATAACAGTAATATCCATTAAATTGATATATGTTTTAGAATAGAGAATACTTTTTTTGGTACAATAAGGAAGTAAGTAGTCACAAAAATTATTCATTTTGAATTGTATGTCCATAACAATCTATTCCCTGTGTATTGAGGGAACTGATTGATAAAAGCCTGTTTTCATCAGGACAGGTGTCTTTGATACCAAGAATAATAAACAGTGGAAACTTAATGATGTTCATTCAGGTATTTCTTTAGAAATTATAATGATCTTCATTGTGCTGTCATTATCCACACCCTTTTCACTTAAAAATATTTATTTTCTGTATCAATGTTATTGCCCTTATAACCATAGTTAGGAAGATAATGTGGATTCATCTGCTCCATAGCTCTTGAAAAGTAATGAATGTGACACAGAATATCCTCAATATGGCTGGTGGAATTCTGGATTTGAATTATGGGTCTCAACTGATCAGTCTTCGGAACTTGGGAAATTTGTTTGGGCTTCTTTCCTACTTTTGTTTTTAATAAAATACTTAATTCATTTCCTAACTTGAAGAAGATTATGAGCACTTAAATTAGCCTAATACAAGTTCAGTGCTTGGAATGGTGTCTGCACATTGTGTAGTAGGTCCCAAAGAAGTCAGCTTCCATCAGCATGGTCACAGCATCCTTCCTGAAGGCCTTAAGAAACACATACCCAATTGATGCTAATATCTGTGAAAATTTGTCTTTACTAAAAAATGTCTTATCTTCATATGAAACAATGAAAGCAATGTTGGGGTTGACCTGTGGCTTTTATTCTGAAGGAGTTTTGCCTAAATTTCATTCTTATTCTATTAGTGGTAGCAGTAGCATTCTTTAGTGCTGCCCTTCATATTTCTAGTTCTGCGTTCCATTTGGAATACTATTGTAACTTCGTTTATAATCTTTGTTATAAGAATAAATAAACTACAACTGCTGAAGTTTTCAATAGTCAATGCACATTTTATTTGCTTAGTATTTTCCTGAAATTATTACCTTTGGATTATATATCCCTAACAAACTATTTTTTATGATTTCTTATATGATTTATATAGATTTATGTGATTCTTATATAACTTCTTAGAGATCCATAAATAAAACAGCTCAGAACAGGAAAAGAGTAGGTGAGAATTCATAAACAATACTATTACGGTGCTCTTAATGGCTAAGTATAAAGAATATGTGACAAAACTGTTGGAAGATTCGTTTTTTTTTTTTTTCTATTCTCTCCCCTTTCTTTGTAGAAAGGTTCTCCCTATAACGTGCCAAGTGCTCTGGACCTTTCAAGGCTTGTCTCAGTGACATAGGTGATGGGATTAGGGACATGTGCTCCCATGGCTGGCTTTTAGGAAGTTCACAATATAGCAATACCTATACACATAAAGAAACTTTTTTGAGTTATGTGTATTCACTTCCTCAATAGCCACAATGTCAAAACATCAAATTACTAACAACTGGCATCACTAACACCTCCAAAAATCAAATGCAAACTAAAAGCTGTATTTCAAAAACGAACATCTAAGGCAGTGTTGGAAATACAAGAAGATACATAATACATCTAAAGGAGTGAGTTATTCAACATTGGCAATGAGCAGTAATATCTGAATTTTTAACCAGGCTTGAAAAGTTCGGGTGTCCACTAACTGTGATTAGAGTTGCAGAGTTGACCTTGGTATCAAGATTGGAGGTAAAATTCAAAGGCAGCGAAGTTGCTGCAGTATTGTAGCTCAATACAGTGTGACCCTCCCTGATAATGGTAAACAGAGAGTAGAAGCTAAGTCAGTAAAATGTATAGGAAGGATTCTCCACTGAGAATAATTTCAGGGAGTGATCATTACTCTTGCGTTGAATATGAATAGCCCATCATTCTACTTTAAGCTCTAGCATATTTCTGATTTGAGGACAATTATAACATACCACTGTGCCATGAGTGCTGAGCAGTGTAGGTTTATATTACTCTAATATATGTAAAAATCCTTACAGGTACGGAATGGCCTGACCCTGACACTTCATTCTGTGTTGTTGAGTTTCATGGAGAAATGTTCATAATTAGGCAATTCACACTCATCTAAGTCTGAATCAAGCAACTGAGATAAGACATTAGGGTCATCACTCCAGTGACATGGTCTGTGACCTGTGAAATAAATGACATTATTTCACAATGCATATGTGTTTCTGAAAATGCATGCAATACCAAATACCAAATACACAAAAGGGACAATTATCCATCTCATATTATCAGAAGTCAAGATACTCCTGAATTGTACTTACTTGCTAGAGGGTCACAGGGTCACTGCTAACTTTTGGTATCTTTCCAGGTGATCAATATTACTCAATCTTTTTTGAGGAAGTGTTTTTCCATAGTTTTTTTTGAGGTGTTCAGAAAATCAGTACTGTCACTAACCGCAACCATGGGACAGCAAAGATGATGGGATACCTGGCCAAAGAACTGAGAAATCACGGGAAGTGATAGGAAAGAAGACACCAGAGGACCCAAAGCCTCATTTCCAGCTTCTGGATAACCAAATCCTCCTTAACATGTTTATATTCCTTCTACTACAAGGGGAGGGGGTGGTCAGTGGCTATAGGTATGTCCACAAACTAAGGCATTAACCTAGCTTTGGTTACAACTATTAATATGAGGTATTGTTTGTATACATAGTGATAATTGAATCCCTTATGTTAGGGAGCAGAAGTGAGCAATAGTCCTTACGTCCATAACAGACATCAATCTTGTCTCCAAAGTCTTAGTCTTTTAGTGTCCAACAGCTCCAATTTAAATGCTCTTGAGGTAATAACTCATACCCCTGTCTTCCCTGACCTTTTCAGAGCAGAACTCTCAGCCTTTTGATTGCTATTTGAGATGGCTTCCCAATCTATCCCTTTCCAGATTTAACAGTTTGAACCTAGATTTCCTCACAAATACTGTGACAGATGTATTATTTTGAAAACTATATTTTTTCTAGGATAGGTTCAATTTTTAAATTTTATTTTATTTAAAAAATACTCTACAGAGTGGTTACAGTTACAGGAGTAAGATACATTCCTTGATGAATATTGTTACCTACTCCATTGTTGTTCTCATTTCCCTTCCTACTCCCCACACCTCCTCCCCACCCCATAGCTGTAAAGTTCATTTCTGAAAGTGTCTTGTGAATATCATTGTTGCAATGGGTCACTCTTTGTACTTTTTTCACTATATTTTTTCCCTTTCCATCTCCAAATCAGATAAATGTATATACAGGATGGAAGTTATCAAAATCAAGACAGAGTTTGCTAGGGATAAACCAATAGAAAAGACAAATGAAATAAAATAAAATCTAGATACTCTACCAAGATCAATGTTGATATCTGAAAAAAAAAAAGATTTGTTGTTTCCATGTCTTGGAGTTCATTTCAATTAGCATCATTTTGTAAGGTCAAATGTATATAACTCTGGAGCCAGCAATCCCACTCTCGGGCACTTGTAGAAATGATCTCAAGCTAAAACACACTAAATCTACAACTATATTTTTTGCAGCATTATTACTATAGCTAAGATATGCAACCCATCAAGATGCCCCTCAATAGATGAATGGATCAAGAAAATGTGGTAATTTTATGCTTCTATCAGAAAGAATGATAGAATGATAGCCCCTTTCTTAAGAAAATGGAAAGACTTGGAAAACAATCATATTATGTGAAGGCAGCCAGACTCAAAGAAAAATAGTTTCCAAGGTTTGCCACATTTTTATTAATTAATATATGCTTAGGATAGTCCTGACAGACAGGTTCACTTTTTAAACTCTTAATATTCCTTTTTTTCTCTCGCTCTTCCTCTTTCATTCCATTTGTGTGTGTGTGTGTGTGTGTGTGTGTGTGTGTGTGTGTGTGTGTGTGTGTGTGTGTGTGTGTATGTGCACAGTAATGAAACTTGCCTCGGAGCCTCAAACTCTTGCTTGGTTTCTTCATTCATGACTGTGTCTGTACTATTTAAACAAAGGTTTCACTATGTCTTTGATTGAACAATTGAACATAAATATCTCATGGATTGCTACCCCAGCCATCTGTGAACCATGATCTTCCAATCTCGACCTCGTGACTACTAGGAAAAGGGATGAGGCACTGGCATCCAGCTTTATTGCCAAGTGTTTTTGGCTTTGCTTTTGTTTTTTGTTTTTTGTTTTGTGCATTCAAAATCTGTAAGGAAATGAAATCACTTATAACCAAGAAGATTCACATAAAATCCATGTTGTTTAAATATTACTTTATTAATGTTATCCTTTTACATCCATATTATGTGATTTGATTTTTTTGATTTTGTTGCAAACGGTCAAGTCACATATATAGTTTGAATCTTCTTTTCTTGGTTTTATAGTGTATTAGGTGTTTCAAAACAGAATTTACCAAGGTTTAAATCTGCACTACTGAAGCAGCACCTTTATGATTATTCAATATCCTGTAAATCATAAGTTCATCACTTCTTGTGGCACCATATGAGTCAGGTATTTTCCTGTAATACCTCGACATAGTTTAGACCTCAGTGCCATGCACTCTTGCAAATATGCAAGGACATCCTTTGTAATTCTCCTTGGATTTTCACTGTTCTTCTCTCTATTCTCCCGTGCTAAGTCCTGTGATGACCATGTTTATTTTCTCCCCTGTTACATTCATCATTGCATCTTGGGAAATACTGGTATGCACTACTGTACTTCTATCCATTCTCCTTTTGCTTTGTGTTGTACCCCTCTCAACGTGGAGGGTCAGAGATTGGGGATATTTTCTTCACTCTTTAGCTCCGACATCTATCTTTACTTTCTAGCAATACATTCATTGAATTCTTTCTGTAAATTCTAATGTCTTGAAAATGATTACTGCATTTTCCTGGCTTTGCTATTTGGCATTAGGGAAGAACATAGGTCAGTAAATATAACTTAGGTAAAACAAGATTGCTATCATGCCACCGTACATGTTAATTGGATAATGTTTACTTCAAGGTCTGCCTACCTGCTTCCTTTTCACTATTTATATTTCAATGTAGCCTTTTCTTATGGAAAGTATTTACGGGCCTAGTGAAGATCAATTCCTACTCTATTTAGTCATGAATTTTATTCCAACATCATTTCACAGATCCTTCTTAGTTTCCTCAAGGTCTGTATAGTAATGCTTCACATTCTTAGATATGTTTTTAACATCGATGCATCCGATGATAAAGACACATTGCTTAAGTCACCATTTTGATGATTGAAAAGAAACCATGCTGCAATCTCACTATATCGCAATTTTCTGGTTTTAAATACTTTTAGATTAGAATTGATGCTGGAGAATGAACATTTTGTGTACAATTTTATATTTTCCTAATTATTTTTACTATACATTCCAATATTGTATAAAGATGAAACATTACTACTTACTTAGTTTTAGGATTTCTAAAATGGTTAGAGTAAAAGTTTTATTCATTCATAAATTTAAGACATTATTGTGCATTATGACCAAGTGAGATATTTTAAACTTTTTATTTCTGGTATTTTATTTTATTTTTATTTTTTATTGTGCACATACTGTACAGATGGGTTACAATTATATGGGCAAGATAATGAGTACATTTCTTATCAAGCATTGAAGCCTCCTCCATTGTTTACCCTTCACATCCCTTCCCAGAATTCCCCCGCCCCCTCACCCAATCCTCCCACCCCCCACCAAAGTTGGAAAGTTTGTTTTCGACATGACAACTTGTACTTCACATTATTGCAATGGGTCAACCTGTATCCTTATTTAAACGACTTGTTTTTCCCCTCCACAAATTATACCGACATCAAATACAGTAAAAGCAGGGGTTATACGGTGGGGGAGGGACATACAAAGCAACAAAGAAATAATCTTATATATGCATTAGAAACAAATGCATGAAAGAAAAAAAAACATTTAAATACATATCTAAGGGTTCATTTTCCAAACATCACATTATCTGACCTTTTCTCTTGACTCATACATATAATAGATATTGCAAATAAGGGACAACATGGAACCTATGATTCTTTGGGCTTGGCTTACTTCACTTAATGCAATTTTTTCCAAGTTTTTCCATTTCCTAACAAATGGGGAAATGATATTCTTTCTGATGGAGGCATAGAAATCCATTGTGTATATGTACCACATTCTCTTGAGCCATTCATCTACTGAGGGGCATCTGGATTGGTCCATATCTTAGCTATGGTAAATAATGCTGCAATAAACATAGTTGTGCTGGAAGTATTAGTGTGGTCTTGTTTGTAAACATTTGGGTAAATGCTCAAAAGGGGGATTGCTGGGTCATAGGGGAGCTCTATGTGAACTCTTTTGAGGAACCTCCATACTGCTTTCCAAAGTGGTAGAACAAGTTTACACTCCCACCAACAATGAAGTAAGTATCCCTACTGTCCAAATCCCCTCCAGCATCTGTTATTATTAGAGTTCGTTCTTAATTTATGCCATTCTAACTGGGGTAAGGTGGTACCTCAATGCTGTTTTGATTTGCATTTCTTTTATGGCTAGGGATGTTGACCATTTCTTCATGTGTCTATTGGCCATCATTCTTTCTTCTTCAGAGAAATTTCTCTTTAAGACTTTAGCCTACTTATTTATTGGGCTGTTGTTTCTTTGATAATTTGTTGTTGGGGGATTTAATTTTTTGAGTTCCAAGTATATTTTAGATATGAGATTCTTGTCCGTTGTATGGCTAGTGAAGATCTTCACCCAAATAATAGGTTTACTATTGATCTTTGTAGCTATGCCCTTTGCCATGCAGAATCTCTGCAACTTCATGCAATACCATTTGTCCAACCTTTCTTTGATTTGTTGTTTTTCTGGGTCTCTATTAAGAAAATTTCAGCCTGAGCCAAGGAGACCTAGGGTTTCTCCTATGCCATCCAGTAAAGTTTTCAGAATGTCTGCTTTGACTCCGAGGTCTTGGAACCATTTGGAGTTGATTCTGGTACAGAGTGATGTATAAGGATCTAGCTTTCTTTTTCTACAAGT
Source organism: Dipodomys merriami (assembly GCF_024711535.1). Taxonomy (NCBI): domain Eukaryota; kingdom Metazoa; phylum Chordata; class Mammalia; order Rodentia; family Heteromyidae; genus Dipodomys; species Dipodomys merriami. Next base: position 981,903 of record NW_027203326.1, read on the forward strand.
AGTTAACCAGTTTTGCCAGCACCATTTACTGAACAGGCTGTCTTTCTTAGATTCTATTCTTTAGCTCCCTTATCGAATATTTGATGGCTATAGGTCTGTAGGTTCATTTCTGGGTTTTCAATTCTATTCCTGAGGTCTGTTCTTGTGCCAGTACCAAGCTCTTTTGATTACTATGGCTTTATAGTAGAATTTGAAATTTAGTATTGATATTCCTTCAGCAGTGTTCTTTCCGTTGAGGAGCGTTTTTCTATTCAGGGTCCTTTATTGTTCCATATGAATTTTTGGATTGCCTCTTCTATTTACATGAAGATTGAGGTTGGAATTTTGATAGGTATCACAATGAATTTGTAGATAGCCTTGGGAAGATTTGCCATTTTCACGATGTTAATCTTTCCAATCAGGAGTATGGGAGTTTTTGCCATTTTTTAAGTTCTATTTTGATTTCCTTTTTCAAGGTTTTAAAGTTTTCATCATAGAGGTCCTTCACTACTTTGGTTAAGTTAATTGCTAGGTATTTTTTTTGTGGGGTTATTACAAATGGAGTTGCTTTCCTAATTTCAGCCACACTTTTCTCATTGTTGGCATACAGGAAAGCCATAGATTTTAGGGGGTTAATTTTATACCCTGCTACTTTGCCAAAGTTTTGAATCAGCTTGAGTAATTTGGGAGTGGAGTCTGTGGGATCCTTTAAATACAAGATCATGTCATCTGAAAAGAAGGAGAGTTTTATTTCCTCTTTCCCTATATGGATCACTTTTATGTTTGCATCTTTTCTTATTGCTGTAGCTAGGCATTTTAGTAGGAGATTGGAGAGAAGTGGAGAGAGTGGACATCCTTGTTTTGTTCCTGAGTTAAGAGGAAATGGCTTTAGTTTTTCACCATTAAGTATAATGCTGGCTGTAGGTTTGTCATATAAAGCCTTTACTGTATTGAGGAATGTTCCATGGATAACTAATTTTTCCAAAACGTTCATCAAAAAGGGTTGATGGATCTTCTCGAATGTTTTTTCTGCATCAATTGAGATATCCATGTGGTTCTTATCCTTGCTCCAGTTGATGTGATGAATAATATTAATTGATTTGCATATATTGAACCAGTTTGGCATCCCAGAAATGAATCCTGTTTGATCGTGGCATATAATTTTTTGGATGAATTGTTGGTCGATTGGCCAAAATTTTGTTGAGAAGTTTTGCATCAATGTTCATCGAAGAAATGGGTCTATAGTTCTCTTTCTTTGATGAGTCCTTGCCTGGTTTTGGGATGAGGGTTATGATGGCTTCATAGAATGTGTTCGGTACTTAACTTTCTCTTTCAATTTCATTGAAGAGTTGGAGTAGTATTGGTGTGAGCTCTGCTTTGAAGGCCTTGTAGAATTCCACTGTAAACTATCTGGTCCTGGACTTTCCTTAGCTGGGACGTCTCTTATTGCTGTTTCTATTTCAATGCTTGATATGGGCCTGTTAAGCTGGTTTAACTCATCTTGGTTTAGTTTTGACATGTCAATATTTGCTAGGAAAAGGTCCATTTCTGCCAAGTTCTCAAACTTATTAGCATAAAGTTTTGAGAAGTATTCCCTTATAATGTTCTGAATCTTAGTTGTTTCTGTGGTGATGTTTCCATTCTCATCTCTGAGTTTATTTGGGTGTGTTCTTTTTCTAATAAGATTTGCTTAGGGTCTATCAATTCTGTTAATTTTTTTCGAAGAACCAACTCTTTGTTTTGTTGATTCTTTGTATATTTTTTTTGGCCTCTAATTCATTTATTTCTGATTCAATTTTTATTATTTTTTTTCTGTCTACTGGATTGGGGTTTTTCTTTCTACTCTTTTTCAAGGAAGTTCAGAAGTGTCATTAAATTGTTGCTTTCAGATCTCTGTAATTTGGTGATGTAGGAACTCAGAGCTATAAACTTTCCTATTGACTTTGCTGTGTCCCAGAGGAGCTGGTAATTTGTGTGCTCATATTTGTTGAATATCATGAACATTTGAATTTCCTTTCTGTTCTCTTACATGACCCACTCGTGATTCAGCAGTGTGATTTTCAACTTCCATGTGTTAACAGACTTTCTTTTGTGGCTTTTGATGTTGAGTTGTAATTTTATTCCTTTGTGGTCAGAGAGAATGCAAGGTATAACTTCAATGTTTCTGAATTTGGACAAGTTTGCTTTGTGGCCTAAAATGTGGTCTATTGTAGAGAATGTTTCATGTACTGCTGAGAAAAACATGTATTCTGATGATGCTGGGTGAAATATTTGGTAGATTTCTGTTAAATCTAGTTGATGTACACATCTGTTTATATCTACGGTTTCTCTGTTGAGTTTTTACCGAGTTGATCTATCTAGTGGGGAGAGTGGTGTGTTAAAATCCCCAACAATTAATTTCTTTGGATCTATGTGGGATTTGAGCGAAAGTAGTGTGTCTTGGATAAATTTGGGTGCTTAGTTGTTTGGCGAATAGATATTTAGAATTGTAATATCCTCCTGAAAGGGAGATCTCTTAATTCATATGTATCGAGCTTCTTTATCTCTTTTCACAAATTTTAATTTGAAGTCTATTTTATCTGATATTAGGATTGCAACTCCCGCCTGTTTATGGGGGCCGTTTGTTGGTAGATTTTGTTCAAGCATTTCACATTGAAAATGTGTTTGTTTTTATGGGCAAGATGTGACTCCTCCAGGCAGCAGATAAAATTATCTTGTTTTTTAATCCAACTATATAGTCTATGTGACTTAATTGGGGAGTTAATCCGTTAATGCTGATAGATAGGACTGAGAGATATTTGGGAGTTCCTGCCATGTTTTTTTTTTCATTTTATGTTATTTTGTTTTATTTTTTGTGAACATACTGCACAGACGGTTTACAATTACATGGGCAGGATAATGCGTATATTTCTTATCAAGCATTGCAGCCTCCTCCATTGTTTACCCTTCACATCCCTTCCCATCCTACCCCCTAACCCCCACAACCAATCCTCCCCCTCTCCCCGCTGCACCAACGTTGTAAAGTTCGGTTTCTTCATGACAACTTTTACTTCTCATTGTTGCAACAGGTCCATCTTTATCGCTAAACGACTTGTTTTACCCATCTCCTCTACAAGTTATACTGACATCAAATATAGTGAAACCAGGGGTTATACTGTGGGGAGGGACATATAAAGCAACAAAGAGATAATCTTATAAATGCATTAGAAACAAATGCATGAAAGAATAATAATTAAAATACATATCTAAGGGTACATTTTCCAAACATCAAATTATTTGGCCTTTTCCAGTTGACTCATACATATACTAGATATTGCAAATAAGGGACAACATGGGACCTATGTTTCTTTGTCCCTGGCTTACTTCAATTAATATAATTTTTCCAAGTTTTTCCATTTCCTAAGAAATGGGGAAATGACATTCTTTCTGAAGGAGGCATAGAATTCCATTGTGTATATATACCACATTTTCTTGATCCATTCATCTACTGAAGGGCATCTAGGTTGGTTCCATATCTTAGCTATGGTAAATAATGCTGCAATAAACATAGTTGTGCTGTTAGCTTTAGTGTGGTCTTGTTTGTAAACATTTGGGTAAATGCCCAAAAGTGGGCATGTTATCCACCTTCTTGGGTGCTGCGAAAACTGGGTTCTTCCTATGGTTCTTGGATTCTCAGTTTGGGTGCAGTTTCTTGGCTTTTATTGTGGTCTTGTTGGTTTTCTATGTGTAGGACATCTTTTAGAATCTTTTGTAGGGCTGTTTTGGTGGAGATATATTGTTTCGATTTTTCTTTGCTATCGAAGGTTTTTATTTTGCCTTCAGTTATGAAGGAGAGTTTAGTTGAGTACATTATTCTTGCTTGATAGTTGTTTGTTTTTAGAGCATGGCATACATCATTCCAGGCTCTTCTTGATTTGATTGTCTCTGCTGAGGAATCTGAGGTGATTCTAATTGGTTTCCATTTATAGGTGATTAATCTTTTCTCCTTGACAGCCTTAAGGATCTTTTTCTTGTGCTGAGTTGATCCTGTGTGGATTATAATGTGACAGTGGTATGTCCTCTGCTGGTCTGGTTTACTTGCAGTTCTAAAAGCTTCTTGTATCTGAATAGGCCTATCTTTTTGTATGTTTGGAAAGTTTTCTGCTAGGATCCTGTTAAACAAGTTTTCTAGACCATTAACTTCTGTTTCTAGCTGCTCCTCTACAATCATTATCCTAAGATTAGGCCTTCTGATGGTGTCTTCCAAGTGTTGTATAGATCTATCCTATTTTTTGGACTTGTCTTGGATGGTTCTATGTTCTTTCTCTATAACATCTAGGCTGTCTTTAATCCCTGAGTTTCGATCTTCTGCATGGTCTAACCTGCTGTCAAGACTCTCTACTTTGTTTTTTATCTCTTTTCCTTCTAATTGGTCAGCTTTGATGGCTTCAAATTCTTTGTTGAAGCTTTGTTTTAGATCTTGTATGAACTTCTTTACTTCCTTAATTTGGTGTGCAGTGTTTATTCTCAAATCACTTAGTTGATTTGTTACGGTTTCCTTGGACTCCCACTCCTTCTGTTGGGTTCCATTCAGCATTCCCTTTGTGGTCTCCCTGACTTCCTTCAGCTTGTTGTTAATGGATTCCATGAATGCCTTTATTGATCTTTGTGTATTCTCATCCTGCTCTCTCTTTGCTTAACTTCTTCACGTTCATGCCATTCCTGTAGTTCTCTTTGAGTGTTCTCAGCCTGTACAAGCCATTCCTGCCTTTCTCTTTGAGTATTCTCAAGCTGCTCATGCAAATCCAGTATCAGTTTTTGAGTAGCTTCCTCAAGCTCATGATATTCTGGTATAAACCTTTGGATTGCCTCCTTTCTCTCCCTATCACGCTCATACAGTGTCCTTTGTATGTTTTCGATCTTTTCATTTATCATGTTTGCCAGCATTGTTTGTAGAGCTATTTGGGAACTCTCCTCTGGATTATTCAATATCTGTTCTGTTCAGTCCCCTGATTATCACGAGTGGGAGTTGAGATAACCGGACTTGCCATTTTTCTTGTGTTTTTCCGGCTTACTCTGCCCATTTGGATGAAAATAACACGTTTTGTGCTAGATCACTATCTTAATGCAAGCATCAACCAAAGTCTGTATTTGTAGAGTCAATAGTCTGCAGATACAATCTAGTTCAACAGATACATCTATTCAACATCAAACAACTCTATATTAATGGGCTACAAACCGCAAAGAAGAATTTTGGTAAACAAGAAATTATTAGTTTAGGGAGCTATGTGTGTAAAAAATAGGAATAGAGTGATGTGGGAAGGCACAGGGAGAGTTAGTTAAGTCCTAATCTCCAAGCAGGAAATAGGTTGGATAGAATGAAAGTAGAGAGCAAAGAAGAAGAAAGAGAAAGGGGAAAAAAGGACCAGAAAAAATAGAAAAGTAATAATTAAAAATATTATGCAGATGATGAAAACAACATATTCAGGGAAGAACGTGGATATAGTGAGAGAAGGGGAGGGATATAGAGGAGATGTGATAAACTTAAAAATAAAAATACTTAAAATATTATATAGATATAAAGAGGTAGTACTGCTATTAAGGAATTTAAGTCTAAGATGTTTTGAATTGAGTAACAAATTTGTGGATTAAGTGTGTACACAATGGGGGATAAGGCCTAACAACCGACTACGGGTTTATCTGAGGATGTGCAGAATAACAATTAAGTAACATAAAGAAGAACAAAAGAGAAGCAAAGGTGAAAAGTATAAGAAAGAAAGAAAAAAGGTCAGAAGTTCAGTAGAGCTAAACAAAAAACAAAAAAAAGTTTTGAAAAAGGAAAAAAAAGAAAGAAAAACGCACACGCACATATACCCCTAAAATAAAAATTATAAAAGGAAAAAAAACTTACTAAAAACATTTTTTTTCAAAAAAAGTAAAAATTAAAACTTAAAAAAAAAGTTTTAGAAAAATTTTTTTTTATAAAAGGTGCAAAAGAAAACGAAAAAAAAGTTTTTTGATTTTTTTGGGAGGGCTGGGAAAAATACTGTATCTCCCTTGTGTACATAACCAGCCTCTTGTTGGAGTCTCTGGTCTGCTTGTCATGTTTGATTGTCTTGTGGCTTGGTTGGTTTCTTTTTTTAAATTTAATTTAATTTTATTTGTGAACATACTGTACAGAGGGGTTACAATTACATGGGCAGGTTAATGCGTACATTTCTTACCAGGCATTGCAGCCTCCTCCTTTGTTTACCCTTCACATCCTTTCCCAGCCTCCCCCCTCCCTTAAGTCAGTTTGTTTGAACAGGCAGAAAAATGCTCTGCTTAACCCAAGATTTTGTGATCCTCTTCCCAGTCTAGTTCAATGGAAGGGAGATGTGCTATGAGTATCACAAAAGAGGCAGATGGCTTTTTCTTCAAGTTTGGAGATTCTGTGATGAGGCTAGGTTCTGGGTAGAGTTCAGGCCTTTCAGCAAACAGTAGCTTTTCCCGGGGGCTAGTTTGTGAGAAACGCACAGAGCCCAGCCTAGAGACACTCTCAGGGTTTATATTTACTGAATTTCAATTGATTGACAAGGCTGCTAAAGGGAGGCGCAGCCTCTGGCCCTGATTACCCAGTGAAGAAAACCACTCCTGGGGCTGGCACCTGAGCTGTGTGACTTTTCCCTGGGAGGAGCTGAGTATGGCAGGTCAGTTTAGGTTCTTGTGACCTGCTAAATAACTCTAGTTTTCTTCCAAGGCCTGAGTTGGAGCTAGCAGCTCTGCCGAGCTTTGTCAGAATTCAAGTTGGTGATCTCCGGTACTGGGAGAGGGGAGGGGTGGCCTTCCCTCCTCTGCTCCTTGAGAAGGAGTGAGGACATTAGACTTCTACTCACGCAGATTCTTGGGTCCTGGGTCATCTCTGGTCTGCGAACTGCAGGATGAAGATGTCCACTCCTTGTCGATTCTTGCTGATGTTGAGTAGAATATGCTCGCCCACCGCGTCTGGATCCTTGGTCCCAGACTCTCTGATTTTCAGGTATGGCCACTTCGGCCACACTGCCACCCCTGCCACCGCCACTGTGGCAGCTGCAGGTAAGTGCTCAGATCTATATCCTTGCCTGGATTTTCCCTCTCTGGCATAACTCTCTGTCCTGTGATGGCACACTTAGTTTGAATCTCTGGCTTAGGACTACTCACTGGAACTCAAAAACTACTTTCTATGCAAGAGCTTGTTTAGCCTCCAGCTTCTCTACTGCCATCTTCCCAGAAGTCCTCTATTTGTGGTCTTTATTGGTGGTGCTGGGGAATCAAGTTCTTGGCTTCATGTGTCTTAGTCTACTGTGTGCTCTGAGCCTGCTGTAACCAATGGTTTTATTTTCTATCAACTAGAATAAAGAAAAATTTCAATAGAAAGGAATTAAAACTTGGTTACTTTCTCCAGTATCTCTCACACACATAAAAGTAATATAATTCTACACTGACTGAAAATGGTGTTCTTATATTGTGTTTATTTTTTGTAGCCCCACTCCACAAAGTTTTGCCCATTTGCTGTCCCTCCTGTGCATAAAGCTTGACTAGATCAACTGGAAACCCACTTCTAGTCCGCCTCCTCCTTAAAAAGCTCAACCTTTACTAACCTACCCCATGGTAGCCCTGCTAAAAACTTTAAAAGGCCTGACTGCAACCAGACTCCTTCCTGATAGCCCTTCTCTCCTTTAGGGAAATCCTTCTTCCACTCCACCCCTTCCTGTAATCCCTGCTCTGCACCACCAGAAACCAGGCCACATCAATATCTCCTTCTATTTCCCACCTTGCTGCAATAGAACCCAGCCTACACCAGGCTCCTCCTCAAATCCCCACCTCATCCACCAGATGAGGTCCACACCTAACTACTCCAGTCCCTCATAGTCGAATTGCTCTCATATTCTAGTACCTCCAAACTCCTCCCTGCCCTTTTATACCCCACCACCAATCAGCCTTCCCACTCCAGCCCCCTCGGTTTCATCAGAAACTCTGCCCATAACTAGCCTACTTGTAAGAGGCCTAACCTCTCAAACACAGCCCTGAATCTATCTCTTCCCACAAAGCCTATCATGCTATATCAAAAACCCTTCACCTTCCTATAAACTTCCCTTGAAGCCCTGCCTTGCTTGGCCAGAAGCTTCTCACACAGCCAATCTCCTGCCTGGAAAGCCAGCCCTGCTCCACCACAAGCCTCTCTACCTCCCACATCTATTCTCTCAATGCCCTGCCTTGCTCTCCAGATAAATCCGCCCCCTATTGGCTCCTCCTTAAGTTCCACTACACCAGATACCCTTCCCACAATTATCCTACACCATTTAGCTCTTACACTCATTCTCAAAGTCCCTCCTCTAACTAGCCCCATGGCTCCAAACCCTGCCCTGCTCCTGAAAAAACCCCACTAGAAAACCCCCACCACACTATGCCATTTCTGTAAACGCACATTGCTCCACTGGAAACCACTGTTCCAGTAGGCCTCCTCCTGGAAGCCTAGAAAACCTCCACTACACTCTCCCATCTCTTGACACCCACATTGCTTCACTGGAAACATTGCACCAGTTGGCCTCCCTCTGGAAGCCTCACTAGACTCAACTGTAAATCCCAATCCCTCCATAGTCCCTTTTGGAAGGTTATTTTGCCCTGCTGGAAATCCTGTCCATAGTCCATGTCCTGCTTTACAACACTGAAATACCCATCCAAACTTACTCCTCTTTTTGAAGTGGTGACTGGCTACACCATAAACCCCATCCTAACTAGTCTAGTGAACTGGATCTTATCACTGCTCTCACAAAGCCCTGGTCCTGATAAACACCTCCATACATTGTGACTACATCCTGTTCTGCTGGAAACACCACCTCCACCCTAATACACTTCATGAAGGCCTGCCATTCTCCATGAGAAACCACACCCCTTACTAGTCTATGTCTTCCTAGTACCACCCTGCCCTCTCAAAGCCACACCCTGAAAAGCCACTCCCTGATAGCTCTGCATTCCTGCTCCAGAATCCCCACTTTTTCTGAACCTCTTGCCTCCATTCCCTGCCCTGCCTTATAGGAAACCTCACCCTACATACCCCACAAGGGCTCCCAGTGTTCCACCAGATCCCCTACTCTAAGTATTCTATTCCTTTGTAGCCTTGTCCTTCCTTCTCAAACCCCTGCCCCAAACAGCCTCCTCCCCAGTGACCCCCACCTTCTTCCAATGAAAACCTGTCCACCTGCCAGGCTCCATCCTAAATCCCGCCTACTCCACAAGAGACCCCTCCCCTAACAAGTCCAGTCCTTCCTGTTCCCTCCCTGATGTCTCAAAGCCCTACACAGACTGTCCGTCCTCAATGCTCTGTCCTGTTCCACCATACAGGCTGTGTGAATACCAAATCCTCCCTTAAACCAGACAGAGCTCCACCAGACACCCCATACCACCTCATCCATGAAGGTCTCCTCTAGTAACTTTTATTACAAATGTGATTTTGAACATATCTGGGGAAATAAAAGTTCCAGCCTCCAGCTGGGCTCAGTCACAGAGAAGGATTTGTGCCTGGTTTTGACTTTGCCGCTAGTCCTGACAATGTAAAGTGCTCTTGTCTAAAACTGGATAAAAATCAGGCTACTTTAATTTCAGGTGACTCCCGCCTCCAGCCTTCCTCCAACAGAAGGGATTCAAAAGACCAATTTTTGAAATGCCTTTCTAAATAAGCAAGCCCTGGGAAAATGAAGCTCAACAAAGTTACTTAGATTAAAATATATACTATCTTAAATTTTTCTTTCAAAACTTTAAAATGTACATATAACTGATTTTGATTTTTGTGTGCTTAAAAATCTGAGTGTGATTTGTATGTGTTTGTGAACATGTTCATGATAGAAATTGTCAGCATGCTTAACAATTGGCTGAGTTTAAGTTTAAAGTTCAAAAGGTTATGAGATTTGATCAATATTAAAAATATTTTAAAACATTTTCACATTGTTTGAAATGGCTTTTTAAGGATTCCTTATCTTCAAAATTAGAAAATCTGGTATTTTAGAATGTATAAGGCTGTTTACACTGTAATCAAGATATATAGCTTAACAAAAAGGAGAAATTTAGAAGCCAACAGAAGACCTATCTTTAGGAGTGAAGGGTGAATAGGCAGAAGTGCAGTTCATCTTGTCATGCATGGTGGAACAGGCTCTGGGAAGAGTCCACACATGGTGAAAGAGGGAAAGCTGGAACAAACGCAGTTCAACTAACCCTAAAGAGTCAGAATGGGTGTGTGCCCATCCCACAGGAAGGGCCAAGTATCCCATATTTATTCTTCCCCTTTTTCCTGCAGTTAGACACTGGAAACATGATGGTAAAAATGAGTGATGTGAAGATCTGATTAACATTGCTAAAACTGTCACTTGGATATGTTAAAATTAAAATTAAGGAGGCCTTAAAAAGAGAGTTAAAGAGTTTATTTGTATAATGTGGTTTGCTCTCAATGATATTCTGCCATTGATATGCTATTTTTAAGGCATAAATATGTTAAGTCTAGCTTCTTGGTACAGTGATGGTGATTCTAATTTTTGCATTAGGAAACAAGTGTTATTTGAGCTTAAAAGTTTTCATATGTATCTGTTTTAAAACAAGCAGCCAAAAGGAAATGAAGGACACCTAGTCTCGAGAGTTTAAAGGGTTTTTCAAAATGCAATTAAAAATGAAAGTATAGACTATTAAAACAGAGATAAATAGGAGGCTAACAAATTAGGAATGGAATTCTGTATATAAAGTTTAAAAGTAAAATTTTCTAAACATTTGCCTCAAAGTACAAAAAAGAAAAATTAGGATTACCAAAGTTATTGCTTAAATCCTATTTCAGTTTGGTCTCATAGGTTTTATTTTTTGTAACAGTTCCCAGCAGATCCACAAAAAGGAGTGTGGATCCTTGTAAGTTTGTCAGATGTAACTTTGGCTCTTAATAAGTTTCAGGTAAGAATATGCTTAAAAGTTACTTCTATGTTGACTGCCTTGTTGCTTTTAATTGGAGTAAAATGGCCGTTTATGAGACTCATTGATCTGAAAATTGGTTCGAATCCAGACTGGGCATATAAAGGTCCCTGTGAGAATGTCACCTCTACTCAGCCAGCAGAAGGCAGAAAGAGTAAGCAGACTTGCTTTAGGATTCAATGTGGTAGAGTGCTAGCCTTGAGCTGTAGAGCTGAGGGTCAGCACTTAAGCCCCAAGGTCAAGTCCAGCAAACAACTAAGGGAATTGCCAATGAGGCATTGTTCCCAGTGTGGAGAACACACTCCTTGGACAAAAGTAATGGAGGAGCATCCAGAGACCGTAAGCCACTGCTTAGAGGCAGAAATAATGTCAGATCCTTGAGTCATTTGTGCATGGCCCTTGAAAAATTGGTCAGAGCCAGGAGGTCATGGAAAGGTAGTTGTAAGTATGCCTAATGTCTATGACTGCAAGGAACAGGAACTTGTCAGTCATCCGTGATAGTAGTAAAAATCTAAGGTTGTAAAATGTGGAGGATAGTTTAAATCCCAACCCCTGTATGTGCCAAAAGCTCTAATTAGCAGTAACTTTTGAGCTGACATGAGCTACATGAAATTCATCTGCTCAGGAAAAGTTTGTAAACCTGAGAGTGTGTTTCTATTAATATCTGTCTGAAGGCCTGCATAGTATCTCCAACATTGTTAGGATTACTAGAGATCATGTTCCTAAGCCATCCATAAAGATCGTTTTGCAAACCAGAAGGCTAAATAGGCTCCACTGCTGTAGCCAGAAAAATGGTCTGTGCATTTGTCAAAAGTTAAATATTGTTCTTAATGACATCTAACCCTGGTAACCTCTTTGTAAAATAGGCTAAGTTTATAGGTTCCTGGCAAGGTAGGATCAACACTCCTGAATCAGATTGAGGAATTGACAGAAGATGAATTTTCGCCCATCATCCCCTTTTAAGAACAAGGGAAAATATTCACTTTTTTAAAAATGTGGCAAAATAGACAGAAGGAAAAGGCATGGGAAATAATAGCACAGGCCTGAGCCCTCTATATCTGCTTAGAAAATCCTAGCCTTATTAAAAGAACTATTTGTTTAAAAAGTTGTCATCTTGGTAAATTGTCCTGGGCTATTGTATAAATTGTCTTAGAAACTAGTGAGGTCACAGCCTGCCAAGCACATACAATGTATCCTTACCAGTCTATGTAGGAATTTGCAGTTCAGAACAAGGTGTGACAGTTCCTTGGAACCACTGTAAGACCCTGGTGCTGCTGCACACCCTAATGGGTAAAGTTCAACAACAGCCTGACAGTTACCTGGAGGAAATCTACATCATCACCCAGACTATCTCCACCGTGGTAAAAGTAGACTGCACTCCTGCCTGATTCCATCACCTGAAATTGCTTGCCGATTGAAAGCTGCTACAACTAAGATCTCGTGGGACATTCTCTTGGTAATATGCAGTAACCCTCTATACTCCCACGTAGATATTGGGAATGAGGATTTCAGTGGCTTGCCATAGGCACTTCAGGGTCACAGCCTAGTTTGGTTCTGGTATGGGAATAACCTGCTTCGTTCTGGGTGTGTTTTAAAGATAAAGGAGAGACTTTTTAATCCATGGAGATAGTACTAGGAATAAAACCCAGCCCTAATTTTAGCCTTAAAATCTAGCAAGCTTGGGCTGGGAAGGTGGCTCAGTGGTAGAGCACTTGCCTTGCATGCCTCAGGCCCTTGGTTCCATTCCACAGCACCACATAAGCAAAAAGAAATAAGCCAGAACAGGCATAGTGGCTCAAGTGGTAGAGCACTAGCCTTGAGCTGAATAGCTGAGGGACAGTGCCCAGGCCCATAGTTGAGGCCCCACAATCGGACCACCCCAAAAAAATCTAGCAAGATTTTCATCTCACTGGTTCCTTGAGGCTTTCTGAGATAACTTGGTTCCACAAGTCAAAGGAAAAATGGGCAGTTTTTAACTCTCACCACAAAGAAGCTCAAGGAATTGTAAAGAAGATGAGGGTAGAACAGAAAGCCTTAGGAAAAGAACTGGGGGAAAATTGGTATCTCTGGATAAGAAAGGATTTAAAAAGTAAGGATTGTCTTAAAATGTTTGTAAAGAAGACAAACCGCAGAAAGTTTAAGTATGTAACAAATGGTATGAGTATGTCTTAAAATTGGAGCTTACTAGTACAGCTGGTATAAAATTAAGTTAGCTGTTATATACAGAGTCAAGATTGTTAGAAGAAAATGTCACGGCCTTTGGTACTGTTAATTTTGTTACTGACAATCGGACCTTGTAGACTGGTGTCCTTTGTAAAAGAGAGGATCAGCACAGTCCATCTATTAGTTCTGAGATCCCAATACCAAACTCTAAATATAGAAGACTATGACAATTAGGGGAACATGATTGGTCCCCCATGCTCTAGAAGAGGAGAGAATGAAGAGCCAAATTAACCCCAACTTGAGATTAACCCCACCATCTTGTGCTAGGCTGCCCTCAGAGTAAGCCCAAGAGAGAGAAAAAAAACACAGGTTGCCACCAACCCTGCCCACCCTTAAGAAAGCAAAACAGTTGCCCAAGTGTTCAAGGAACAGAACATACCAACAGTTCAGAAAAAGGGCAGTATGTTTAGGGTGGACTCAAACCAAACATGTAACTGCTTGTGTGGAAATTCCCTAAACTTGTTTGTTCAATACTATAAAAGCTGTACTAATTTTGTGCTTGGGGACTCTTAGTGTCACCGGTTACCAGGGCGTGGAGGACAAAGCTTGAGCTTGCAAATAAATGACTCTTTTGCTGTTCGCATTGGTCGTAGTTCTCTGATGATCTTTTGGGGGTCTCGTCTGTGAAATAGGGCTTGATATAAAATGTCTCTGCCCAGAGATTTGAATGATAGCATTTATAGTTTAAATGATTTAGGGTAATTATTAACATCTAACACATGCTGAGGTTTTTATTTATACCTCTCTTTCACCCTTTCTTTCTTCCTCCCTTTCCTTCCTTCCTTCTTTCTCTTTCTTTCTTTCTTTCTTTTTTCCTTCCTTCCTTCCTTTCATTTAATTCCTTTCTTTCTCATTTTCTTTCTTTCTTTTATCTTTCTCTTTCTTTCTTTTCTTCTTTCTTTGTTTCTTTCTTTCCCTCCCTCCCTCCCTTCTTTCCTTCCTCCCTCCCTCCTTCCCTCCCTCCTTCCTTCTTTCCTTCCTTCCTCCTTCCTTCCTTATTTTGTTCCTTCCTTCCTTCCTTCTTTTGTTCCTTCCTTCCTTCCTTCCTTCCTTCCTTCCTTCCTTCCTTCCTTCCTTCCTTCCTTCCCTTCTCTCCTTCTCCTTCTCTGCTTTCGGTTCTTTCTCTTTCATTCTTTCTCTCCTTTTCTTTCCTCTTTTATAAAATGAGTATGAATTTAGATATTTTGTTTGCTGAACTAGTACTATACCATTAGAACAATCCTTTTTTAATTTAGTTACTTTGCTCATAGGTTATCAATTTTGCTGAGGGCTGAACAGAGGCGAAGTTGCTCACTTATGTCGCCAAGTAACTGGGATCACAAATGCATTCCAACTTGCCAGGCTTTAGGATAATATGAGAAACATATTACTTTCCTGGCACACTGGTTCTGAAGTGTGATCCTCTCAAATTCTACCCCTGTAGTTAGTGATGTGAGCTCCAATAGCTTGCCCTCAGTATAGATTATATAAATGAATGATTGAAGGTAATTTCACTTTAATCTCCTTTTTTGCCAGTTAAGGGACTGTTATAATTTTATTTCTATACAATTTTGTGTATATGTGCACATTACTTTTAAAATGTTGCTTTCCCTCACTTTTTTTTCCTTTTTTATTTCTGTTGGTCATGGGGCTTGAACTCCAGGATTGGGTGCTGTCCCTAAGTTCTTTAGATCAAGGCTAGCACATTACCACTTGAGTCACAGTGCCACTTCCAGTTTTTTGGTGTTTAATTGGAGGCAAGAGTGTCACAGATTTCCTGCAAGGGCTAACTTTTAACTACCACCTTCAGATCTCAGCTCTTTCATAGCTAGGATTACCAGCATGAAATACTGGCTTCCAGCTAAAATGTTACTTATTTTAAGTTCTATGATTTAGTTCAGGGAGTAGCATGAGTGTGTAGAAAGGAAACTTGCAAGTCATCTCTCTAAATAATTTCAGAGTTTCATTTTCATAATATTTATTCAGTGATTAATAACAGAAACTCCCAAAGTAACAGAATGATCCTTCATTTTCTCCTTCCCATAGGTATTATTGGAAGATGATTGAAATTTAAGTGTAAGGCAATATGTACTTGAAGTTATAAAAATATTTTGATGACACATAAAGAGCCATATTACACAACGTGCTTTTCATTTCATAAAGAAAAATATGTCATGCAAGTATATTTATTGGCAGGCTTTTTCATCTGAAAAAATATTATAAAAAAGCTGAAGGGGATCAGCAACCATTTAAGTATGATATAGCATTGGAGACTATAAGACAAGAATTTATTCAATAAATAATTATCTAGGAAAGGTATCTGTTCACTAAATTTATTCACTGTAAATTTTATTTTATTTCCATGTCACTTGATATATAAATACATACAAGTGTGTGTGTATATATATATATGTGTGTGTATGTGTATAAATATATATATATATATATATATATATATATATATATATATATATATATATATATATATATATATATCAGCAGTGTCTGTCCAGTGAACTGTATGGTTAGGTAATTTCATCAGTCAAGTTCATCAAAAGGATGGATTCCATAAACCTTAACAACCCTGCAACACCACTGCATATGCACATGCAAACTTAAGTTTTCACAATTGTAAGCCAGACCTGTGTTTTACCAAAACTTTGTATATAGTGT
This sequence comes from Dipodomys merriami, assembly GCF_024711535.1. NCBI lineage: Eukaryota > Metazoa > Chordata > Mammalia > Rodentia > Heteromyidae > Dipodomys > Dipodomys merriami. The sequence goes on from NW_027203326.1 coordinate 997,704, forward strand.
GTTATTTTTTTCATTTAGTCTTGACACAAAATGTGCTTGACCTAGAAACAAATGATGGCATTATAACTACAATAAGTTAGTGTAAATCTTTACATTGAACACATATTCATTATGAGTTGTTCTTTCTTTCCTTTTCTTATTTTATCTTTAGGAAATTGATTTCAGTTTTGATGTACTGTTTGCCAGACAGGTACTCCACCACTGAAGTCACTCCACCAATCCTTTCTTGTTTAAGTTACTTTACTCATAGAGTAGCAATTTTTGCACCCAGCTCCAAAAGCAGGGACCATGATTTCATTCCAATATACCTACCTAGTAGGTTGATATGGGTGATACTTTCCTTCCTATACTGATTCAGAACTGTGATCTTCTCAAATTTCTACCACTTTAGTTAATAGTGTGTGCTCTAGTTCTGCCTACCTCTAAAAGATATGAGAGAAATAAATGATTACAGGTAATTTGAGTGAATCATTGGCTCATAGGTGATTTGATATTAAAATGTAGGATAAGTTTGAAAGTATAATCACAGTAGTCAGATATTTTGCTAAGTAAATTTTGCTTCACATTAAAAAAACATCTCGACCAGAATTCAGGACTTATTTTGCTGTCTGTCAACTTGTATTTCATCTGGGAAAATAAACATAATGTCTTCCATGTGTGGTAAAGATCTTTGAATGGTCTGATGTGCTGGTTCACATCTATAACCATGGTTAACAATCAGAAGTAAATAGATCACAATTTGAACATAGCCTAACCAAAAAATTAGGAAGTCTCAATCTCAACAAACTAGTGGATCATGTTGAATCATGCCATTAATCTCAACACAAGAGGCTAAGTCTCTGCCTGTGATACTTAGGTAACTGGCTCCCTTGGAGGCAGTCACCTCTCCTGATGCAGAAACTGGGCTGAGATTTAGCCACGAGGAGGGAGGAGTCTCCCTCACCTTCTCAGGGAGCACTTCCAGAATGCAGTGAATGTGCTTGCTTTCTTCCTCCAACTGGCTTGGGATGCCATGCTGCTGAGTGATCATTATTTGATTCCACTGACCTGTGGTAGAGGTGTAAGATAACATTAAATTAAATTTCACATTTGCCAATTGAGCTGTTCTTCACAACCTGTGAGTTCAACCCACCAAGTGTCCATTTTTGAGAGTTTAGAATACTGAGGTACGGCAGAGAGGGAAGGTGAGAGGAGAGACAGATAGAGAGAGGGAGAGAGAACAGAAAGGAAGGAAGGAAGGAAGGAAAGAAGGAATGAAGGAAGGAAGGAAGGAAGGAAGGAAGGAAGGAAGGAAGGAAGGAAGGTAGGAAGATAGAAAGAAGGAAAGAAGGATGGAAGGAAAGAAAGAAAGAAAGAAAGAAAGAAAGAAAGAAAGAAAGAAAGAAAGAAAGAAAGAAAGAAAGAAAGAAAGAAAGAAAGAAAGAAAGGAAGGAAGGAAGGAAGGAAGGAAGGAAAGAAATAAAGAAAAAAGAAAGAAAGAAGAAAGAAAGAAAGAAAGAAAAAAGGAAAAGAAAAGAAAGATAATGATTGAGAATGAACGGTTTGGAGTCAGGAGTTATATGGCAGAGTTGCTACCTGTATTTGGTATTAGGTCTGCCCAAGCCATGCAGACCCTATGCAGACACTTCCCCTCTTCTTGGCTAAGTTTCCATTCTTTATGTGTTACCTAGGTATCTGGCATGCCTGGAGGCAGACACCTCCCCCTCCTGGTAAATCACAACCTGGTCAGCCTCTGGTCACACTTTCCATTTGACCAGAGGAGATTCCCAGGCCCTGAGGTCACATCTAGCGTGGCCAGAATTTTCCCCCACCAGTCAATATCTCATCCGGTCCTTGGCCTAGATATGTCCTGGCCCGAGGTTGTATCAACCCCCTTTTTTTTCACATGCCTCTCCACCATATATGGCATGGGCAGCATTTCAGTAAAAAACTACCCGACTGAATACCATGTGGTGTTCTCTTCATTGGCTATCTAATGAAACTTAACTAATTAATATACCTTACACTTCAGATTTTCTAGTTATGAAGTCATGGATATTTTTCTGACATATGTGAGATCAGTATCTACAAAACATATGTACTAACTCATCATTTAACAGTATAATTCTCCCTGGAATCTTTTTTCAATTTTTTAATTTTGAAAATAATGTACAGAGAAGTTGCAATTACATTTGCAAGATAATGAGTACGTGTCTTATTAAGCATTGGTGCCTCTTCCTTTGTTTGCCCTTTTCATCCCTTCCCATCTCCCACTTCCTCCTCCGAAGTTGTAAGGTTTGTTTTTTGACATAATGTGTTGTACATCTCATTGATGCTATGGATCCACTTGTATCCCTATTTACATAATTTGTTTTTTTCCTTCCCCTCCACAAAAACTACCAACATCTAAATTTTTAATAGCAACCTAATTAACCTTAAAGTCTATTTTGTTTGCTTTTCTTTGGTTTGTTTTTAGCTTAAAGTAATCAAAGATTTAGTGGGACAATCTGAAAAGATCTCTGCCTTCATATTTTCTAATCACCCTGGACTACAACATGTGTGCTACCAGGTCAGATGATGGGACTTTGAAATACTAGAAAGCAGATGCACATTATAAAGTCCATTGCTTTGGGATTTCTCAGATTCTTTTTTAAATGTAATTGTTACTAAGGTGTGTAGAGTGAGTTTACCATGTCACACTTCATGTAATGTGTACATTTGCCTTGTAGACAATGCCATCCTTTCCTGAGCTTTCACCCAGTTTTTGTTTGTTTTGTTGTTGTTGTTTGTCTTTGTTTTTGTGCCTAACCATCAGCTTCAACTCAGGATTGGTTGCTACACCTGAGTTTTTATAATCAAGGCTACTCTACCTATGGAGTCCCAGCTCCCTTTATTGCTTTTTGCTTGTTAATTGGAGAGAAGAGTCACAGATTTTCTCACTCCTGCTGTCTTTGAACTGTGATCATCAGCCTCCTGAGCACATAGGATTATAGGCCTGAGTCCCCAGTGTCCAGCTACTAATGTGTTGGTTTCATGCTTTCCTGGTTGTGTTACAATTTTCCTCGACTCTGGGCACTAATACTACATATTGCCTGGCTCAAATCTGAATTGGTGGAACATGTTTGCATTTTGAGGAAGGCAGGAATAGGAAACTATAGGCCATAGGGACATATAAGCTAAACAAATCATTTGGAACATGACATAAAGACAAGTAAATTTATTGCCAGTTGACTGTGTCCTGTTTTTACTGTTAATTTTGCATGGCCTGTGAATGATGTTAGACACATCTAAATGGCTATAGGCAGAAATAAGGTTTCTCCTCCTGTTCTAAAAACAAAACAAAAAGCCACCAAAAAATACTATCTATGAGTTCAGCAATTTCCTCGAATTAGAGACTAATCTGCCCTAGTTTATGAAAAAAATGTCCTTTATTCAAGTGCTGCTACTTTTTCTAACTACAAATATAATGAAATCTGTAGTCGTCTGTAGAATCATATACCACAGCTGTCATTTTAATTTACAAGAAATTCCGACTTTAAAATATTTATTTTTTTGACAGTTGTGGGGCTTGGACTCAGGGCCGGGGCACTTTCCCTGAGACTCTGTGCTCAAGGTTGTTAGCATTCTACCAATTGAGCCACAGAGTCACTTCTGTTTTATCAGTTGTTAATTGGAGATAAGAGTCTTATGGGGAATTTTCTTCCTGGGCTGGCTTTGAACTGCGTTCCTCAGATCTCAGCCTCATGACTAGCTGGGATTACAGGCATGGGAGACTGTCACCTGGCTTCAAATAGTCATTTTTAAAATGAACTGCTTGGTGCCTCTGGCTCACATATATAATCCTAGCTATAGTTAGGATTATAGTTTTGAGAAACAAACACTAGGTAAGTGTTGTTCATGATGGTTTGTATTGCCATGTTTTAATATCGTTTGTTTCTTATACAACAATGCTCTTATTTTTATTTTCACCTAGGTGGGGATGAAAAGTGCTAGCCAGTGTTGAACTTCCTTTGGTTGAGATGGAGCCATGTGGACGATCTTTCCTAGAATGGCATGGAATTGAAATCCTCCTGCTCTCAGGTTCCCATGGGCCTGGGATGATAGAAGTATTCCATCACGCATAGCCATGGGTTGGGGAGCATTGCAGGTAACTGTACATTGGTCTGGAAGTGATGTCCCAAATACCTAGCTTTACAGGCAAAAACTTTTTATATTCCATTTCACTTTGAATAGCTTATGTATATACTTAGAGAGTATAATGATAACACACTACATGTTAAATATATAAAATAGTCAATATAATTAGAGGCTTATCTCCTAAAACATTCAAGCTAATGTATTTTGGTAACCTCCTGACACTGTTAGATATTTAGGAATATACCATAAACACAAATACACTAACAATGTGCAGAATATTGGAAGTTGACAGAGACAAGTTAGACTATGTGTAGTAAATATATATTTATCTATTGCTCCTTTGAAGAATATTATCATATATTCACAATGAAAATACCACCATATATTCACCATGACAATAATTTTCCTGCAGTGTAGAATTTCATTTCATTTCATAATCTACCAACTTCATCTTTTTACATTATCAGTATGAATGTTTTCCTGTTTATTATAATGTTTTGAAATTATTATATGATGGAATTAAATATTTGTAGAGTCTACTGGAATTATCTTTTTGTTTGGATTTGTGATGCTAAATCATTAAGACCATGGTTTCCTGAAATTTATGCTAACAGACTATACCACTAAATTATATTCTAATTACATCTTATTATTTTATTTTCATGTGGGGTTCTACTGTTGTTTTATGCTATAGAATGTTGCCAAGCTAGACTGAAACTTGCAACCCCACTGCCTCCAGTAACAATGTTTTATCACCAGGCTATAGAGGCTGATAAATATAACTCTAACTAATCAGGAGTTTGAGACCTGAGATTTAGTTCAGACAGCCTGAGCATGAAATTTTATGAGTCTCTCCTCTCCAGTTCACTACAGGAAGCTTGCAGTGGAACTGTGGCACAATTGGTAGATCACTACAGTCACCAGAAAGATACTCAGGCTTGTCATATATCCCCTGAATTCAAGACCTAAACACATACGTGCACAATACACACACACACACACACACACACACACACACACACACACACACACACACACACACACACACACACACACACACACACACACCAACACACATGTACCTACACAGATTCTCTGGCAATGTTGTATCTTAAATTCTTATCCAGAGATTGGGCAAAAGCCCACTCATTTGTTAAGGTTTTTTTCCTGATTATTTTGAAGGAGGAGGATAGTTCATGGGACAAAGATGACAAGAATTTAGTGAGGAATTCTTTATAAACGACTAGCTTATAAAAAAAAAAACAGGGGCACAGTTTTTATGTTTAAAGCTTACATTCCTTCAACTATAGTATTTTTCTATAATAACCAATGAATTATGAGAAGACAATTCAGCACCTCTTCCCTCCTTCCCTTCCCCTGTCATAAAATATGACAAAAGTATCAAAAATATTCTCTTATCTTACAAGAATGTACATCTATAAAATGGTCTGACAATATGTGTAAGGTCTATTTTTCAATATTTGTATGATTTTCCCAGCTCAAAGTACTTACCTTTTTTCCACATGACAGCACACTGGGGCTTCAAGGGCAAACAAGATTAGGAAACAAAAAACTAACAAAGTCTTAGGATGTAGATGTCAAAAATAGATGGAAGAAGTACATAGCAGGCTGAGAGGGCCCTGAGAGGCAAAATGATTTCTGCAGGATGAGAGGAATAGTGACAAATAAGGCATGGATCTGACATAGGAAGTGTTCCTTGAGATTGAGAGCATGCTGATTCCCAGGCTTAGCTGAAGATGTTGGAATATGACAATGTTCACATGTGTATACAGTGATGAGGGAGGGGAGATTTCAGTCCCTAGTATGTCTTTGGGATGGTCTTATGTGAGCAAGCAGCTTAGATCATTGGGCTCAGAGAGATGACACTCTCTACCTCACAATGGAATAGAATATGGAACTCTGAGAGCCAGGCAACTGTAACTGACAGTTAGCTCAAGCCAGCTCAAGTGGCCTGTAGCTCAGGAACAAGAAAGATGTTCCTGTGTTGTTTTCAAAGTTCAAGAGACTCGGGTCTCAGGCATGAGAGGTGTGAGTGCCTCACTCAATGCTGCAGACATTGGATCACTGCCAAAACACGAATCCATATTCTCAGGCCTTTTTATAAGAAGAAACCAAGAAAATCACAAGGCAACTCAGGCCAGGTATAACTATGACAGGACACCTAATTAATCTCATCCTAACCCTCAGTACAACCTGCTTCTTGTGTGCTTTTATATGTGGATACTGAGAAAATATTTACTTTGTACTTTTCAATCCATTGTATTACTCATTTTGAAGTGTACTCTCAATTCCATGTTTCAAAAATCCATTCTTTTTACCACCTCAGTGTGACAATGATTCAGCCCAAACCCTGAATGTGCCTTATAATACAGGGAGCTTGGACTCAGGCTTGTTGGAAATGCTGGTAATGAACCTGGTCCCTGCCTACCAGAAAGGTGATCTTTTCTATGTTGGAAACATCCTTCACCACTATAGAGTAGGAGACAATGGAGCAGTTGCTGGATATTGTTTAAAAAGTGAGTGTTCCTCTTTCAAACAGGGCTGATGCGACAACCTGGCAGATTATTGGAATACTTGGTACCTCTCTCAGACTGTTTCACTGGGTCTGATCACAGGAGCTTGCCTTGAGACAAAGAAGTTCACTCCCGGGCTAACTCCTTAGGACTGGGCTGCCAGAACATTTCATTTTCCTCAGAAGCTAGTGGATCCTTAGCAGTTTGCTTGCTGAGAGACTAGGATTAAAGGAATGAGCCAGTAGCACCCAACGTCCACCCTCACCTAGGAAACCATTATCTTGGAAGCCTTTGAAGGAATAGAGACAGAAGAAAGAATGCAACTTGAGCTTGAATTCGGGGCCTGAGTGCTGTCCTGTTCGTTGCACTCTATAATTTGATCCCCAGGTCCAGGTCTGGCCTTTGGCTGGTTAATTGAAGTATCTTTAGAATTTTACAAATTAGACTGTGTTCAAACTGTGATCCTCAGATCTCACACTCCTGTTTAGTAGGATTAGAGGCATGAGCCATTGTGCACTTATTTGGACAGATGCATATAAGCATCCTCACAGAATTTCCTTGAAATTGTGTAGACATATCTCCACTTTTTGTCTGTCATGTTTACATTACTCTGTGGGACTTAAACAGTCCCAAGTGTGTCCTGTTAGTTCAGAAAAAGGAGAAGCACAGAGTTATTCTCCTTCTCTCCTCCCACTGGTACAGATCCTTCTACCGTAACTGGGAGGAAGATGAACAAGATGAAGAAGAAAGTGGACTTTGGGACAAAGAGAAGTTCTGTCCTTGCAAAATGGGTATCTTTGAGGTTTCGTTTTCAAAGTCAACATTCTTCTTAGCACACCAGTTGTGACTTTCACCAGGGGGTTGAGGCTTGGCCCTTCAGTGGATAGCAGATTACACATTGTGGATGTGGTTGTTGTTTTGGACTCCCACGGAAGACAAGGAGGTCTGTATATAACAAGTCAGATTCAGTGGGGTAACAAATTTCTCCCCTATCACAAGAATTTTAGAGTATTGTATTTGAGAAATTGTGAGGAGCATCCTGCTTGCAGGAGTCTCTTCCCACCTCCCAACATGCATGTCCTGCCAGAATAACGCTATAGGCTCAGATGTGGAGGGCGGGCTCTCATTTTCCTTGTCTGTCCACAGCATGGTTTGTTCCATCTTTCCTATGTGGATGGACTTCTACCATGATGATTTCTATGAGCACAAGTACCATGACACCATGAAAGAACTTACACAGTATGTCAAGCTCAACATGCCCTCTTCAGACTTGCTCTTCTGCTGACATATTCTTCTGGAGCAGCTGGAGGAACGCATGATCCTTGAGACCAAGAGAAAGAGGAAGAAGTCCTTGTTTAGATGCCTCAGAGCTGGTGAGTATGGATGGAACCTGGGTCTCTAGATCTGTGCCTGATTGGCCAATAGCCATTAGTACGCCGCAGCTTGGCAAAATGTCCTTTTATTGATCTTCTTTGCCAGGTAATATCTGTTCTCCTTTTCAAAGAACTTGGAAGTAATCACTCATTAGAAACACCCTACCTTCTCATCAGTGTTCAGTCCAAACTCAAGTTCTACAGCTTCCCCTATTAGATCCTCATGAAAGTTTAGTCAGACCTTAACTTCTATAGTTCTAAGACTCCTGAACCTATTTCCATGCTCAGGTTAGCATCACCATAGAACAACTCCTGCAGGACTCCAGATAAAGAACCCATCAGTGATTTCATCTATGGTGACTGATTGAGATCAGAAGCCATCACTAATCTCCAGAAAACATGTGAACATAGAGGGCTTTTTTTAAAATTTGTTTAAAGGCTCAAGCAAGTTTTGAGTCTTGTGGACATCTCACTGGTTCTCTATGTGATGCAGGTGCACCTGCACATACAACCAAGCTAGAAGATGATCCAGAATGTCTCCCATTGATATTCACAATCCACCTAGATAGGCACCAAACCAGTCAAAAAGACGTCTTGTGCATGGTAAATGTGTGCTAATGAAAAATGACCCTAGTCTATGTTCAGGAAAACCAATAGAGAGGTCCAAAATCTAGATTCAGTTGAGGAAAGAGAATCTTTCCTCACTGTATACCCAGATCAATCTGTCCTCCTGCAGGGGATCCAATTTCCAATTAAGAAATTAGAATCTGACCATCCCTGGACTCTGGAAGAAAATCCTGTCTTTAATGAGGAAATAAATCCCTTTGAGAACTCAGAGGCAGAATTTCTGCCTGAAGGCAACTTAGAGGCCAATCTAGATTTAGAGATTCCATTCCCCCTTCCTGGAAAAATCTTTATTTTTCTTTTTGTTCTGATTCTTGTAAAGTGTTAATTCTATTAATTTTTTAACTTTATTAAAATGTCAATGCTTTTGATATATTGTAGATTCATGAATCCTAAATATGTTTCTTTTTAGGCCTACAATCTGAAGCATCGTGCATATGTGTGCTGTTGGGGGAAAAACACAGAGTGACAGGAGGCTGTACAAGAGAGCCTACTGTGTATAAAGGGAACTGTTAAATGCACAGGGAGCGGCAATGAAGCCAGGCCATGCCTGGCTGGGGTGATAAGCTGGCTAGAAAAGGTCTTGGACAGCAGATAAGATGTCATAGAAAGCTATTCTATCAATTGGGACAAATGACACAATACTTATAGTGGTATGTGGGACACTCTTCCAACAGTGAGTTCAAATCTGTATACATTTTCTTTGTGCTTTGAGTAAATATGGAAGAAAAATTTGGCTCCAATAATATAAAAATCTTCTTATGGTTGATATTTGACAAAATATATAGGAAATATGTATACTGGAAAGTAAAAACCATCATCAATAGAAGAAAGAAGGCTTACATAGATTAAAAAACACAAAATCAGGAAGGAAAATAACACAGTTAAATCAGTTGTATGTAAATACATGTTATATTCTTGATGTTATATATAGTATATTATATAATATATGAAGCTGAATATGATTTTTCCAACTACAAAGGCATTTAAATTTTTAGTCTTGAGTAATTATTTCACAAAATATTACTGTGAAATATTTTTGGGGAAACACAGCTATAATTTGATTATAATTATATGATTATATGAATATATATTTGTGTGTTTCTAGATCTAACACTGATTATACATAGATGAATAAACATATACATATATTTGTATATATCTGTCTATGAAGTGAATATAATGAAACTGACTACACTATGTATAAAAATGCTGCTATGAGTTGAGTCCATGAGACTCAAGCCTGTAATCCTAGTCATGTGGGAAGCTGTGTTCTGAGGTTTAGTCTCTCTTATCCCCAAGGCCTTCGATTTTCAGAAGAGGCCTGGGCCCTTCAGTGTAGCAAAGAGACACATATGCAGTGGGATCACACTACCAAAACCCAGACGAAAGTCAGTAGAAATTAAGACAAGCTTCTTATTACACTCAACTCAGTTTCTCTACCAAAGTGGCCATCTGTAGAACATCAGATAGAAAGTAGACATTCCCTCCAAAAGGGTCTAAAAAGAGCCTTCTTAACTATAATCTCTTACTATACTGAATTAAACCTTATTTCCCTTCCCAAGCTGCAAACACATAGAAATATGGCAAGGGCTCAAGAGAGATGGACAAAGACTTACAAATACATAAAATTATATACTCTGTTTCAGTAATTCAATGACAAATCACCAAAGCATGTCTTGAATTTTTCTTTTTTTTAAAGGAAATGGAAACATACTCTGAGTGTATCAGGAACTGGATGACAGTTTTGTTGTTGAATTATTGAATGCATTCCTGGGCAAAGGAGAAACATATATGGAAGAAATTATGTGGGGGTGAATGTCCTCACACAGCTTCACAAAATAATGGCTATAACTTTTATGATGTCACAACCACCTTTGCCATAGCAACAAATAGGTGTCAGGCACTGATTTTGCCCTGAAGTGGACTCAACACCACCAACAGGCACAAAGAATGAGAGGGAATAACTACTAGCCACGAGACTTCAGCTTGAAGAGCTGTCCTGACCAGAAGCTAGGATAAATTGAGCTGGGGAAGGTTGATCTCCATGTAAGACTCCTGAACACTAAGGATTAGGCACTATTATAGGTATTGGAGAAACAGAAGTGAATGTGGTTCTCTCCTCACCAATTTCATGCTGAAAAGAAAACCAGAAATCGTAATGATAATTCCTATATATCAAAGAGATGACATTGGTGATTTTGTAGCAACAACTTCACAGTGAGGATGGAAGGAGACAACCCTGAACAAGAGATAGTTGATATGAGAGCCATCATCCAGGCAATTATCTAGGAGCAGGTACTCCAGGCAGTGAGAACAGCAAGTACATCCCCCATTGATGGGAATGGACCTGACTTGCTTCAGAAAAAGAGAACAGCACTGACATGCTTGCTCGTGAAGTAAGAATGGAAATGTATAATGAAGAAAAAAGAGGTTAGAAATGAAGATAAGAATAAATTAGATAGATATGGGATACTGTGGATTACAAGAAGAAAAGTTCTGATTTTAGTATACAACTGACATGACCACTGGAACCAAAGTGCTAAAATAGCAGTCAGCCACATCTGATTCACAGAAAGAATACTTCTAAAATGTGATTCTAGCTGGGCTCTGGTGGCTTACAATTAGAATCCTACTTACTCAGGAGGCTAATATCTGAGGATGAGTTTTAAGGAAGCCCAAAGAGGAAATTTGTTAAGACATTTCCAATTAAACACAAAAATATGGATATGAAGCTGTGGTTCAACTGGAAGTTCACTATCCTTGAGGAAAAAACTAAGAAATAGCACCCAGGCCTTAGGTCCAAATCCCAGGACGTCAAAAACCAAAGAAGCCAACAAATAAAATTTGGTGCTCAGTCATTCATCACTTAACATTCTAGTTCAATATATTTGGTATGAGTCTTGGAAATTATATCTTTAGCAAATGCTCTTCCCGGATATTTTGCTTTATTACCAACTTTCAAACCCCTGGCAGTGCTAATGTCTCCTCTCAGCATAGCAGTCAACCATTGGAAATTAAAAGATATATTTTATTAATCATAAGAATTCTGATCATACTTCCATATACATCAAATGAGTAGTAGCCACATTCCACTATTCTGAATGTTTATAATCCTCCTTTGAGTTAATAACCATTAAAGCTTAAAAACTCTAGAGTGGTTATCAAATTAATTCAATAGTCATCATTCTTCCACCCAATCTTGTAACATATGTTTACAAAAGGAGAGATTATTTGAAAGTGTGTACATGATACCTTCTATCTCTAATAATCTCAAGAAATAGGGTTTTACAGAAACATCCTGATTGTTTTGCCAAAGAAAATGATAAGAGATTTAACTAAGTGACCTAACATCTCAGAAGGAAAATGCTATTGGCTTTAGAACAATTTCATTTGTATAGAACTGTGGAAACCAGTTTCAGAAATGCCAAAGGCAAAGTGTATTATTCAAATCACATTATCATGAGGTACAAGCACTCTGTCTAGATCAACCTTCTAGGAAAAAAAATCAATGAATGAAAAGCATTGCTTCTAAAACAAGCCAGTTGGTGATGGTTCGTGCTTGTTATCCTAGCTACTTAGAAGTCTAAGATGAATGGATCACAAGTCAAAGCCTGACCAGGAAAATCCTTCCTGATTGCAACCAGCAGACAGGAAACTTTAGCTCTTTTCCTGAAGCCCAAATGGACAGCCTCAGACAACAGACATCCAGACACACAACAACACCCCTATATGAAATATGATCAAATACATTCACATAATATCTCCTGTTTGGGAGATAATGTTTAAAGGATGTATCAAAGACAGTTCAAAAGGCATTTAAAAAAGGCAGAGTGAAATTGGAAATATGTACTCACTGACTGAAATGTAAGTTACTGCCAGAATGATGTTAATGGGGCTAGAGGCCCATTTGGTAACTTATCCACTCAACCATCTTTCCTCACATCTTGTCAGCCTGAACAGTGAGACTTTTGAATGCAAGGAATGTGTGTGAGCACATAGCTTGTAAAAGTAATAATGAAAAGCTAGGCATTGGAAGCTCAGGACTGTAAAACTAGGTACTCAGAACTCGGAGATATGAGGTACTCATTTCAAAGCCAACTGAGCAAAAAAGACTCGTACCTCCATTTAAACAGTAAATACAGAAAGCTGAGCTGTACTACAAATGGTAGAGCATATAAAAGCTAAGCAACAGTACCTAGGTCCTGAATTCTACCACAGTACTGCCTCTCATACACAAAATAATCATGATTACACCACAGTATATGCACATGTTGACAAGGGATGTAGATGAATGGGATGATGACATCAATTACCTCACCTTTAGTCTCAAGCATTCTGTACGGCGTAGCCCAGTCTGTGAAAAGCCATAGGTGAAATGTTTCCTCAAAATCAGCAGATACAAACTCATTTCCCTCTGCACATTTATATTATGTATACACACATACAAAGGCTACATTTTCTAACTAATTTTCTTTTTTATTGTGAAAATGCTGTACAGAGAAATGTATAATCTTACACATAAGCTTCAGAATTATGTGCCCTTGTTTAGGTTTCATAGGGAGCACAATATATCCAGCCTCTGGATCATTCTTGTAATCTTAGCTGTTCACAAGGATGGGATCTGAGGATCACAGTTTGATGTCAACCCAAGTTAATAAATCCTTAAATTATTATCTTCAATTAAGTAGAAAAAGCCAGAAGTGGAGATGTAGTTCGAGTGGCACAGTGACAGCATTGAGTAAAGCTATCTAAGCAAGAGCTCCAGAACCTCAGTTCAGGCCTGAGTACTGGCCCACTAGTACTTCAAAAGCCAACCTTCCCCCAACACCAAACCAAAAATATGTCAAAATATTTTGTAACTTGTGAAGCAAAGTCCAATGAGGCCACATAGTTGCTAGTTTGTTGAAGAGTTGGTGGGGAAACCCCAAATTCAACATGTGTTCAAATAACATTACGAACAAGCAACCAAGTAAAATTTCCGAGTAAAGAAACTTCCTTAGTATTCACTGGGACGCTTGACAAAGAGACCTTTTTCTATGCTTTTTAAAAATTATTATTTTTTTCAGTAAGGTAAATACTATAAAACGTTACTGTAAGTTATAGGAGTTATTGGAAGCTCTAAGTGAAGTGAATGTACAACAAAAAGCATACAATATTACAAGTTTCTATGCATCTGTTGAGACACTAGAAACTTGTTATAGTGTGGCCTCTCGGAAAGAGAAAGGGGATGCTCAGCATCACTGGTCCTAAAAGAAATGCAAATCAAAACCAAAACCACATTTAGATCCCACTCACCCCAGTTAGAATGGCCATTATCAAGAAAACAAATAACAGATGCTGGGGTGGATATACCTAAATGAGAACCCTACTACACTGATGGTAGGAAGGTAAGTTGGTTCAACCACTCTGGAAGGCAGTATGGAAGTCCTCAAAAGACTAAACATAGAACTCACTTAAGATCCAGCAATCTCACTCCTCACAGATATCCAAATGATCTCAAACTAGGGCACAATAAGCTTCCAGAACAACTATGTTCATTGCAGCATTGTTTACCATAGCTAAGATATAGCGCCAACCCAGTTGCCCCTCAATAGATGAATGGATCAAGAAAACATGGTATATTTACAGAATGGAATTTTATGCTTCTATCAGAAAGAGTGCCATCGTGCCTTTTGTAAGAAATTGAAAAGATTTGGAAGAAATAATACTAATTTAATCAAGCCAGGCCCAAAGAAACATGAGTTCTATGATTTCCCTCACTTGCAATGATTAGCATTAGCCTATTACTCCTGAAAGAGGATCATAGTAGTGCAGGAGTTATGAATATATACATGACCATACAAAATGATGCGAATTGAAATTAATGCCAATACATAGAAACGCCAGGTTTTCATTTGTTTAGTTGTCAAGCTTGATGTAACCAATGTACTGCAGATAGTTCATTTTTCTTACTTTATATTATTTTTCTTCTCCTATTGGTTTTATCCATGACAATTCCCATCTGTGATTCTGGTAGCCTGCATTCTGTATTTTCATTTATCTGATGGGGGAAGGGAAGGGAAATAACAAAATGCTGAAAGAAGTATAAATGATGATGCATTGCAACAATGATGCTCACAGGACACTGGGGCGGAAATTAACTATACAACGGGGGCGGGATTGGAAGGAAGGGACAGAGGGAGATAAACACTGAAATGAATAACAATGTTTAATGAGAAATGTAACTTACTCATGTAAATGTAACCCCTCTATACAGCACCTTTATATTAAAATAGATTTTTAAAAATGTAAAAATTAAATTTTTTTAATGAAATCTCAAGCTGATACCAACGGAACTTCTGAGTTCGTGTAAAAGAAGCTTTCAGGACTTTCAAGAAGCTAGTACTAAGTACATATAACCACAATTAAGAGATAATTAGAAAACTAGCACTTTTTATTTTGTTAGATGAATAAAAGAAAATTTGTTTTTGTTTCTCTTTACATAGAATATGTGTTTGTTATCTGTGTTGTTCCCAAGTCAGACTAAACTCTTATTTTTAATTTTTATTTTATTTTTTTTTGTGAACATACTGTACAGAGGGGTTACAATTACATGGGCAGGATAATGCGTACATTTTTTATCAAGCATTGCAGCCTCCTCCTTTGTTTACCCTTCACATCCCTTCCCAGCCTCCCCCCCACTCCTACACCCAATCCTCCCCCCATCCCCCTCCCCGCACCAACGTTGTAAAGCTCGTTTTCGACATGACAACTTCTACTTCTCATTGTTGCAACAGCTCCACCTGTATCCTTAAACGACTTCTTTTTCCCCATCTCTTCCACAAGATATACATACATCACATATAGTGAAAGCAGGGGTTATACTGTGAGGGAGGGACATACAAAGCAACAAAGAGATAATCTTGTAAATGCATTAGAAACAAATGCAGGAAAGAAAAAAAACATTAAAATACATATCTAAGGGTTCAATTTCCTAATATCACATAATCTAACCTTTTCCGCTTAACTCATACATATACTAGATATTGCAAATAAGGGAAACCATGGGACCTATGTTTCTTTGGGCCTGGCTTACTTCACTTAATATAATTTTTTCCAAGTTTTTCCATTTCCTAACAAATGGGGCAATGTCATTCTTTCTGATGGAGGCATAGAATTTCATTGTGTATATATATACCACATTTTCTTGATCCGTTCATATACTGAGGGGCAACTGGGTTGGTTTCAGATCTTAGCTATGGTAAATAATGCTGCAATAAACATAATTTTGCTGGTAGTTTAGTGTGGTCTTGTTTGTAAACATTTGGGTAAATGCCCAAAAGTAGGATTGCTGGGTCAAAGGGGAGGTCTATGTGAAGTCTTTTGAGGAACCTCCATACTGCTTTTCAAAGTGGTGGAACAAGTTTACATTCCACCAACAATGAAGTAAGGTTCCCTTCGGTCCACATACACTCCAGCATCTGTTGTTGTTAGAGTTCTTGATTTTTGCCATTATAACTGGAGTGAGATGGTATCTCAATGTGGTTTTGATTTGCATTTTTTTATGGCTAGGGATGTTGAACATTTCTTCATGTGTCTATTGGCCATCCTTCTTACTTCGTCAGAGAAGTTTCTCTTTAAGTCGTTAGCCCACTAATTTATTGGGCAGTTGTTTCTTTGAGGATTTGTTATTGGGGATGTAATTTTTTGAGTTCCAATTATATTTTAGATATGAGACCCTTGTCTGTTGTATGGCTAGTGAAGATCTTCTCCCAATCTATTGAGATAATCATGTGGTTCTTATCCTTGCTTCTGTTGATGTGTTGAATTATATTAATTGGTTTGCATATATTAAACCAGTTTGCATCCCTGAAATGAATCCTGTTTGATCGTGGTGTATGATTTTTTGAATGAATTGTTGAAGTGGATTGACCAAAATTTTGTTGAGAAGTTTTGCATCAATGTTCATCAAAGAGATGGGTCTATAGTTCTCTTTCTTTGATGAGTCCCTGCCTGGTTTTAGGATGAGGGTGATGATGGCTTCATAGAATGTGTTCGGTAGTTATCTTTCTCTTTCAATTTCTTTGAAGAGTTGGTGAGTATTTGGTGTGTTCTCTGTTTTGAAGGACTTGTAGAATTCCGCTGTCAAACCATCTGGTCCTGTATTCTTCTTACCAGGGAGGTCTCTTACTGCTGTTTCTATTTCAATGCTTGATACAGGCCTTTTAAGCTGGTTTAAATCATCTTGGTTTAGTCTTGGCATGTCAATATTTTCTAGGAAAAGGTCCATTTCTGCCAAGTTCTCAAACTTATTAGCATAAAGTTTTGAGACGTATTCCCTTATAATGTTCTGAATCTTAGTTGTTTCTGTGGTGATGTTCCCATTCTCATCTCTGAGTTTATTAATTTCTGTGTGTTCTCTTCTTTTTCTGATAACATTTGCTGAGAGTCTGTCAATTTTGTTAATTTTTTCGAAGAACCAACTCTTTGTTTTGTTGATTCTTTCTATAGTTGATACTTTCTATATTCTTTCATTTAATTCTGATTTAATTTTAATTATTTCTTTCAGTCTACTGGATTGAAGTTTATCTTGCTGCTCTTTTTCAAGGTGGTTTATCTGTCTCATTAAATTGTTGGTTTCAGATCTCTCCAATTTCTTGATGTAGGAACTCAGAGCTATAAACTTGCCTCTGAGTACTGCCTTTACTGTGTCCCAGAGGAGCTGGTAATTTGTGTGGTCATTTTTTTTGAATAGCATGAACATTTGAATTTCCTTTCTAATCTCTTCCATGACCCACAAGTGATTCAGCAGTGGGTTGTTCAGCCTCCATGTATTACTGGATTTTCTTTGGTGGCTTTTGGTGTTGAGTTCTAATTTTATTCCCTTGTGGTCAGAGAGAACTCAAGGTATAACTTTAATGTTTCTGAATTTGGACAAGTTTGCTTTGTCCCCTAAAATGTAGTCTATTTTAGAAAATGTTCAATGTGCTGCTGAGAAGAATGTGTATTCTGATGCTGCTGGGTGAAATATTCAGTAGATGTCTGTTAAATCTAGTAGATCGATGCAGCTGTTTAGATCTTTTTGCGGAGTTGATCTATCTAGTGGGGAGAATGGTGTGTTAAAATCCCCAACAATTAATGTCTTTGGATCTATGTGGGATTTGAGGGAAAGTTAGGTTTCTTGGATAAATTTGGGTGCTCCATTGTTTGGCGAATAGATATTTAAAATTGTAATACCCTCCTGGAGGAGAGATCCCTTAATTAGTATGTAGCGACCTTCTTTATCTCTTCTCAAAAATTTTAGTTTGAAGTCTATTTTATCTGACATTAGGATTGCAACTCCCGCCTGTTTATGGGGGCCGTTTGCTTGGTAGATTTTGCTCCTGCATTTAATATTGAAAATGTGTTTGTTTTTAAGAGCAAGATGTGACTTCTGAAGGCTGCAGATAGAAGGATCTTGTTTTTTAATCCAACTAGACAGTCTATGTGGCTTAATTGGAGACTTAATACCGTTTATATTAAGAGATAGGACTGAGAGGTATTTGATAGTTCCTGCCATGTTATCCACCTTTTTGGGGGTTGTGAACACTGGGTTCTTCCTATTGTTCTTGGATTCTCAGTTAGGGTGCAGTTTCTTGGCCTTTATTGTGGTCTTGTTGGTTTTCTATGTGTAGGATATCTTTAAGAATATTTTGTCGGGCTGGTTTGTTAGAGATGTATTGTTTCAATTTTTCTTTGCTATGGAAGGTTTTTAATTCGCCTTCAGTTATGAAGGAGAGTTTAGCTGGGTACAGTATTCTTGGTTGATAGTTGTCTGTTTTTAGGGCTTGGCATACATCATTCCAGGCTCTTCTTGCTTTGATTCTCTCTCCTGAGAAATCTGAGGTGATTCTAATTGGTTTTCCTTTATAGGTGATTAATCTTTTCTCCTTGACAGCTTTAAGGATCTTTTTTTGGTCTGGGTTGATCCTGTGTGGATTATAATGTGACAGTCGGATGTCCTATTCTGATGTGGATTATTTGGAGTTCTAAAAGCTTCTTGTATCTGAATAGGCCTATCTTTATGCATGTTTAGGAAATTCTCTGCTAGGATACTGTTAAACAACTTTCCAAGACCATTAACTTCTGTTTCTAGGTGATCCTCTACACCCATTATCCTTAGATTAGGCCTTCTGATGGTGTCTTCCAAGTGTTGGATAGATCTATCATATTTCTTGGACTTGTCTTGGATGTTTGTATGTTCTTTTTCTATAATATCTAGGGTATCTTCCATCCCCGAGGTTGGATCTTCTTCGTGGTCTAACCTGCTGTCAATCCTTTCTACTTTGTTTTTTATTTCTTTTCCTTCTAATTGGTCAGCTTTGATGGCTTCAAATTCTTTGTTGAAGCTTTGTTTTAGATCTTGTATGGACTTCTTTACTTCCTTAATTTGGTGTTCAGGGTTTATTTTCAAATCACTTAGTTGATTGGTTATGGTTTCCTTGGACTCCCATTCCTTCTGTTTGGTTCCATTCAGGATTCCCTTTGTGGTTTCCCTGATTTCCTTCAGCTCTTTCTTAATGGATTCCCTGAATGCCTTTATTGATCTTTGTGTATTCTCATCCAACCCACTCAATTCCTGTATTACTCTTTGCTTAGCTTCCACCCGTTCTTTCAATTCTTGTAGTTCTCTTTGTGCATTCTCAGCCTGTTCACGCCATTCCTGCCTTTCTCTTTGAATTTTCTCACACTGCTCATGCAAATCCTGTATCAGTTTTTGAGTAGCTTCCTCATGCCCATGATATTCCTGTATAAACCTTTGGATGGCCTCCTCTGTCTCCCTATCACACTCATACAGAATTCTTTGTATATTTTCAATCTTTTCATTTATCATATTTGCCAGCAGTGTTTGTAGAGCTATTTGGGAACTCTCCTCTGGGTTATTCATTATCTGTTCTGTCCCCTGGTAATCATGAGTGCAAGTGGACTTACCCTGACTTGCCATTTTTCTTGTGCTTTTCGGGCTTACTCTGCCCATTTGGGATGAAAGTATCACCAGTTTGTGCTAGAACACTAACTTAAGTCAAGCATCAACCAAAGTCCAATTTTGCATAGTCAATAATCTGCAGATACAATCTAGTTCAACCGATACCTCTATTCAACATCAAACAACTATATATTAATGGGCTACGAACCACAAAGACGAATTTGGTAAACCAGAAATTATTAGGTTTAGGAGGAGATGTGGGTAAAATATAGGAATAAAGTGATGTTGGAATGTACAGGGAGAGTTAACTAAGTCCTAGTCTCAAAGCAGGAAACAGGTTAGATAGGATGAAAGTAGAGAGAGAGAAAACAATAAGAAAGAGGAAGGGAAAAAAAAACAGAAAAAATAGAAAAATAAAAGTTAATAATATGCAGATTCAAGAACAATCTTTTCAAAGAATGTGAATATATTGAGAGAAGGGGAGGGATATAAAGGAGATGTGAAAAACTTAAAAATAAAAATACTTAAAATATTATATATGTATAAAGAGGTAGTACTGCTATTAAGGAATTTAAGTCTCAGAGGTTTTGAATTGAGTAATAAATTTGTGGATTAAGTGTGTACACAATGGGAGATAGGGTCTAATAGTCAACTAAGGGTTTATCTGAGGATGTGCAGAACAACAATTAAGTCCCATAAAGAAGAACAAAAGAGAGGAAAAGGTGAGAAGGATAAGGAAGATAGAAAAAAAAGATCAGAAGTTCAGTCGAGCTAAGCAAAAAACAAAAAGAAAATTTTTTAAAAGAAGAAAAGAAAAAAAAACAAAGAAAAATGCACACAACATGTATCCCTAAAATAAAGATTATAAGGGGGAAGAAAACTTACTAGAAATTAATTTTTTCAAAAAAGGTAAAAATCAAAAATTAAAAAAAGTGTTAGAAAAGCATTTTTTTTTTGTAAAAGGTATATTAAAAAAAAGAAGAGAAAAAAAAAGTTCTTTGATTTTTTTGGGAGGGTTGGGAAAAATCCTGTATCTCCCTTGTGTCCATAACCAGCCTCTGGTTGGAGTCTGTGGTCTCCTTGCGGTCCTGTGGCTTGGTTGGTTTCTTAAGTCAGTTTGTTTGGACAGGCAGAAAAATGCTCTGCTTTACCCAGGATTTTGCGATCCTCCTCCCAAGTTAATTCAATGGGAGGGGGGTGTGCTTTGAGTATCACAAAAGAGGGAGATGGCTTTTTCCTCATGTTTGGAGATGCTGTGATGAGGCTAGGTTCTGGGTAGATTTGAGGCCTTTCAACAAACCGTACCTTTTCCCGGGGGCTAGTTTGTGAGAAACTCACAGAGCTGGGCCTGGATGCACTCTCAAGGTTTCTGTTTACTGAATTTCAGTTGATTGTTGAGGCTGCTAAATGGAGGGGCAGCCTCTGGTTATGATTACCCGATGAAGAAAGTCACTCCTAGGGTTGGCGCCCAAACTGGGTGACTTTTCCCTGGGTAGAGCTGAGTCTGGCAGGTCACGCCGCAGTTCAGTTCTTGTGACCTGTTAAATGACCCTAGTTTTTTTCAAAGGCCTGAGTTGGAGCTAGTAGCTCTGCTGAGCTTTGTCGGTATCCAAGATGGAGATCTCCGGTGCTGGGGGGGGCGAGGGGTGGCCTTCCCTCCTCTGCTCCGTTAGAAGGAGTGAGGACTTCAGGCTTCTACTCACACCGAGTCTTGGTTCCTGTGTCTTCTCTGGTCTGCGAACTGCAGGATGAAGATGTCTGCTCCTTGTCAGTTCATGCTGGTGTTGAGTAGAATCTCCTTGCCCGCCACGTCTGGCTCTTTCATCCCGGACTCTTTATGTTTCAGGTATGGCAGTACGGCCTCTGCCGCCGCCACTTGCTGGCAAGATCTCAAATGTGCCTCCTTGCCTGGATTTTCCCTCTCTGTCCTAACTCTGTCCTGTTATGGCACACATGGTGTGATTCTATGGCTCAGGACTGTTCACTGGAACTCTAAAACTGCTTTCTATGCGAGAGCTTGTTATGCCTCCAGCTTCTCCTCCGCCATCTTCCCGGATCCCTCCTTGGGGGTTAATTTTATACCCTGCTACTTTGCCAAAGTTTTGAATCAACTTGAGTAATTTGGGAGTGGAGTCTATGGGATTCTTTAAATACAAGATCATGTCATCTGCAAAGAAGAAGAGTTTTATTTCTTCTTTCCCTATTTGGATCCCCTTTATGTCTGCATCTTGTCTTATTGCTGTACCTAGGCATTTTAGCATTAGATTGAAGAGAAGTGGAGAGAGTGGACATCCTTGTCTTGTTCCAGAGTTAAGAGGAAATGGTTTTGGTTTTTCACCATTGAGTATAATTCTGGCTGTAGGTTTGTCATATACAGCCTTTATTGTATTCAGGAATGTTCCATGAATTCCTAATTTTTGCAAAACCTTCATCATAAAGGGGTGTTGGATATTCTCGAATGCTTTTTCTGCATCTATTGAGATAACCATGTGGTTCTTATTCTTGCTCCTGTTGATATTATGAATAATATTAATTGATTTGTGTATATTGACCCAGCTTTGCATCTCTGAAATGAATTCTGTTTGATCATGGTGCATGATTTTTTGGATGAATTCTTGAAATCGATTGGCCAAAATTTTGTTGAGAAGTTTTGCATCAATGTTCATCAAAGAAATCGGTCTATAGTTCTCTTTCTTTGATGAGTCACTGCCTGGTTTTGGGATGAGGGTTATGATAGCTTCATAGAATGTTTTTGGTAGTGAACTTTCTCTTGGAATTTCATTGAAGAGTTGGAGGAGTATTGGTGTGAGCTTTGCTTTGAAGGCCTTGTAGAATTCTGCTGTAAAACCATCTGGTTCTGGACTTTTCTTAGCTGGGAGCTCTCTTATTGCTGTTTCTGTTTCAATGCTTGATATGGGCCTGTTAAGCTGGTTTAACTCATCTTGGTTTAGTTTTGGAATGTCAATATTTGCTAGAAAAAGGTCAATTTCTTTCAAGTTCTCAAACTTATTAGCATAAATTTTTGAGAAGTATTCCCTTATAATGTTCTGAATCTTGGTTATTTCCGTGGTGATGTTTCCATTCTCATCTCTGAGTTTGTTTATTTGTGTGTGTTCTTTTCTTTTTCTGATAAGATTTGCTAAGGGTCTGTCAATTTTGTTAATTTTTTCGAAGAATCAACTCTTTGTTTTGTTGATTCTTTCTATAGATTTTTTTGGATTCTAATTCATTTAATTCTGATTTCAAAGAATTAAGTCACACAAAGAAGAACGAAAGAGAGGAAAAGGTGAAAAGGATAAGAAAGGAAGAAGAAAAGATCAGAAGATCAGTAGAGCTAAACAAAACACAAAAAGATAATTAAAAAAGAAAAAAGAGAAAGAAAACAAAAAAAGAAAGATAAAAGCACAATCACGTATCCCTAAAATAAAAATTATAAGAAAAAAAAGTTACTGGAAATCAATTTTTTTAAAAAGGCAAAAATTAAACATTAAAAAATGTTTTAGAAAAGAAAAAAATTTTTATATAAGTTATCAAAAAAAAAGAAAAAGAAGAAAAAAAAAGTTCTTTGATTTTTTTTGGAGTGGTGGGAAAAATCCTGTATCTCCCTTGTGTCCATAACCAGCCTCTTTTTGGAGTCTCTGGTCTCCTTGTGGTCCTGTGGTTTGGTTGGTTTCTTAAGTCAGTTTGTTCAAACAGGCAGAAAAATGCTCTGCTTTATCCAGGATTTTGCGATCCTCCTCCCAGGTTAGTTCAATGGGAGGCAGATCTGCTTTGACAATCACAAAAGAGGGGGATGCAGTGATGAGGCTAGGTTCTGGTAGAGTTGAGGCCTTTCAACAAACAGTAGCTTTTCCTGGGGGCTAGTTTGTGAAAAACTCACAGAGCCCAGCCTGGAGCCATTCTCAGGGTTTCTGATTACTGAATTTAAATAGATTGTCAAGGCTGCTAGAGGGAGGGGCAGCCTCTGGCTCTAATTACCCAGTGAAGAGAGCTACTCCTGAGGCTGGCACCCGAGATGGGTGAATTTTCCCTGGGTGGAGCTGAGTCTGGCAGGTCATGCTGCCGATAATTTCTTGTGAACTGCTAAATGACTCGTTTTATTCCAAGGCTTGAGTTGGAGCTAGCAGCTCCGCCGAGCTTTGCTGGTATCCGAGATGGAGATCTCTGGTACTGGGCGGGGGAGGGGTGGTCTTCCCTCCTCTGCTCCCTGAGAAGGAGTGAGGACGTCAGGCTTCTACTCACACCAAATCTTGGTTCCTGGGTCGTCTCTGGTCTGCGAACTGCAGGATGAAGATGGCCACTCCTTTTTGGTTCTTGCTGGTGTTGAGTATAATCCTCTCGCCCGCTGAGTCTGGCTCCTTCTTCCTGGAATCTCTGTGGCTCAGGTATGGTGCCTATGATGGCCGGCGCCACTGCTGCCCCCACTGTGGCGCCTGCTGGCAAGAGCTCAGTCCCTCTCTGGCTTGACTCTTTGTCCTGTGATGGCACACTTGGTGTGATTCTCTGGCTTCGGACTGTTCACTGGAACTCTAAAACTGCTTTCTATGTGAGAGCTTGCTTAGACTCCAGGTTCTCCTCCGCCATCTTCTCGGAACTCCCCCAGACTAATCTCTTGTCCTAAACATTGGTATGTAAAACTTGGACATGTAATCTGAGATATAAGAAGTATTCTTTGTTCAGTTTGGAGGCACTTCCTCCTGGTCAAGTAGTTAGACTGGAAGACCATTCACACTTGTAGTTTCTCTTGCACAGCTTACTGAGGAACTTAGGAGTTTGAGAACATTACTGCTAATTATGTGCCTCTTAGTAATAATAATTATTGGTAGAATCTGAAAACATCTTTGGGTAATAAATAGACTAGAAAAAGTTTAAGTTTGCTATTTTATATCACTAAATTTCTTTTTGTCTTAAGTATAGAAGCCAGACTTACCCTAAATCCCTAGAAGAAGCAAAATGGTTTATAGAGCTCAGATCATTTCCTTCCACAGAAGATGACAGCAGCAGATGATATACAGGTCCACAAGTGGCACAAGGAAGTGAGAATTTTATGTCTCCTTAAATTTTAGGGTCGAATGCTCAATGAGGAACCCTATGGGTTGATGACAGCTTAAGGATGTAATATTTCCTTATCATTCCATCGTCGGAAGCTGTCACCAGTCTCCCATCACACTGTAGGTGCCACACCTGACTGGTGACCTTGGCTGTGTCCTGAGAAGGTTCAGCAAGGCTCTGTAATGTTCACTGGAGTATCAGGATTACACTCTAACAGGACATAAAGGAATATGGTAATAAGGCCTGAGTCAGGATTTTGTCAGATCTAGATGATTAGTAACAGCCACTACTATCTTCTGGCTAAGAATGTGGATATATTATCAGGGTCCTGCACACAAATATATCACAAGTGTTAGTTTGCAACATTTCCTTATGAAAGACAACAAAAGGCCATTAATGCCCTCTGACATATTCTCATCAGTATTTACTAGGTTAAAAGCTATACAAAATCAAGTTCATCATGAGTAAAAAACCCAGACAAAAACCAAAAAATGATTTTCTGTACATATCATATGTGACAAAGTATTAAAAGTTAATGAAGCTGGGAAAGTTAAATGGATTTTTTACTATGGTTGCAACTGTCTTTTACATTTCAACTACTTAACAAAAAGGAGGTAGGCCAATCATGGCCAATGGCTCACATTTGTAACTCTAGCTATTTGTGAAGCTGAGATCTGAGGAAAGTGGATTATATCTAGACCAGGTTAGAAAAATCTGTGAAATTTTGATCTCCATTTAACTATTCAAAATCAAGAAGTGAAGGTTAGTTCAAGTCATAAAGGGCTACCCTTGAGTTAAAAAACTAAAGGTCAGCTCCCTGAGATCAAGCTCCATTATTCACACACACACACACTCGCACACACACACACACACACACACACACACACACACACACACACACACACACACACACACACACAGTTACCCTTGAATACAAAAGCTAAAAGTCAACTCCCTGATTTCAAGCCTATGTATTTACACACACACACACACACACAAACACACACCAACATATTTTATCTCAAGAATAGCCAGTGACCAGGAAACAGAAACAAGATGACATTTTTCTTTGTTTTCTTTCATTTTTGTAATGTTTCTTCATTTATCTCTTTGAGAAGTTAAAGGAGTCATATTAAAAAAGAGACAAATGATGAACATATTCAACAGTGGTATTCAATTGGTACTATATTGAAAATGACCTTTGCAACTTGTTTGTGGGGAAAGACGGGAAAACAAAGAGATGAAGGGAAAGGGTAACGTTATCCAAAAAGAAATGCACTCAGGGAAGTAGAGCTGTGGCTCAATACGAGTGCCATTCTTCAGCAAAATATCTCAGAAACAGTACTCAGGCCCTTGGTTCAAGCCTGATTACTGACTGAAACAAAAACAAATACAAAAGAAAAGTAGTCATTACCACACATATGTAACTATCCCCTCTACAGCAAAATGATGATGATGATGATGATGATGATGATAATAATAATAATATAATAATAATAATAATAATAATAATAATAAGAAGAAGAAGAAGAAGAAGAAGAAGAAGAAGAAGAAGAAGAAGAAGAAGAAGAAGAAGAAGAACAAGAACAAGAACAAGAACAAGAACAAGAACAAGAACAAGAACAAGAAGAACAAGAAGAACAAGAAGAACAAGAAGACGAAAGAAGAGGAGAAGGAGGAGGAGGAGGAGGAGGAGGAGGAGGAGGAGGAGGAGGAGGAGGAGGAGGAGGAGGAGGAGGAGGAGGAAGTTAATAAAACCAAACCAGTGAGAGAGAAAAATGGAGAGAGCAAGGGAAGGGGTGACAATTCAAAAAAGAAATATATCCATACCTGATTTATATGACTATAAACTCTGTGTACCTCATATTTGAAATAATAATACAAAAGAAAAAAAACAGGAATATAGTGCTGGAGGCATAACTCAAATGGAAGCTCTGACAAATATATATGTGATACCAAGTTCAAAACTCATTATCAATTTTCCCTTCGAAAATGGCTTTTGTCCTCATGTGTGCTTTCCCTAGCTTATGAAAAGGGGTGCAAACAGTTAAAGAGAGAAAAATAAGCTGTCAGGCACATAACTGTGCTTTTAAAGAGCAGTACTTGCTAGAATACGTGTTGACTAGAACAGATGATGACTCCATGTTTTCTGAAATAGACCTAGTTGAACTTGAATACAGGCTCCTCTGTATATGAGTTAGGGACTCAAATTTAACTAAACTCTCTGGAGCTCAAAGTCTTCATAGTTAAAGTGAGCATAACAATACATATCTCACATTATGAGATCTGGATGTCATCAAACCTGGAGTGTGTTTTATCTTAGGTGTATGTGAAACACTCAAACACTGCTGGAAGGAGTATAAACTGGCATGATGTTTACTATATTACTTAACAGTAATACAGCAACTATACAGATTCATGCCTGTTATCTTACAAAGAGCCTTAGAGAAGAGCATCAAGGTTCTAAGCCAGAACAGGAAAATGGATCAGACTCATCTCCATTGACCTCTAAAAAAGCTTGAGGTGGAGTTTGGTTCAAGTTGTAGAGTACTAGACTTGACCAAAAATTTCAGGAACAGTGCCCAGGCCCTGCGACCAAACCCTAGGACCAGCACAAGCACACGCACACACACACACACACACACACACACACACACACACACACACACACACACACACACACACACACACACACACACACACACACCACACCACACAAACGCACATACACAAACACACACAATTTTTTATGTCCCTACCACCCCACTTAACAATAATTTCCCACTTCCAAGCTTACCAGTTGTTTTTGTTTGTTTTTTTTTTTTTAAAGGGACTTGCTGTGTAGCTCAGGCTGTTCTTAAGCTTACAATCCTCCTGGGTGCTGTGATTACAGGCATGTCTACCATAATTGGCTTCACTCAGTAACTCTAACTATAACATTTTTGCAAAAATTAATTCATACACATGAAGATATGTAGCTTAAAGCTGTTCATATTAATATTATACTGTACAAAATGTAAACAATATAGCTGGACATGTACTATACTACCACATGGTAATATCAGACAGAATTAGGAGTTGAGGAAAGCCAGATTTACACTGCAGAAACTTGTCTCCAAGGAAAGAAATTATATAAATATAAATCTACTCTGAGACATACAATATGTTAAATTTATATAATGGAACAAATAGATTATTGTTAATGGAAATAAAAATCTTGGCAGAAAATTTAAATACATACATATGGGTATATATTTAAATTTGGAGAAATAAAATTTCAAGTGGTATTTTCTGCATTTTTCAATCTATCACCTACCTATTTACTGACACATTGATTTCTATTTAGTCTTCACAAAACACTTTTTTTCTCTCACATAAGTAGAAAAACCTGCAAAACAAAAAGTACAAAAACGTGCATTATCATAAATGTAGTTTATTCCCTACCATAATAATTTGGAGAAAACATGCATTAAGTTACTGGCATTGTCTTTTTGCTCAAAGCTGACACTCTACCACGAGAGCCACATCTCCACTTCTGGATTTTGGTTTCTCAATTGGAGAAATACCGCAGATTTTTCTGCATAGGCTGCTTTAAACCAGGATTCTCCAATTTTTACCTCTAAAATAGCCAGTTTTTAAAATATGAGCCATAGGTGGACAGCAACTACATTTATATTTTTGCATGTTTGAATGAATTTTAGAGTAAGACATATATGTTAATTTTGAGAATGTAGGAAAATAGTAATTAATATTTAAGAGATCATAAAGCATACAAACTTGAAAATAGAATTTAGCTGAGAAAAGAATCGAATAAATCAAAATTACCTATGAGAGTTTTCAGTCTGTGCACAGAAATGATTGCATTGTTGGAACCCAAGGCCATCAGATAGCTGAGCTCCAGCTGGCTGCTACGCTCATGAGTCCAGCTAGTGCTATTCACAAGAATGTGATGCTGTTGGATGGCAGTGATCAGTTTCAAGTTCAGAACGTGAAATATTTCTATGGATCTAGAAGTGGAAACACAACAGGATAAGAATGTGATTAGAAGTGCTGCGTGAAAATACCATAGAGTCCAAGGAAGACAGAATAACTCTTTCTATATCTGAAAGAGTATTCTCTCACCAAGAATCATGAGCCGAATATGGTGGTCAATGTTTGTAATCTCTGAACTTGAGAGGATGATTTAGAAGTTAGCTTGAGACAAGCCTATGTTTTAGGCCAACAGAAGGACACATAGTAAAATGCTATCTTAAAATAACAACAACAACAACAAAAGTCCCAATAACTGGGACTGGGGTTAGTGTTAGAGTGCTGGCCTCGCATGCATGAAGCACTTGATTTGATTCCTCAGTATGACATAAGCAGAAAAATTGGAATTGGTACTGTGGCTCAATTGGTAGAGTGCTAGTCTTGATCATAAAAGCTCAGGGAGAGGGACCAGGTCCTGATTTCAAGCCCCAGCGTTGGCAAAACTAAACAACAACAACAGCAACAACCAAATGCAAAATGCTGTTTGTTGAAGAATTGTTGATGCTCACTAGAAAATTTTGCTGTCACCATTCATAATGTACTTTGTTAGGAAAAAGTAAAATAAATTAATGAAATATTATCTGGCATTAGACAGGACATAGTGTGATCTAAAAATGATTGCTGCCTTTGGTGACTTGACACAACTAACATTACAGATACACTTTATAGACTGTTATTTTTTAAGGATACTATCGTGGGCTTTTTCTTTTTCAAAATAGTGTTATTGCCTGGGGCAGTTGCTCACACCTGTAATCTCAGCCCTGTGAGTAGCTAGGATTATAAGCATGAACCCCTGGCAACTGGCTACAATAATTGCTTACCTGAGACAGAAGCCAGTTGTCGCTACCGCCTCGACCAGCAAGGAAGACGTGACACCGGACTCTTCTCTCTGCAGTTTATTCAGGACCTTTTAGTAATCTTCTGACCCCAACGCCGGGGAGAATTCCCCACAGCCTTAAGTACCCGCTGGGTAGAGAACCCTGATACACCACGTGGGAACCGCCAATAGGTTCAGGTGCGCGAAAGCAAGCCAGATACTTTGCCTTAGCCATATAAGGAGTTGTTTATCACAGAGAGCACTCGCCATCGGGAAGGCGGAGGGCGGAAGCCGGCACCATCTTCCAGGTGCGGCCTCTCGCAGCTCTCTACAGTTCCCCCTTTTTTGTTTAAAGAACACAGATGAGAACAGAGGTCTGATCCCTGTTGTGCAATTCAAGGACTGCATACAAGCCTTCTCCCAGAGGGTACCTTCTCTAGGGATGACTCAGCCTGTCCATTGATTCATTTTTCACAAAGACGGGAAAAGGCGAATCGAACGCGTGTGCAATCAAACATGCTCTCCTCGAGGGCAAAACTCATGCCTCTCGACTGCAGTACTTTGGCTTTGCAATCTGTGTTCATTGTTTTAGGGTGGCAAGCCACGCTTGGGGGGACTGACCTGCTCCAATGACTGTAAAGGCATGGATAATCATGGCTGCAGTGCAACGCTGAGAACCTCTAATTTGGCAAATGCACCACAGACATACCAAGGAGGCTAACACCAGAAGGCCTGTCAGGGCTCCTAAACTTGCCCATTCCTTAAGATGATTCATAGCAGCGGAGATCCATGAAGATAACCCCTCTGCCAATCCGGCATCCACTCGGGTCGAGTTCACCATGACGATGGCAACCCTGAGCTGTTCCATCAGGCTGTCGAACTCCCCAGTTCAATTACCTAAAAGATAACTACACAACTGTTTAGACAAATTTGCAGCGTTTTTTAAATAGGTTTTTTCCTGGGCCTGAACTCTAGGTCTGGGCGCTGTCCCTCAGCTCTTCAGCTCAAGGCTAGCGCTCTACCACTTAAGCCACAATGCCACTTCCAGTTTTTTCTGCTTATGTGGTGCTGAGGAATCGAACCCAAGGCCTCATGCATGCAAGGCAAGCACTCTACCACTGAGCCAACTTCCCAGCCCTATTCTTCTGGGTTAATTGCACCACAGCAGCAGCTAATCCAGCATTAGTTAGTGGCCCGCCCAGCTCTCTGCAAACTCTCATCCATGCTTCTAGTCCCCTATTCTTATATGGGGTTATGGCGACTCTGCATTCCTTAGTGCACTGCTCGTAAACAAGCTGTTTAATTAATGGCATGGCTGGATCTGGGTCACCAAAAATTCTGCCAGCAGCCTCGACCATACGGGCAACAAAGTCCGAAAACGGCTCCGTAGAGCCCTGCAGGATTTTGGTGAGATTGCCACTCACCTCGCCTTTATTTGGTAAGGCCTTCCATGCCTTTATGCCAATTTTACTGATTTGTACATAAACTTGAACCGGGTAGCCTATCTGCTGATTGGCGAATCTCCCCTGTCCAAGCAGCATATCTCTGTCCCAAGCTGGGTTCCCCGCAGCCTGATTGGCTGCAGCCTCTTCACTAGCAAATTCAATCAAAAAGGCCTTCCAATCTAAATACTGACCTGGGCTCAAACAAGCTCGTGCGAGCCCACTCCAATCACCGGGTGTCATGCAGTGTCTGTTTAGGGACTCCACCTGGGCTACAGTAAAGGACGCTGTGATTCCGTATGTCCGCACAGACTCAGCTAAAGATTTTATAACCTTAAAATCTAAGGGTTCATGATACCGCTATCCCTGTGGATCCTGAAATATTGGACAGGCTAGATGTAACTCGGTTCTGACCGCTTTCCACACGCCTGGGCTGAAAGAACAGCCGGGGCTGCCACTTCCGGGGTCCTCCGCATAGAGCGGAGGGGCCGTAGGTGTGGCGCGGTGCATGGAGGGCGTGCATTTGTCTTTATCTGGGTCCTCTCTCTCCTTCCCTTTCCTCCTCTTTCTTATCTTTGTTTTTTCTATTTGTTCTATGAGTGATTGTAGTTCCTCTGAGTCTGTAGACTCAGAGGTCTCTAGTTCGGCAAGATCGGGGTATAACCCCTCCCCCCCCCCCCCCCCCCCCGCTCTCCTCCTTTTCGCTGTCTGCCCTTTCCGATCTTTCTTCCTGCAGCATTTCTAAGGCGGCCTGACCATTCTCTACCTCCTCACTGCAACGCTGGTCCTCGAGACAGCCTCTTATCAGTTTCCATATTGGTCTCACTCCGCTCTTAAGCGTTCCTTGTTCAGAGGCAAAATCTAGGTCCCTCCCTAGTTTCTCCCAAGAGGCCACCGTGAGGCTTCCGGAGACAGTGAACCACAGGGCAACGATGTCACATTCATTCAAAAATCTCTCTAAAGTACTCTTTTTTATTTTTAACTTTTCTGAGTGCAGTAGCTCATTGAGAGCCAAAAAAATTGGGTGCGAAGAAGAAGTGCCCATGTTTTAAACATTTAAAGCTGGTAAACAAACTTTTACTTTCACTTTTGGCTACTCTATTGACTAGCCCCGGGATCTCACTCTCTCTTTATCTACTGAGAAGAGCAAAAATCCCCCCCCCCTTGTCGCGGATTCCCCTTTTACCTGGGAACTTACTCCCCGCTTTTGTTGCGGATTCCCCTTTTACCTGGGGACTTACCCCCACTTTTGTCGCGGATTCCCCTTTTACCTGGGAACTTACCGGTGCACCACCCTGACTGCAGAGAGTTCTGAGTCCTCGTTGGGGTTATGGCTGAGTCCCCGTATGGGCCGCCACATGTCGCTACCGCCTTGACCAGCAAGGAAGACGCGACACCGGACTCTTCTCTCTGCAGTTTATTCAGGACCTTTTAGTAATCTTCTGACCCCAACCCTGGGGAGAATTCCCCACAGCCTTAAGTACCCGCTGGGTAGCCAACCCTGATACACCACGTGGGAACCGCCAATAGGTTCAGGTGCGCGAAAGCAAGCCAGATTCTTTGCCTTAGCCATATAAGGAGTTGTTTATCACAGAGAGCACTCGCCATCGGGAAGGCGGAGGGCGGAAGCCGGCACCATCTTCCAGGTGCGGCCTCTCGCAGCTCTCTACAGCCTGTTAGTATTAATTGTCAATGATGTTAAACTTTTTAAAATAAACTTTACTGAAATGCCTTACAGTAGAAATAAGGAATAAAATGTGTCTGTGTGTTACGAAGTTCTTACCAAAAGCTACATATCTTACTTGATTTTTTTTTCTTTCAAAATTGTGTCTTTTCCAGAATCATACCTTATCTATCCTTGCTGTTTATTTTATTTCATACATGCCTACAGCTTCTTCAACTTTCCTTTCTTTATGTGAAGAGCTTGCAAATATCTATTTTCAGTCCAAATTCCTTGTATGCATCTATCGTCCACATATTGAAGTGCCATAAAAACTTGAGAAACAATAATCACCCATTTCCATTAATGGATATTGATGTGTAAGTAAAATTTAGGAAAACAAAGAATAATACCAATAAACATAATGACATTTTAATAGTAATGTTAAACATAAATTCAATATTGATTATTTTCTGAGCAATTTAATAAAAACTTCAAGGAAAAGAAATCAAATATTTTGAGTGCTGATATTGTGGTTTAAACTAAGGATCTTACCTTCTCACTTAAGCTTTTTCCCTAATGGGTGGTGCTCTATACATGAACTGCAGCTCCCCTTCCAACTTCACTTTAGGGATTATATAGGGATAAGAATCTCATGGAATAAAAATTCAGTTGTGTCCCTATCTTGGGGTTCATTTCAATTAACATAATCTTTTATGGTCATATGGTACCATGAGTACTAGTTACTACAAGTAAAGTGTGGGACCTATGTTTATTTGGGTCTGGCATATTTCACTTAATATAATTTTTTTTCACATCTTCTATTTCCTTACAAATGGGGCGATGTCAATTTTCTGATAGTGGCATAGAATTCCATTATATACACACACAGATGCATATATATATATATATGTATATATATATATATATATATATATACACGCATATATATATATACACACATACATATATACATATATATGTATATATATATATATATATATATATATATATATATATCACATTTTCTCTTTTTTATTGGGAAAATACTGTACAGAGGGTTTGCAATTACATGGGCAATGTAATGAGTACATTTCTTATCAAGAATTGTTGCATTCTCCTTTGTTTCCCCTTCCCATCCCTTTCCATTTCTCCCCACCCCGCGTCCCCCAACCACAAGCCAAAGTAGTAAAGTTCGTTTTTCGACATGTCTTGAATATCTCATTGTTGCAATGGGACCACCTATATCCCTATTTAAACAATTTGGTTTTCTCTTCCCCTCCACAAATTATACTAACATAAAATACAGTGAAAACAAGGGTTATACCATGGGAGAGGGCCATACAAAGCAACAAAAAAAATCATCTTATAAATATGTTAGAAACAAGCAAAAGAAAGAAAAATAACGTTTGAGGCCGTATCTTGGGGTTCATTTCGCCTCACTTCAACTTATCTGACCATTTCTACTTGTCTCAGACATATACTAGTTATTGCAAATAAGGGAAACCATGGGACGTATGTTTCTTGGGGCCTGGCTTCTTTCACATAATATAATGTTTCCAAGTCTTTCCATTTCATAACAAATGGAACTATGTCATTGTTTCTGAAGAGGTACAGGATTCCATTGTGTATATATACCACATTTTCTTGATCAGTTCATCTTCTGAGGGGCCCTTGGGTTGGTTCCATATCTTAGCTATGGTAAATAATGCTGCAATAAACATCGTTGTGCTGGCAGCTTAGTATGGTTTTTGCCACAAAGTGGGATTGCTGGGTCATAGGAGCTTGAAGTGGAGTCTTGGAAAAATTATATTATGTGAAGTAATCCAGACCCAAAGAAACATTGGTCCTATGTTTTCCTTATTTGCAATAACTAGTATATGTCTAGGACAAGGATAAAAGTTGAAAAGCTATGTATATATGACCAGATAAGATGATGTGAAGCGAAATGAACCCCAAGATAAGGGTTTATAATCAACCATGTGATTTTTTTTCTTTGTATGCTCCTCCCCCACGGTATAACCCCTGTTTTCACTGTATTTGATGTCAGTGCCCCTCATCCTGTATACACATTTCTCTAGCTTGGGGAGGAGAAGGGAAAAAACAAAATGTTTAAATAGGGATATAGGCCGACCCATTGTAACAATGACATGCATAAGAGACTATGTTGAGAAAAGAAGTTTACAATTTCGTCAGGGAAGCGGGGAAGAGGGGAGAGGCTGAGTGAAGTTGTGGAGGTGGGAGGGAAGGGGGGTAGGGGACAAACAGAGGAGGAGGTAACACTTCTTGATAGAAAATGCGCTCATTACATTGCTCAAGTAACTATAACCCCTCTATACAGTATTTTTACAATAAAAACCTCTTTTAAAAAAACGTGTCATGTACACCAAATATAGTAGTCCACTTCTGTAATCCCAGCTGATTGGGAAGAAGAGATGACAAGGATCATGGTCTGAGGCCAGGCCACAGAAATAACTTCCAAGACAGCCATCTCCCATCTCAACAAATGAGCTGGCCATCGTGATTCACATCTGAAATCCTAGCTAATTATGTGGGAGGCATAGGTAACAAAGTCTCAGTCAATCTAAGATCACACCTGTGCAAAATGTTTAAGATCTCAAGCAAATAATATGGACTAGAAGTATGGCAACTGTGGTTGAGCTGCTTGGTGCTATACAACCAAAGTCCTGTCTAGCAAGCAGAGAACTCTGGATAGAACCCTATTAATACTCCTCTCTTCTACCAAAAAGCCTAAATAAGTTTGTCCTAATTGAACATCTAATTTCAAGGCCACTGACAGGTCAGAGATGGTGACATTTTCTTTAAAATTAGGTATTCAAAACAGACAAGGTTATTTAGGCTTTGAAAGAATTGAAAAGGAAGGAAAATGCATGTGGTTTTTGTTAGCTCCATAATTCTTGAAAACATAAAATGCACATATCCATGTATGTATATACATGTATGTAAATATATGTACAAGTAGTTCAACTCTTTTCTGTGTAACAAATGGTACAAATGAATCTGCACAATCACTACTCAAAGGCATGAATAGACAAAGAGTAGTAGCAAAGAGCGCATATTCAGGAATCTATGACTAGCCAATAACCCTGAAAATATTTTACATCAGTTTGCATGGGTCAGATACTGCAGTACAGGCACAGTAAGGTGACAATGGGATACCAGGCAGAAGAAATGAGAGAAATGAGAGATGAGAGATACAATGGTTCAATATTCTTTCTGATGGGTAAGTAGAATTTCCAGTGTGTGTGTGTGTGTGTGTTTGTGTGTGTGTGTGTGTGTGTGTATTACATTTTCTTCATTCATTTCTCACTTGAAGGATATCTGGGCTGATTCAGTAAGCATGGTTGTGCTGAAACTTTAACTATATCCTGGTTTGTAAATTTCAACTAAATGCCTAGGAGTAGAGTTGATGGATAATAAGGAAGTAGGTAGTCAAAAGAGAGGTGAAGGGAGAAAAGGTAGAATGAACAAGAGGAATTGGAGGAAGTGCAGAGAGGAATCTAGTAAATTTCCTACAAAATTAAGAAAAGTGAAGGAATATATTCATAGAGGAGGGATGGATGAAAATGTTGAAAGGGTTGGCATTGATTAAAGTATACTGTACGCATTGACTGCTTTATTTAATGATAACTCAAAATAATGATAATCCAATTCTAATGTTTAAGAAAAATACTCTAGTTTTCACTCTGGAAATGAGTTTCAGTTTGCCCTAATTCCCACAAATTTTCTGTCTCTACCTTGAAAATTATCTTGTTCCCTAACATGAGCCATTATATTACTTGTCCTCAAATTATTTTACCAGGAAAAATACTGTAGTTTCCATTGATTCTACCTTTTCCTGAACCACTGTATCTGAAAACAGTTTCAGATTTACTTACCATCTAGTCCATTACTTAATGCTAACTCTCAACCTAAACCTGGCTGGAAAACTCTCATTAACCACTACAAGAATGATTACTGAGAAATAAATATAATAATAATATTATAGTTACTATTCAGCCTCATATATTTGCTTCTACTTGTTAGTGAACACAATTTTATACTAAAAGCTTTCTTATTCGTAATAGTAAATATAATCAGAAGAAAATACTGACCCTAGTCTTAATCTGAATTATATGATAATACTAACAAACACACAAGTACGCTAGTTTTCACTCATCCTTCCAAACATAGGTTGCAATTTTTCCAATATCTTAGTCATTTTCTAAACCTAAACTTAATCTTTCTTAACCGGAACATTGAGAATAACCATCAGCCTAATTGTAAGTAGATTATAATATTAATAGCAATACTGTAGTTTACATTCATTCTAATTCTTACCAGGCTTATATTATAATTTACCTTCATTTTGACCCTCATTCTTTTTCCTCCTTCACTCTAAGCCTAACCATGGCTGGAATCCTAACCATAACCTTGACACTAATCCTATCCCAATTCTAAAATTTATGAAAAATACTCGTTTTGTGCAATCCTAACAAATTCCACTGGCAAATCTTGAAATAAATTACAGGTTTTCTGTAAACCCTACAGATTTTTCACTCTTAACTCTGAATGTATTTTGTTCCATAACAGGAATCATTATACCCACTGATCTCAAATCTTGATTTTATGAAATAAATTGTACTTCCATTATCCCAGCTTTTCTTGAATTCCTAGAATTCCTAAAAAATGTTTCAGCTTTACTTAATATTTAACATTTCTTTTTTATTTTTCCTTTTTGTCGGTCATGGGGCTTGCACTCTGGGCCAGTGCATGATCCCTGAGTTCTTTAGCTCAAGGTGTGCGTTTTACCAATTGAGCCACAGCACCGCTTTTGTGTTTTATGGTGGTTAATTTGAGATAAAAGTCTCATGGACTTTCCTGCCTGGGCTACCTTTGAACTGTGATCCTCAGAATACAGCTTCCTGAGTAGCTAGGATAATCGGCGTGAGCCACTAGTTTAACCAATTTCTTTACTCTAACCTCAACTACGGTTAACCAGAAACCTAATCCAAATCACATTCTCATTTAACACCAAATGATTAAGGTAAGGAAAATTGTCTAGATTCTATTCAATCGCACATTTTTTGGCTTCTACTTCTTATAGGAAAACTAAAATTTACCTTAAAGCTTATCCTTCCCTAACCCTAACCGGAACAAAAAGTATCTCACACTTTAAACCAAATTATATCTGTATGTTTATAGCAAGCGACTTTTTCATATTTATCATAACTGTTGCTCAGCGGTAAGTCTAAATTTTACTTGCATTTTGAACATAAAATTTTAAGTTTTTTTCTATTTCCTGTCAGGTTTTATTTTTCATTATTTTTAAAAATTTTATTTTGTTGAAAAGATGCTTTAAAGAGGGATTAGTTGCATGTGTAATGTAAGGAGTACATTTCTTGTTGAGCAGTTACCCACTTCTTTCTTGTTCTCCCACTATCCCGTTCCTCCCCATTTCTCATACCCCTCCCTCCCCATGGTGTAAACTTCATTTTCAACCTAGTGTCTTGTGAGTATCATTGTTGCAATGGGTCATCTTGTGATGAACCTAAATTTTCTATTTCTCTATTCCTAATCCTAATTCTGTCTGGGATCCTAACCCTAACCATAATAATAATGATAGCTCAATTCAAAAGTTAACAAAAATGTTCAGGTTTTTATTCATTCTAGTAATTCACTGTACATCTTGAATTAACTTGCAGTTTAGCTTAAATGTTCCAAATTAGTTTATATGCGCATATATAAAGATGTAATTTATATGAAAAACAGAAGATCTTTGGAGGAAGGAGTAATGAGAAGGAAATAGAGGGAATATAATCAAATACATTAAATATATTATGGAATTGTCACTTCTCACAATTAATATCTATTAACAAAATAACTAAAAATTAATAAATACCGCCTAATCGTGTTCATTAAGAGAGCCATGATCTGTCTTCTAAAAAAAAAAAAAAATTCGTGTTAGAAAAACTTTGTCCATGCATAATTTATATTGTTTGCTAATTATTTAACTTGATGAATAAAAATTTTTCGAATAAGATTCCATGACAAAAAATATAAAACAGTTACTTAGCAATTGTTTGAGAAAAAGTTATTGTCATGAGTTTTAAGAACCGGAATTGCTATTTCCCTACAAAGCAATGAATTAGGTTTACTAATCTAGTATTTGTAGTAAGTTTAGAGAACATAATTGGCATGAAAAACAACTAACTGTACATATTGTTTCTTGAATGAGTGATATTTTAAACATTGTCTTTTATTCAAATAAATACTTAGGATTACATTTCAAAATAAGTGCAATTTTATCTGCTTTCAGAACAAGTACTTACCCTGCAATTAAATGTACTAGCATATTCAGGTATTTAGAAGCTAAATTTTCTATGTTTTTTATGTAGCTCTACATATTCAGAATGATGATTTTTTATTCATAAATGTCTAACGTCAGATTTTTGCTTCATCAATATAAATTATCTCATGAGGTTGTAGTGAAGGCTCCAGTAACCAGAGTATTCAAAACCATTTCCTGAATTCTAAATTTTAAATCAAATCATTTTTAAGCATTGATAATATCATTTATTGTCTCTTCAGAGCAATTAAGCTTAAACAAATACTACTTTTTAAACATTTCACTCACATTGTAAAGAATATTAACATAGGTCAAAAAGAGACTAATTATTTCAGACTCATTATATTTGGTGATCTTAGTGTGAATAATGCAGAGAGTAGAAGGTCCTAATACTCAATAAATAGTATTGGTTAAATTAAATTATATACCTCGATTTCTAATTTAGAGGTTAATCACATGGAAACAAAAAATCAATAAAAACTTACTTTGAGATCAACAGAAAAAGGTATTTGTGCATGTACCACAGTTGCTTTATTAGTTTGTAGGTGAACACTGGACTTCGATTTATATCTTGGCTGTTGTTGTGAATAATGTGAATAACAATGAACTACAGATATATTTATGAGTTACCCAGAGAGAAATGATCACCCGAATGGTGGGTCAGATGATATTTCAACTTTGAATTTCTTTAGAAAACTGCACACTACATTCTACAACGAGAACACTAACCTGTATTTTGACCAAGAGTGTAGAAAATTTCCTTTTCTCCTGTATCACCAGCCAACATTATTAACTTTTGAGTGTGTTTAAAGGGCAGGTTTTTACTGTGTACAGTACCCAACACTGGCCTTAGACTCAAATCCTTTTACTCCAAACTCCAATCACTTGAATTATGATCCTTTACCACCACACCTGGTTCCTTGGATATTTTTGATGAGTTATAACAGTTAAGAAGTAGTATCATAGTAATTTTGAATTGCATTTCTCTTATGACTTCTGCTCACAAAGCATTAAGCCAGCATAGAAGTTGTATTAAATACAAATTTGTAAATCCACAGGCTATTTTCACGGCTTTTTGGAAAACATGTTTATTCAGAACTTTTGCCCATTTTTAATCAAGTTTCTTGTTAATCTCATCTTTAATCTCTCTATAGAAAATCAATTATTAATTCAAGGTAGTAGAAAGTTAAAAAATTAAGCTGCTCCTAACATTTTTAATTTTAAATAACATGATATTGCTTAAATCATTTTCTGTTAACGCTTGAGGCTATATAACTCAATGTACTTAGACCTTTTACAAGGCTATATATATTTTATTTATTTTACTTTGTTCTTTCCAAAGCCTGCATGACTAATTTCACTTGGTTTCTTTCAGTCTCATGTAGTTCAGATTTCAAACTGAAGAATAAATGGAAGGAAACAAACAAAAAATATAGTTCCCCTCATCTGATGATGCCTCTACAAGAATGAGGAAAGTGTTCATCCTTCTAAGGACTTATGATAGAATATCAAAAAGAAAATTTATTCTTCTAGGTCTTCCTTATCTTTGAGATGTAACTTAAATGATGTAAAACACAACATACTGCTCAAATACTTTTATGTTTTATCAGTTTTGCACATCTTCATATGGATTTCACCTCAGTCTACAACCTTCCTTCATCGTTCTGTCTCTGATATTTTTACACTATCACGACATAAGATAATCAGTTTGATTTACAGCATGAGAAGTTATCCACCTGCCTTCCTTGGAAGCAGAGCATAGTCAATAGATATTAATGCTGGTTGTTCACACTACATGTAATGTTTTCTGTACTACTTATCACATTCTTTTTAGTATTTAAAAAAAAATGCTGGCTAAACTCAAAGCTCATTCATAGGTTTATGTTAAGTGTTTCACAAGTTTTATTCTCTTAATTCTTAAGATAACATTTGCTATAATGCTAATGTTATTGCCATTGTAGTGTTGGGAAAAATTGTAGTTAAATAAAGTAAGTGCATGGCCCAAAGACACACACAGTGAGGAAGAAAATGAGTCAAAATTTCCAAAAGTCTTTCAGCAATACCAAAAATTGGGTAAAATCTCTCCATTCTCTTACACTCTCAATTCAATATTCATATTGTCCATGAAATAATAGCATAGCAAATATTGCCCATGGTGATTGTTTTCTGTCACATTTTGTCTTCAACACAGACTGTGTTGGTGACATTGGGTTATCATGGCAGAGCTGAGCTTACAAATTGAGGTCCGAAGACAGCCAAATTTCTTGTGTCCCACAGTTCCAGTTTCTTTTTTAAAAAGTACTAAAACTTTTAAATATCATCACTTACTATCTTTTAACAATCCCCAAACTAATTAAATCGACATATAATCACTCCAAAAGGCTTTCAAATTAGATGATGTAACACGCCCCCATGAAGTAAATTTTCTTTTATTTTTAAAATTATTCTAAAAGCCTTGTGTTGGCTGGTCACACCTATAATCCTATCTACTCTGAATATTTGCTCAGGAGACTGAGATCTGTGGATAACACTTGGGAACCAATCAGGGCCAAAAAACTTCATGAAATTATTTTTCAAAATGTTTAATGAACTACCAAAGATCCAGGAATTGAGATGCAGCTTATATAGTAGCTCACCAATATAGACAGGAAAGGACTAGCAAGACCCTGAAGCCCTGATTTTAAACTCTGAGCAAGCCAATATACATGCATGGTGTGTGTTCGCATGCACATGCGTGTTTGCTTGTGCGCTGCCTCTCTCTCTCTCTCTCTCTGTCACACATACACACACATACACACAGACGCACATTTATTCAAATTACCTTCATATCAGTGTTCTGCATTAATTCCTTTGTTAATGATATTATATGGGTAAAATAGAGGAAATAAACTCTTCCATCTCAGAACATTTTTATATGTTTTTTATTGTAATAATACGGTGCAGAGGGGTCACATTTACATGAACGAGGAAACTAGTACATTTCTTAACAAGCATTGTTACCTCCTCCTTTATATTTCCCCTACCATCTCTTCCCTCCCACCTCCACAAGTACACTCCCCTCTCCCTTCCTTCCTCTGCCTAAATTGTAAAGTTCATTTTTCAACATAGTGTCTTGTGCATCTCATTGTTACAATGGGTCAACCTGTATCCCTATTTGAGCATTTTTTCCCTTCCCCTCCCCAAATGAGAGAAGCATACATACAAGATGTAAGTGCTCCAACTTCAAATACAGAGAAAAGAAGGGTTATAGCGTGGGGAGAAACATACAAAGAAACAAAATAAATGACATTGCAAATTATAAGTACTTAGAAACAATAGCAAGAAACAAAAAACCACTTGTGACCCTATCTTGGGGTTCAATTTCTTTAACATCATCTTATCTGGTTATATTCACATATCTTTTGAACTTTTCTGCTTATCCAGACATACATTCGTCATTGAAAATAAGGGAAATCATCGGACCTATGTTTCTTTGGACTTGGCTTAATTCACTCATTTTTTTTTTCCATTTCCTAACAAATTGGGCGATGTCATTCTTTCTGATGGAGGCATAGAATTCCATTGTGTATATATACCATATTTTCTTGATCCATTCATCTAATTGGGGCACCTGGGTTTGTTCCATATCTTAGCTATCGTAAATAATGTTGCAATAACCATCGTTGTGTTGGTAGTTTTAGTGTGGTCTTGTTTATGATCATTTGGGTAAATCCCCAAAAGTGGGATTAATGTGTCATAGGTTAGTTTTATGTGGAGTCTTCTGAGGAACCTCCATACTGCTTTCCAAAGTAGTTGAACAAGTTTACATTCCCACCAAGAATGCAGTATGGTTCCTTGGTGGCCACATATCTTTCAGCATCTGTTGTTGTTAGGATTCAGGTGGACCTGTTGCAACAATGAGAAGTACAAAATGTCATGTCAAAACCAGCTTTACAATGTCGGTGGGGGGGGGGTATAATTGGGTGGGGGGAGGGGGGAGGCTGGGAAGGGAGGTGAAGGGTAAACAAAGGAGGAGGCTGCGATGCTTGGTAAGAAATGTATGCATTATCCTGCCCATGTAATTGTAGCCCCTCTGTACAGTATGTTCTCAAATAAAATAAAATAATATTAAAAAAAATATGGAACGCTCCAAGAATTTGCATGTCATCCATGTACAGGGTGCATGCTAATCTTCTATGTATCAATCCAATGTTAGTGTATGTGATGCTAAATTGAGCACAGAACATTTTTATATATAAAGTAAAATTTTATTGATTTTATTAAACTAGACAATTAAACAAAAAGCAAGTTCAAAAGAATAGTTGTGAAATTTTAGAATCATGTATTTCTTATATAAGCACACATTTAAGAATAAAACCAAGATAGACATGCCAAAAACAAAATAATTCCAGATATTTGTAGTTCAAGAGATGTGTAGGAGGAAGAATTCAATTATTCTATGCAAAGCACCTGTCAAAATGAACATTGCAGCAACTGTTAAGTTTTATTAAAAGTTTTGATGTTTAAATATGGTTAATTTTGGGATTGTGCCTATATATGCCAAAAATAGGACTGTTTGGCAGGTATACAACTTTTCTGTAAAGTATTTAAGATTTATGGTAGCAGACATTAAGTACTAAGTATGTACATTTCAGAGTTTATGGAAACTTTATTAATGAGAAGTTGCAAAGTCTTTGTGTAAAGAAGCAGAGTGAAGAGTTAAGATTTTAACTACACAGTTTCTATTAAAACTTTAGGGATTCCTTACTTTATTTGTTAGCAAGGAATAAATGATGATATAACCCATAATGTACACATGTATGTTACTATTCACACACATACATATAGACATATATATATGCACATATGGAGAAAGACACATAATTACAGCCAACACAAGTTTCACCAGTTGTTGAATATGACTTAAACGGAATACTTGGAACAATATATGTTGAAGATGTATTCGTCCATAAGAGTTCATTTACCACTCCTCTTATCTCTTAAAACGTATTTTTAGTGAGATTTGACTTACAAAATGCAGTACAAGTGATAGCAAGTCACTTGGAAACCTCAGGAAGTATAAGTCATATGGTGTCTCCATTCTCCTCAGGGAATGCTTACTCATGTAGACACTCTCAACAACCAAAGTGGCAGGAGAATACCCTGGAAAAGAGTAAAGTTATAAGGATTTAAATGGCATCCTTACTTGAGCTCTTTTTCCAACAACCAGCATGAATTCCTATTCAGATGAGTGAGTCCTCAGAAAACTGGACTCTACATATGCATTTAACTAACCCATGTGAAAATTCCTATGTGAGAAATGCTGACTAAGGTCTTGCTGATTTCCTGGCCAATAAAATAAGAAAAAAAGAAAGTATTTTTAATGTTTTAAAGTTTGAGAATA
The DNA here is from genome assembly GCF_024711535.1 of Dipodomys merriami. Lineage (NCBI taxonomy): Eukaryota > Metazoa > Chordata > Mammalia > Rodentia > Heteromyidae > Dipodomys > Dipodomys merriami. Next base: position 1,042,031 of record NW_027203326.1, read on the forward strand.
ATTTGTTACCTGTCACTAAATTTGTACAACACAATTATACCAACTGACAAAAAAATGATGGCATTTCATTTATGTGCTCTTGGACGTGGCCAGTGATTTTAGATGTGTCTACACAAATAGAATCTGCATAAATTAAGCCAGAATTTCTTCATTTAAGATATAAGGATACTGGTTGACCTGTGTAACAATGAAATATACAAGACACTCTATCAGAGGATGGGTGAAAGGGGGAGGTGGAGAGGTGTGAAGGGAAGGGATGGTAGGGGAAAAACAAAGGAGGGGGTGACAATGCTCAATAAGAAATGTACTCATTACCTTACTTATTTAACTGTAACCCCTCTGTACAGTATTTATAATAAAAATATATGTTAAAAAGATACAAGAAAAACTTCTGTGCTTATATGAAATTGTATTTGTCACTCAATATAAGTAAGGTATTTGTTTTAGACCACAGGCTTATTACTTTGGATATTCAAAAACTGTACATGAACACAGTATATTATTTACATTAGAATCTGCCCACATGCTAGTGCAGTATAATTACTATGAGAATTTTTACTACATTCTATATTTGTAATGAAAACTAAAAGTGTATGCACTATAAGCAGATACAAATTTTTTCAGATAAATTTTGTATACAGTTTGTGGATGGAATTTGGAGAGCAATTTTGAAAAGCACAAATTTCATCAAAAAGACCAGTCTGCAAATTGTAACAAGGAGCTAATACAGCATCATTGAATAGTATTGAACTCCAAGGAAAACTACTTGAATTGAGACAATATCAGAAAATGTAACAACCAAGGAATTTTTAGAAATGCAGGTGCTAGTTTTATCATGTAGAGCTTTCATAACAGTTTGTGAAGCACAAATCAGAACCTCACTGAAGTGTAGATGGTTTTCCCTCAACTTTCTGTCATGATCAGTCACTATCAATCAACATACAGCTAATCTTGAATAATCCTCTAATAAAATGCTGATGGAGGGGCTGGAAGGTTGGCTCAGTGGTAGAGTGCTTGCCTTGCATGCATGAGGCCCTGGGCTCGATTCCTTAGGACCACATAAGCAGAAAAGAGCCAGAAGTTGCACGATGGCTCAAGTGATAGAGCACTAGCCTTGAGTTCAAAAGGTGAGGGACAGTGCCAGGGCCCAGAGTTCAGCCCGCATGACCGACAAAAAAAAAAGTGACCAGGGACTAATACCTTGGTAGTCAAAATGTTGATGGAGATGGAGTGTTTATATGCAGAAAACCTTGGAAGGCTAACTTTTTCCAATTAGGACAGTATGTATTCTATGGCCCAGCCTAGAGAAAATTCGGTAAACATCCATTTACAACCTTCTGAATAATTCTGATTCTGCCCACATCACTTATCTATCCATACCTGTGCCTGAGTGAAAGGATTTGAAAAGAATTTGTCATTTAAAATTTAAATTTAGGGTTCCGGGAAGATAGTGGAGGAGAAGCTGGAAGCTAAACAAGCTCTCACATAGGAAGCAGTTTTAGTGCTCCAGTTAAGAGTCCTAAGCCAGATAATCACACCAAGTGTGCCACCACAGTACAGAGAGTTAGGCCAGAGAGGGAAAATCCAGGCAAGGACACAAATCTGAGCAATTGCCAGCAGCCATGGTTGTGATTGTGGTGGGGCCGGTGGTGGCTATAGCCACCATACCTGCAACACAGAGAGTCTAGGACAAAGGCACCAGACACAGCAGGCAAGAGGATTCTACTCAACACCAGCAAGAACTGACAAAGAGCAGACATCTTCATCTTTCAGACCGCAGGCCAGAGATGACCCAGGAACCAGACTCCTGTGTGAGTAGAAGCCTGACTTCCTCACTCCTTCTCAGGGAGCAGAGATGAGAAGGCAACCCCTCCCTGCCCACTACCGGACATCTCCCTCTTTGACACTGGCAAAGGCATGGCTGTGCAGCTAGCTCCAACTCACTCAGTCCTTGAATGAAAACAAAAAGTCATTTATCAGGTCACACGAATCTAACCTGAACTGCCAGGCTCAGCTCCACCCAGGGAAAATTCACCAAGCCCGGGCCTGCACCAACCACAGGAGCACCTTTCTTCACTGGGTAAACAGAGCCAGAAGCTGCCGCTCCCTACAACAGCCTAGACAATCAATTGAAATTCAGTAACAGTAAACCCTGAGAATGGCTCCTGGCTGGGATCTGTGACTGCCTCAGAAGCTAGCCCCTCAGAGCAAAGCTACTGCTTGCTGAAATGCCTCAACTCTACCCAGAACCTAGCCCCATCACAGCATCTCCAAATTAGAAGAAACAGCCATCACCCTCTTTTGGGATACTCGAAGCAGATATCCCTCCCATTGAACTAGCCTGGGAGGAGGATGACAATATCCTGGATAAAGCAAAGCATTTTTCTGCCTACTCAAAGAAACTGACTTAAGAAAACAACCAAGTTACAGGAAAATAAAACACAACAAGCAGACCAGAGACTCAAAAAAGAGACTGGTTATGGACAAAAGGGAGATACAGAATCTTCCCATCTCACCCCAAAAAAGCAAAGTACTATTTTGGTACCTTTTATTAATTTTTTAATTATGAAAAAACTGTACAGAGGGGTTACAATTACATGGAAAAGATAATGAGTACATTTCTTATCAAGCATTGTAGCCACTTCATTTGTTTCCTCTTCCCATTCCTTCTAAGCCTCCTCCTGCCCCCCCCCATCAAATCCCCCCCACCAAAGTTGTAAAGTTCGTTTTCGACATGAGAACTTGTACTTCTCATTGTTGCAAAGGGTCCAACTCTATCCCTATTTAAACGACTTGTTTTCCCCTTCCCCTCCACAAATTATACCGAAATGAAATACAGTGAAAGCAGGGGTTATACTGTGGTGATGGTGCATACAAAGAAACAAAGAAATAATCTTATAAATGCGTTAGAAACAAATGCATGAAAGAAAAAAAAAACTTTTAAATACATATGTTAGGGTTTAATTTCCTAACATCACTTTATCCTACCTTTTCTGCTTGACTCATACATATACTAACTATTGCAAATAAGGGAAAGCATGGGACCTATGTTTCTTTGGGCTTGGCTTACTACACTTAATATAATTTTTTCCAAGTTTTTCCATTTCCTAACAAATGTGGCAATGTCATTCTTTCTGATGGAGGCATAGAATTCCATTGTGTATATATACCACATTTTCTTGATCCATTCATCTACTGAGGGGCATCTGGGTTGGTTCCATCCTTAGCTATGGTAAATAATGCTGGAATAAACATAGTTGTGCTGGTAGCTTTAGTGTGGTCTTGTTTGTAAACATTTGGGTAAATGCCCAAATGTAGGGGAGCTCTATGTGGAGTCTTTTGAGGAACCTCCATACTACTTTCCAAAGTGATTGAACAAGTTTACACTCCCACCAACAATGAAGTAAGGTTTTCTTCTGTCCACACCCCTCCAGCATCTGTTGTTGTTAGAGTTCTTTATTTTTGCTATTCTAACTGAGGTGAGGTGGTATCTCAATGTTGTTTTGATTTGCATTTCATTTATGGCTAGGGATATTGAGCATTTCTTCATGTGTCTATTGGCCATCCTTCTTTCTTCTTCAGAGAAGTTTCTCTTTAAGTCTTTAGCCCACTTATTTATTGGGCAGTTGATTCTTTGAGGATTTGTTGTTGGGGAATTTAATTTTGTGAATTCCAAGTATATTTTAGATATGAAACCCTTGTCTCTTGTATGGCTAGTGAAGATTTTCTCCCAATCCATGGGCTTTCTATTGATCTTGGTAGCAATGTTCTTTGTCATGCAGAACTCTGCAACTTCATGCAATACCATTTGTTCAACCTTCCTTTGGTTTGTTGTGTTTCCGGGACTCTATTCAGAAAATTTCGTCCTGATCCAAGGAGACCTAGGGTTTCTCCTATTCCGTCCTGTAATGTTTTCAGAGTGTCTGCCTTTGACTTCGAGGTCTTTGATCCATTTGGAGTTGATTCTGGTGCAGGGGGAAATATAAGGATCTAGCTTTAGTTTTCTACAAGTAGTTAACCAATTTTGCCAGCACCATTGACTGAAGAGGCTGTCTTTCTTCCATTCTATTGTTTTAGGACCCTTATCGAAGATTAGAAGGCTATAGGTCTGTAGGTTCATTTCTAGGTTTTCAATTCTATTCCATTGGTCCTGAGGTCTGTTCTTGTGCCAGTACCAAGCTGTTTTGATTACTATGGCTTTATAGTAGAGTTTTAATTTTGGTATTGATATTCTTCCAGCAGTGTTCTTTCCGTTGAGGATTGTTTTTGCTATTTGGGGTCTTTTATTGTTCCATATGAATTTTTGTATTGCCTCTTCTATTTCCTTGAAGGATGAGTTTGGAATGTTTATAGGTATCGTGTTGAATTTGTAGAAGGCCTTGGGAAGTATTGCCATTTTCACGATGTTAATCTTTCCAATCCAGGAGCATGGAAAGTTTTGCCATTTTCTAGGTTCTGTTTTGAATTCCTTTTTAAATATTTTAAAGTTTTCATCACAGAGGTCTTTCACTTCTTTGGTTAAGTTAATTCCTAGGTATTTTATTTTGTGTGGGGCTATTACAAATGGAGTTGCTTTCCTAATTTCAGCCACACTTTTCTTATTGTTGGCATACAGAAAAGCCACTGAGCCGGGCGCTGGTGGCTCACGCCTGTAATCCTAGCTACTCAGGAGGCTGAGATCTGAGGATCGCGGTTCAAAGCCAGCCCGGGCAAGAAAGACCGTGAGACTCCTATCTCCAATAAACCACCAGAAAACCGGAAGTGGCGCTGTAGCTCAAGTGGTAGAGCGCTCGCCTTGAGATGAAGAGCTGAGGGACAGCGCCCAGGCCCAGAGTTCAAGCCCCACGACCGACAAAAAAAAAAAAAAAAAAAAAAAAGAAATGCCACTGATTTTGGGGGGTTCATTTTATACCCTGCTACTTTGCCAAAGTTTTGAATCAGCTTGAGTAATTTGGGAGTGGAGTCTATGGGATTCTTTAAATACAAGATCATGTCATCTGCAAAGAAGGAGAGTTTTATTTCTTCTTTCCGTATTTGGATCTCCTTTATGTCTGCATCTTGTCTTATTGCTGTACCTAGGCATTTTAGTATTAGATTGAAGAGAAGTGGAGACAGTGGACATCCTTGTCTTGTTCCTGAGTTAAGAGGAAATGGCTTTAGTTTTTCAACTTTAAGTATAATGCTGGCTGTAGGTTTGCCATATACAGCCTTTATTGTATTGAGGAATGTTCCATGGATTCCTAATTTTTCCAAAACCTTCATCATAAAGGGGTGTTGGATCATGTTGAATGCTTTTTCTGCATCTATTGAGATAACGGTGTGGTTCATATCCTTGCTCCTGTTCATGTGGTGAATAATATTAATTGATTTGCGTATATTGACCCAGAATTGCATCCCTGAAATTAATCCTGTTTGATTGTGGTGTATGATTTTTGGGATGAATTTTTGAAGTTGATTGGCCAAAATTTTGTTGAGAAAATTTCCATCAATGTTCATCAAAGAAATGGATCTATAGTTCTCTTTCTTTGATGAGTCCCTACCTGGTTTTGGGATGAGGGTTATGATGGCTTCATAGAATGTGTTCAGTAGTGAGCTTTCTCTTTCAATTTCTTTGAAGAGTTGGTGAGTATTTGGTGGGTTCTCTGCTTTGAACGATTGTTAGAATTCCGCTGTAAAACCATCTGGTCGTGGACTCTTCTTACCTGGGAGATCTCTTATTTTTGTTTCTATTTCAATGCTTGATATGGGCCTGTTAAGCTGGTTTAACTCATCTTGGTTTAGTTTTGGCATGTCAATACTTGCTAGGAAAAGGTCCATTTCTGCCAAGTTCTCAAACTTATTAGCATAAACTTTTCAGAAGTATTCCCTTATAATGTTCTGAATCTTGGTTGTTTCCGTGGTGATGTTTCCATTCTCATCTCTGATTTTACTTATTTGGGTGTTTTCTCTTCTTTTTCTGATAAAATTTGATAAGGGTCTTTCAATTTTGTTAATTTTTTCAAAGAACCAACTCTTTGTTTTTTTGATTGTTTCTATAGTTTTTTTGGATTCTAATTCATTTAATTTTAATTATTTCTTTCCATCTACTGGATTGGGGTTTATCTTGCTGCTCTTTTTCAAGGAGGTTCATATATCTCATTAAATTGTTAGTTTCAGATCTCTCCAATTTGTTGATGTAGGAATTCAGAGGTATAAACTTGCGTCTGAGTATTGCCTTTGCTGAGTCCCAGAAGAGCTGGTAATTTGTGTGCTCATTTTGGTTGAATAACATGAACATTTGAATTTCCTTTCTAATCTCTTCCTTGAGCCACTCGAGATTCAGCAGTGTATTCTTCAGCCTCCAGGTGTTACCGGAATTTGTTTGGTGGCTTTTGGTGTTGAGCTCTAATTTTATTCCCTTGTGGTCTGAGAGAATGCAAGGTATAACTTCAATGTTTCTGAATTTGGACAAGTTTGCTTTGTGGCCTTAAATATGTTCTATTTTAGAAAATGTTCCTTGTGCTGCTGATAAAAACGTGTATTCGGATGCTATTGGGTGATATATTTGGGAGATGTCTGTTAAATCTAGTTGATCTATGCAGTTGTTTAGATCTGCGGTTTCTCTGTTGAGTTTTGGCCGAGTTGATCGATCTAGTGGGGAGAATGGTGTGTTAAAATCCCCAACAATTAATGTCTTTGGATTATGTGGAATTTGAGGGAAAGTAGTGTTTCTTGGATAAATTTGGATGCTCTGTTGTTTTGCGAATAGATATTTAAAATTGTAATATCCCCCTGAAGGAGAGATCCCTTAATCACTATGTAGCGATCTTCTTTATCTCTTCTCACAAATTTTAATTTGAAATCTATTTTTTCTGATATTAGGATTGCAACTCCCGCCTGTTTATGGGGGCTGTTTGCTTGGTAGATTTTGCTCCAGCATTTAACATTGTATATGTGTTTGTTTTTACGGGCAAGATGTGACTCCTGAAGGCAGCTGAAAGAACAATCGTGTTTTCTAATCCAACTAGACAGTCTATGTGGCTTAATTGGAGAGTTAATCCCTTTAATGTTAAGAGATAGGACTGAGAGGTATTTGGGAGTTCCTGCCATATTATCCACCTTCTTGGGGGCTGAGGATCCTGGGTTCTCCCTATGGTTCTTGGATTCTCAGTTTGGGTGCAGTTTCTTGGCCTTTATTGTGGTCTTGTTGGTTTTCTATGTGTAGGACATCTTTAAGAATCTTTTGTAGGGCTGGTTTGTTGAAGATGTATTGTTTCAATTTTTCTTTGCTATGGAAGGTTTTTGGTTGGCCTTCAGTTTTGAAGGAGAGTGTAGCTGGGTACAGTATTCTTGGTTGATATTTATTTGTTTGTAGTGCATTGCATACATCATTCCAACCTCTTTTTGCTTTGATTTTCTCTGCTGAGAAATCTGAGGTGATTCTAATTGGTTTCCCTTTATAAGTGATTAATCTTTTCTCCTTGACAGCTTTAAGGATCTTTTCCTTGGTCTGGGTTGATCCTGTGTGGATTATAATGTGAGGGTGGGATGTCCTATTCTGGTCTGCTCTATTTGGAGTTCTAAAAGCTTCTTGATTTCAATAGGCCTATGTTTTTGCATGTTTGGGAAGTTCTCTGATAGGATACTGTTAAAAAAAATTTCTAGATCATTAACTTCTGTTTCTAGGTACTCCTCTACACTCATTATCCTTAGATTAGGCCTCCTAATGTAGTTTTCCAAGTGTTGGATAGATCTCTCCTATTTCTTGAACTTGTCTTGGATGGTTGTATGTTCTTTTTCTATAATGTCTAGGCTATCTTCAATCCCCGAGATTCGATCTTCTGCATAGTCTAACCTGCTGTCGAGACTTTCTACTTTGTGTTTTATTTCTTTTCCTTCTAGTTGGTCAGCTTTGATGGCTTCAAATTCTTTGTTAAATCTTTGTTTTAGATCTTGTATGAACTTTTTTACTTCCTTAATTTGGTGTTCAGTGTTTATTCTCAAATCACTTAGTTGATTTGTTATGGTTTCCTTGGACTCCCATTCCTTCTGTTGGGTTCCATTCAGCATTCCATTGGTGGTCTCCCTGACTTCCTTCAGCTCTTTGTTAATGGATTCCATGAATGCCTTTAGTGATCTTTGTGTTTTCTTATCCTGCTCTCTCAATTCCTGTATTACTCTTTGCTTAGCTTCCTCACGTTTATGCCATTCCTGTAGTTCTCTTTGAGTGCTCTCAGCCTGCTCACACCATTCCTGCCTTTCTCTTTGGGTATTCTCAAGCTGCTCACGCAAATCCTGTATCAGTTTTTGAGTAGTTTCCTCATGCTCATGATATTCCTGTAAAAACTTTTGGATTGCCTCCTTTCTCTCCCTATCACGCTCATACAGAGTCCTTTGTATGTTTTCAATCTTTTCATATATCATGTTTGCCAGCCGTGTTTGTAGAGCTATTTTGGAACTCTCCTCTGTTTTATTCATATCTGTTCTGTCCCCTAATTACCATGAGTGCGGGTTGAGATACCGGACTTTCCATTTTTCTTGTGTTTTTCCGGCGTATTCTGCCCATTTGGGATGAAAGTAACACCAGTTTTGTGCTAGAACACTACCTTAAGGCAAGAATCAAGAAAAGTCTGTATTTGCACAGTCAATAGTCTGCAGATACAATCTAGTTCAAAAGAAACATCTATTCAAGATCAAACAACTGTATATTAATGTGCTATGAACCCCATATAAGAATTTGGTAAACCAGAAATTTTTATGTTTAGGAAGAGATGTGGGTAAAAAATAGGAAAAGAATGATGTGGGAAGGCACAGGGAGTGTTAACTAAATTCTAATCTCAAAGCAGTAAATAGGTTGGATAGGATGAAAGTAGAGAGAGAGAAAAAAAAAGAAGAAAAAGAAAGGAAACAAAAAGAGACCAGGAAAAAAATAGAAAGGTAAAAAATTAAAAAATATTATTCAGATTGAAAAACAAACTATCCAGAGAAGATCATGAATATAATGAGAGAAAGGGAGGGATATAAAGGAGATGTGAAAAACTTAAAAATAAAAATACTTAAAATATTATATAGGTATAAAGAGGTAGTACTGCTATTAAGAAATTTAAGTCTAAGAGTTTTTGAATTGAGTAATAAATTTGTGGATTAAGTGTGTACACAATGGGAAATAAGGTCTAATAATCAACTATGGGTTTATCTGAGGATGTGCCGAACAGCAATTAAGTCACATAAAGAAGAATGAAAGATAAGAACAGGAGAAAAGGATAAGAAGGTAAGAAAAAAATCAGAAGTTCAGTAGAGCTAGACAAAAAGCAAAACAAAACAAAAAAGAAAGAAAAACACACACACATTTATACCCCTAAAATAAAATTCTAACAGGAAAAAAATTACTAGAAAACAATTTTTTTTCAAAAAAGGTAAAAATTAAACTTTAAAAAAATCTTAGAAAAAAATTTTTTTAATAAAAGGTACAAAAAAAAAGTTCTTTGATTTTTTTGGAGGGGTGGGAAAAATCCTGTATCTTCCTTGTGTCTGTAACCAGCCTCTTGTTGGAGTCTCTGGTCTGCTTGGGTTCCTGTGGCTTGGTTGGTTACTTAATTCAGTTTCTTTGAACAGACAGAAAAATGCTCTACTTTCCCCAATATTTTGAGATCCTCCTCCCAGGTTAGTCCAATGGGAGGGAGATGTGCTTTGAGTATCACAAAAGCGGGAAATGGCTTTTTCCTCGAGTTTGGAGATGCTGTGATGAGGCTAGGTTCAGGGTAGAGTTGAGGCCTTTCAGCAAACAGTGGCTTTTCTTGGGGGCTGGTTTGTGAGAAACTCACAGAGCCCAGCCTGGAGCAACTCTCAGGGTTTCTGTTTACTGAATTTCAATTGATTGTCAAACCTGCTAAAGGGATGCGCAGCCTCTGGCTCTGATTACCCGGTGGAGAAAGCCACTCCTGGGGCTGGTACCCGAGCTGGGTGACTTTTCCCTGGGTGGAGCTGAGTCTGGCAGGTCAGTTTAGGCTCTTGTGATCTGCTAGATGACTCTAGATTTATTCCAAGGCGTGAGTCAGAGCTAGCAGCTCCGGCGAGCTTTGTCAGTATCCAAGATGGTGATCTCCGGTACTGGGGGGTGGAGGGGTGCTCTTCCCTCCTCTGCTCCCTGAGAAGGGGTGGGGATGTTAGGCTTCTACTCACGCCGAGTCGTGGTTCCTGGTCGTCCCTGGTCTGCAAACTGCTTGATGAATTGGTCTTCTCCTTGTCGGTTCTTGCTGGTGTTGAGTTGAATCTGCTCTCCTGCCACATCTGGCTCCTTTGTCCTGGACTCTCTGTGATTCAGGTATGGCAGTTGTAGTCTGTGCCATCACCGCTGCCGCTGCTGAAGCAGCTGCTGGCAAGTGCTCAGAGCTGTCTCCTTGCCTGTATTTTCTCTCTCTGGCCTAACTCTCTGTCCTATGAATGCACACTTGGTGTGATTCTCTGGCTTAGGACTGTTCACTGGAACTCTAAAACTGATTTCTATGGGAGAGCTTGTTTAGCCTTCAGCTTCTCCTCAGCCATCTTCCCGGAACTCCCATCTTTAAAAAAAAATATTTTGTTTGCTCTATTATTTGATCAGAGGAATGGATTTTGTGGCAAGCTAGGTCATTACACATCTGTCTCAATCATTGTCTCTCCCTTTCTTGATTCTCATAGATAATATGATTGCTCCATAATAATCCTAATTTATTTTGCTTTTATATTTTTGGTTGCAGCATTTCACTTTTTGCTCTGCCATTTCCCAAATTATTTATATAGAAGGCATTATTTCCTATTTTCTCATTCTTAGAGTAAGCTGCACATGAAGAAATCACTGGTCCTCATTTTCAGTGTGTACATTTGAATGCGGAGGAAAATCTTTCCTCTGCTCTCCATCAATTCCCTACTCTCCAATTAGAATAATTTTGAATAGTAAAATTTGAAAAAGAGAAAATAAATCATGGTGAATAAACAAATGCAGAAAAATCGCCCAATATTTCTGACCAGTTCAACCAATGTGAACTATTAGGGAAATACATGGACACCTCATTCCCACTGGCACTGAAAGTCTCTGGTTAGGCAATTCTGAGGAATATGAAGAACAAGATAAAAAAGTAAGGAATTATATCAATTGCAAGAAAAAAAAGTGGAGAAGGATCCAAGCAAATTTCTTCATTAGGCTGCCAAAAATACTCGGCTTATTACAGTGTGGAGACTTCTTTCCCAAAAGGCCACTCATGTTAATAGTAGGGATGATGATGAGTATACCCCTCCTCATCGAGAAGCCTACAGTGGACACTTAGACATTGCCAGTGATTTGGTGTCTCAAGCGGCACATGCAATAACTTTAGATGACTGGACACCCTTGCACAGTGCATATACGTGGTATAATAGCAGAGTGGCTTCTTTCTTACTTCATTATGATACAGATACCAATGCCCAAAGTTAAGGCCTCTTGACACCCTTACATCTTGCTGCTGAGAATTGAGATAGCAAAGATATGCTTGATCTCCTTCTTTTGAACCATTATATAAAACCAGGCCTAAAGAACAACATAGAAATAACTTCATTTGATATTGCCAAAATGATAAGTATGTATCATTATCTCTATGATGTGGAAGGCTGTACAAATTGTTCACCTAAGTCTTAATGGTCGGGTTAAGTTTCTTAAAATTTCAAAAATGCAAGTCCATCTTTTGTGTCCCTACAAAATATTTTCACAATCCAAATAAGAGCAATATCTTTTTTTTTTGGTTGGTCATGGGGCTTGAACTCTGGGCCTGGGAGCTGTCCCTGTGCTCTTCAGCTCAAGGTGAGTGCTCTACCAATTGAGCCACAGCTCCACTTCCAGTGTTCTAGTGGTTTATTGGAGATAAGAGTAAGACAGACTTTCCTTCTCAGGCTGGACTTGAACCATGATCCTCAGATCTCAGCCTCCTGTGTAGCTAGGATTATAGGCATGAGCCACCAGTGCCCGGCAACACCAATATTTTACTGTAAAAATTCATGGATTCCGCGGAATTCTTCCAAGTGAATTGCCTACATTGGATGTCAAAATGTATTCAATAGTTTTTTGTATACATGTATAATGATTTCTTCAGAGTTTGTGATTTTTTAATCAGAAATAATTTTAACTTACCTTTTGAAATGAGTAGTACAGAAACTAAAATATTTCTGGAGCTTGTCTGAAAAAGTATATTTTAAAATATTCTATATTCTATGTTTGCATAATGTTCATAATTTATTTTATTTTCTCTTAGATATACTCCGTATTCTACACTATTTTATAATATATAGGTTCATTAATGTGTCCTTTCCAATTGCATTCCATATAGAAACTGTTTGATTCCTTTTTTTTTCTAGGTCTTAATATTATTTTTCTTTGGGATAAAATGAAAATGTTATCTAATTTGAAAAGTTTTGTAAAGATTATGCTATGTAAACGTCTTTCTGAGGTGAAGATTTAATACGCTGATGTCAAACTAAATTTAATTATATGAATTACGTGTATTGTTATAATTTGGTAATCAACTTTTTAATAACTGTTTATCATTTCTTGCATCTGAAGAATGAAAAATATGGAATATTCTCAAATTTTCATATTATCCTTGTGCAAGTGCCATGTTAATCTCTGCATTGTAATTTCAGTATACGTGCTGCTGAAGCATGTAGTATCGTCTAAATTTAAGCAGTTAATGATGCAATCTTTATACAAGCTTATATCTATGGGTGCCTACTAGTAACAAGGAAAGCTTATTGTTCTTAACAATGCTATCGATCATATTTCCCTAAAATTCTGTGAATAGTGGAAAAAATTATATTGATCAATCGATTGCTCACATTTGCATTTTTTTGTCAATGACTATCAAGTCTTTTAATTTGGAATTTGATCGTACACTCAAATATTTATAGATAGGTCCAAAGGTGATGGCTTTTTCAAGTACTTATTTATCCAACTTTGTTAGCTCTGTGGACCTAATGGATTCAAAGTAAGCATTGCTTAAGAGCTACTTCTAAACTTCTTCAGCTGACATTTTCCCAAATGAGGTGTTACTGGCAGAAATGTCTACAAGAGCCTTTACCCTTCTTCCATGTGGGAACAGACCAACCAGAATATCTTACCCTGACAGCATAGATTGTATTACTGGAACAAAACTAATCTTGGTTACAAGGGATCATAGAGAGATGAACAGTTCAAACAGAACTGTTCAGACTAGAAGGTATTTTTATCAAAATATAATTTTTTGTTATACCTTCCATTTCAAAAATAGCTGAAGCCAAGAAGGTGAAAAATTGTTGGTATGCATGATTACTTATTGTCCTGGCCTGTCTACCATCCAACCAGGCAGGAACTTACACTACTGACTTTTTATCACCAAATATTTTCATAGTTTCAGGAGAAGTCCATCTTTTTCTCCTCCTTATTAGGTATTAAATTGATAATGTTTTAATCACAGTATTTCCTATTGCCTCTATGCTGTAAATCTACATATGGTAAAGCTTTAGGTCTAACTCTATCAAACACTGAGGTAGAGATAATGGAATAATACTTTAAAACAGATTTGCCATTGATACAGTAACTACAACAGAACAATGCAAAACGTGTGCCTTTTAATTATAGTATATATAGTTATATATTTTACATTTATATGTGCTGATTTTATATTTCACACAGTGAAACTTACTAGAATTAGTTGAAAATTTGACAAATAAATTGATAGTTATTTATTCCAATAAATAGAATTGGAATAAAAATAATTAGGTTTAAAATATGGATTAGAATATAAAATATCTATGCAATATCTTTAGTATAAACTTGTGATACATTCTGTTCTTGGTCTTCTGAATCCACATGGCAAAAAAACAATGTTTTTCTCTAAGCTATAATGGATTTTACTCTGCTACTCTGTTTATTGCTTTAACTTGCTTGTCCCAAAATGTTTTTCTCCATATTTCTGAAGCATTCCTACTGATTATACCCAAATTTTGCTAAGATGTCTAAAAAACATTATTCTTCTGCAGTACCCATGGGTCCTAGGATCCCAGGTCCCAGTTACCTGCATCATCAGATAACAGGGGAAAGACTTCTCACCAAGACCCATGCAACATGTCAACACAAAGTAATTGAAGACCCATCTCAATTTCTCATTTCCTATATTTCAGGGCCCCAATTCCTTGAGATGCAGGAATTAGCAGTAAGCAATTGTGAAATGCAAGGCAACTTAAAATGAAGGTTGAGATAACAAAATTTTAGAGAAAGTACTGTAATTCAAACATTCAACTTCGAGTTCACAAAGTATCATAAGCTTATATTTAATACCCCTCCCCTTTGATTAATGAAAGATTTTATTTCAACATAAGTGGGCCAAAAAAAAGTTCCTTGAAGGATAGATCCATAATTGGTCTACCAAAGCCCAGAAAACTTGACTTAGAGGTCAATGTAATTCAGAAAAACATTTGAAGCACTAAGGAGTGCTTCAAAACATTGGGACTTCAGTACAACATGGTTCTGTGGTATAAAAATGTCACTCTCAAACCAATGATAATCTACATTGAATCTCCTGAAAGTGTATTCCTTTTCAAATAAACTTTTTAAAATCCCATTGGCCAAAATAACATTTGACAAGTTGATGATGCTTAGTGACATTACAACTTTTTCAAGTGTAGGCAGCAAGTTACAATAGAGTTGAATTATTTACACAGCACTAATGCGAAACAGGTTCAACCATTCATTAAAGTGTAGAAATAGTACCACCCACAATTTGTGTTTTTCAGTAAGAGCCTTCCAGAAATGTGTTAAATAGATCAGCCTCCTAAATTTCAAACCCAAACCTTAGCTAATAAATTTCATCATTTAATAAGGTACATTTTAAAAAGTCACAAATAGTTGCCTTATCATATGTAATTTTATGTTTTCCCTCTGTCTAACATACTAAGAATATAACTTTAAGTCTTGAATATGTGTACTCATCAGAGATATGACAAACATAATATCTGTCCTCTATTTCTATCATATTCCTCTGTAGGAATAAATTTAAATTTTCTTCATTTTCCAAAACTTATAGGTAGTAGAAAATATTATTCCATGTAAAATAAAAGAATCACATCATTGTACAAAGCCATTTATAAAAATTTGTAGTTAGGAATACATTCTAAGCCATTTTTAACTTTCTTTTTGACTAAAGATTAATCTTCCAAATGGATAAGAATAAAATCATTTTTAGGTGCTTCACGTCTCCAGTCTTGCAAATTGTTGCAGATGAATCAATTATGGAAATATAAGCTGACATCAGTTTAAGAATATGCAGGATTGAAAGTCCATGGAATGTATATAAACCTTTCAAAGTATTAATAGACAGTTTAACAGAATGACTATCAGGAAGTTGAAACCAGATAGGAATTATAGTAAAGACATAGAATGAATGAAAAATGAACAAGGGGCAGAGGAATTATAGTAAAGATATAGAATGAATGAAAAATGAACAAGCGGCCAGTACAGCTAGAATACTCAGTGTACACATATGATAAAGGAAGTGGTAAATTGAAAATAAATCTTGGAGAAAGGGTTGGTTGAGAATGATGGAAGGAGTGACTCTGATCTTGGAGCATTGACAATTAGATGGATATATTTAATTGTAACACAATTGTACAACCTTTTAAAATTCAGTTAAAAAACACAACAAGAAACAAAAAACACTCAAAAATCACAACCAAACTGCAATCTCCAGAGAGTATGAATATGACCTCTCAAAATTTTAATCAGTTAATGAAGGGCAGTCTTGGGAAAAGCAAACAAAACTGTTCAAAGAGGGAATTTTGAATAGGGGAGAATTTTGAACAGAATTAAATAGATTATCTAAGGTTATAAATCACCTACATCTGCTGCAAATAGTATCTTTCTTCTACGAGTTTTCTGTCTGAACTGGATAACCCAGTCCGGAGACACACTTGGTAGCTTGTGAGGATAGAATGGGAGAAATAAGATCAAGAACCCATTACTCCACTGGAGAGAAAACAATACTTTTTATTTTCTCTATTCTCTCTTCACTACTCTTCCTTCATACTTTTAAGTCAATTGATTTTGAATTATATTTTTCCTTCTTTCTTCTGGCAAAGTAATTCCTTAAATATTATTTGCCATTTTCTTCTTTCATGCTGTTTAATTGGCCAAGTGAGTCCATTAAACTTCCCTCTTGCATTTGGTTGCCATGAAAAAACATCTATGTTAATGAGGAGAAATCTAATATAAAACTTTGTCTCCAGAAAGCTGTCCAAGAAGCTGTGATCATATATATTTGGTTATATTTTTTTTCTTTTACCTTGACAGACTTCTTGTGTCTAAAGTGCCCACAAAAATAAGTACTTCATCACTTGTTGGTTCAATCAGAATTGTCTAACCTCAAAGTTATATTTTGTAACAAGTTGCTTATAAGAAACAAAAAAAATATTGCACTTTTATCCACTCTCTTAAGATTCTCCTTAGATACCATATCAGCAACAGTGAAGTTATTCTATGCAAAATTATTTCAATCGATTATTTTTCTCTTGGTCTTGCATTACTTCATCGAGATGTAGGGAGGATAATAGAGTTAAATTACCCATACCTTGGAAGACAGTGTCTGTTACAAAAGGACAATGCTTCTATGTCCTACTTCTACGTCCTCCTCTTAGCTCTTGCCGGAGTTCCAATTAATCACAGCTTCTTGGCTTCAGGTCTAGTGAACCTGAAGGCCTATACGGGCTCCACCACTATTACATCTTCATTATTTCTCTTTTAAAACTCTTTAATTGCCTCATTTGGATGTGGAATTTATTTTCATGTCTTCAATCAGTTCTGCATTGTAATGAGCCAAATGGGCTCTGTAAACTCACTTCAGGGAGTAAAAATACTAACACAATTTATATCAAAAAGTTTTGGCCTCCCTTCCCTGCTAAAGACAATACGCTTAGCTAAGTTTTCTAAGAAAACTTTTTTTTTTATTAAACATTTCCATTTGCTCAATTCTTTTTTGAACTTTTTGGCATATGTAAGAACAGAAGTCTTCACTATCTCATATGAATAAGGATATTAATTTTTGTGAGCCACTTAGAAATGTGAAATCATTTGTTTGAAGTATCCAATGAGATTTTTTTCTGAGTTTCACTGCTTCACATCCAAAAACATTGTGGAAAGTGTTAAAAACAAAAATGTGTTATCCCAACAATTTCTCTCATTGTGACGGGCACTTTCTCCCTAAATATTTTGACTCAAATTATCTTTTTCAGACAATTACTCTTTGGTAATTAAGGTATATTCACAAATTTTGATGCCTTATTTTTTTAATGAACTTTGAATTTAAATTCTAATACAACTGTTTCAAACAGTGAAAATATAGTTCCTGGATAAGGACAATTACAAGGGAACCTACAGGATTTACAGCAACGTTTCTGAGGTTTGTTTGTTTATGTGAAAAAGAGCCATCTTCATCAACATTGCTCCCTCTCTAATAAATCTCCTTGGATTTCTTTGCATGAAAGCCTATTCTTCCTGGCAATTTTAAATGTTCTTCTTAGGCTAAGTTTTTAAAATTTTGAACAATTAATATTTACCTCTCATAAATTTAAAACTCTTGAAAATCCTTTATCTAAACTGCGAATTCACCGATCTTAATTCCACCTTTACCATCAAAAAGTTAACATGCTGTTTTCATGATATAGTATCCATGCAGCTATTATTTTCCTGTGGCTTTGTTATGCGTATATATAACCATATTAGCTGATCCTAAGTAAAATGAATTCCAAGATATGGAACCAGATTTTTTCATTTGCGGTTTTTGTTTTTGATGAACTATGTGATTTCTGTTTTCTTTGGGTTGTCCCCCTATGGTTATCCCTGCTGTATATCATTTTGTATTGTATATACATTTACCTTAATTAGCGAAGGGAAGGGGAAAAGCATAATGGTGAGACAAAGGACAAAAGGCAAACCAATGCAGTAGCAATACTCACAAGACAATATGTTGGAAATGTACATTGCAACTTGTAAGGGGTGAAGGGATGAAGGAAAACTGTGAGAAAAATGAGAGAGGGTTAACAAGTTTGAAATGTTATGATTTATAACTTACAATTACTGTAACCCCACTGTACATCACTTTGATAATAAAATTGAAAAAATAAGCTGCCTAAAACATAATTTCACTGTATTGGCACAGTAAATAATATTCTTTATATAGTAATATTTTAAAATCAATAATATTTGCCATATAATTTGAATTAATTACCCCTTCTTTATCAGAGGCTCAGCAACTTAAATGTTATCCAACTAGACAATATTTTCACAATATATTTGCCAAATTTTTCAAAAAAGAATAAATTTTGTACTTTCTCATTCTAAAACAGAAAACAGTTTAATGCTATGGAAACCCATAACTTTTAAAAGTAAGTAAGTTGTTAGAGGACAGAATACATGTGTTCTTCAAAATTCTTATGAATAATAACTACTCAGTTTTCAATTCTCAACATTCCTGAGAGATTCAAAACAGTACCTGTTTGCATGTTATGTAATTCTGCAATAGATGCAATTTCCAATGGGGTGTTACAGATTGAGAAGTCAACAGAAAAATAGCCACATTTTGGTAGAGGATAAAACTATGAAGCATGTGTAATAATTAATTCTTCAAGAGTAACCAATTGTTTATCAGAGTAAGCTGTTATTTCTATGACCACCTATCTCAAGGTTTATGCCATAAGTCATCCTATCCCAAAAGTTTCCAACTGGTAAGGGGCACCTAAAATTCCTTAATTCACATCATGAATACCTTATCTCTATTTCGAAAAAATACTACATCTCTGCTAATGTGAGGCCCTCCTTGTTCTGAAAAGAACACCACAATAAACTGAGCTGGATCATTTTCCTCCACTGGTATTCTTCAGATCAGAACACATGCAAATATTATTTATATTTATACTTTTTTAACTATCATAGATATTCAGGATGCAAAGATAGGAATATTATGGTTCAAAGCCCACCCATGCAGGAAGATTTCTTAGAATCTTATCTCCAAAAATCTTCTCCACAAAAGCCAGACTCAAGTGGCACTGAGGTTGAAGTGGTAGGGCACGAGCCTTGAGCATAAACAGGCTCATAGACATTTTCCAGGCCAAGAGTTTAAGCTCCAGGACAAACCAATAAAACAAAAACAAAACTGAAAACAAACCCCATACCTAGCATTTTCTCCATGTATACAGAGGCACATAAATAAGGAAATGGCTTCCTGTATTACATATATGTAGAAGAAAGTAGATGTCACACAATTACTCTCTTCATATGCTATTAAACCAAACCCTTAAAAAAATTGTTTTTCTAAATCTATAAATTAATGTCATCCATTTGTTGGCAACTCTGTCTAGATTATTCACATTAACATGGTATACATGAAACTGTGTGAATTATCTATTAACTATGTTCTAATTATAACTCTCTTGAAAGAATATATAGGCAAATAGAATGCCAGAGTCATTTGTGAATTTTTCAATTAATCCCTTTACTTAAAAATAATTTTGTAGTATCTTATAGAATATGAAATTACAAACAAAACCAAAAAATATACTTTAAATGTAAATTCTAATTTAACAAAGTCTACAAAGTCCTACATTAGACGAACTTTGCTATTTCTTAAGCTTTTGTAATCCTTCAACATTTATTTGGAATCCAGCAGAATCAGGCTTACTTACTTTTCCAATTTTTTTGGTGGGAATCATGAACTATTTTTCATCTAGGAATGTTCTGTAATGATGAGAGCATTTAAAACACAAGTGAGGATATATATGAGTTGCATTCAATAGGAAACTTGACTTCTCAAAACAATGACAGAAAATTAGCCCAAACTTCTAACTGTGTATTCCTTTCTTGTTGTTTGATTAGTTTTATTGAGACAAAATTATTCTACTTGGTCCAGGGAAGGTATCGTTATATAATTCCACTCTCTAACATCCTGTCTGAGTGCTAGAATTCCAGGCTTGTAGCACATTGCCCTGCCATAGTTTTTTTATTTAATCTAGAAGCAGACTAGCAATTCTGAACTTCTCCTATGATCTTATCCACTAGACTGACTGCTCAGACTGTTTTTGAAAGATGTTTTAACATTTGACATAGGATATGAACATTTTCAGATGCACCTGCAGGGTTCCCTGATTCATTCCACCATGGATAATAAACCGTTAATAATGATTGCTTGACTCTCTTACTATCTCTGGTCACCACCTATGTAATATTCTCGACTTCTGGGGGAAAGTTCACTTGAAGGGTTTCTAATATTAAAAATTATCCCTTGATTCTAGTCTTACTCAGGACTTATTTTCTAAGTTTTCTACATATTCTGAGAGTTGTTTCATTTGTGTATTTTTGTGTGCACCTATAAGTGCCTCTGTGTGTATGTGTATGTCTGTATGTATGTATGAAAAACCTAAAGCTGTTATTCAGCAATCTTGCTCGTGACTGGTATTCCAGGTTTTGGCTGGTTAACTATAGGTAGTGTCTCAAAGCCTATAATGTCTAAGCTGGATGCAAATTGAACTTCCCAGACTTCTTTACATTCTTAGGTTTTATTTTTCCAGGAGTATCAACTTTTAAACTTCAAACACTTTTGTGAGTGTAAAGTCTAACCTGTAGCTAAGATTTTTAACTCAAGAATTCATATGAAGATAGATGAACATATACCTTACATATCCTGAGTGTACACTGTTAGAAATGTGATCATAAACGAAGTTGTTTTGAGATCTGAGGATTGGGCTTTGAAGCCATCACGGGTAGGAAAGTCCTGGAGGCTCTTTTCTCCAATAATTACCAGAAAATTGGAAGTGGCACTGTGGCTCAAGTGGAAGAGCACTAGCCTTGGGTTGCGTTTCAGAGGGACAGCGCCCTTTCCCATATTTCAAGTGCCACAAACAACAACAACAACAAAAAGGAATATAAGAAAAGGAAAGAAAAAGAAATGTGATCTTAAACACCAGGTTCATTGCTAGTGTAATTCCTGTTCTCTCAAGATGGACTCTTTTTTTCCAATCAAGTCTATTCTATATCTGACTTGCATGGGAAACAGAATCATTCTTCCATTCTCCTTTTAGCACATTTAGGTGATTAGCAAGTGTGATTTAGAAAGTGAGTGGCCTCATGCTTCATGTTCCACTTAGCAGTAATTCTTTCTCTATATCACTCCCACAAATCTACATACTGGACTTGGCTTTATTTTTTCAATGTTTTCTTATTTGTAGAGTCTTCTATATTGTATTGAACACTTATACATAAACACAGAACTTCTTTTTTTCCTATAATTGCTATTGTTTCTCTTACTGTTAACTCATGTACACTTGGGAAATTAATGTACAGCACATAGACTCACAAAAATGATCTGAGAACCTTCTTCCCATTTAAAATTCACCTTAATTTACAGAGCACATAAGAAGTTTGAACAAAATCTTCTCATGTATAATGTATTTATAAGCAATTTAAATTTCATTTCTCTTTACTAAGTTGACTCTGAAACACGTGTTACCTCATGTCCAAAAGTGTCCTTGTGCTATTTCAGTGAAGCCAGAAAGCATTCAGTTTTTCTGGAGATGCACCTTAGATTGTTACTGGAAGTAAATGGGAGTAACTGTTACTGGATGTGGAAACTGATCCCAGGAGAGGGATTGAACATAGAGAAAAGACAAAGTTCAAGTTAACTATTGCTTTGCTTTTTACTGTAGAAGAAAGAATCCAAGGCTGGAAGGAAAATCTGTCCCTGATTTTTTTGAGTGTGTCCTTTACTCATATAAAACTTGTCTGTAAACTTTTGGTTCAGAGTATTACAAAAGGAAACAATATATCATTTGAATGCCAGTATAGAACAAAAGGAAGTAACTTTGTTTTAAAAATGTTCTACTGCAAAGAAGCAAAGATATGGAGGTTTTAATGTGTCTTATGGATAGATGTTTCACTCCTGAGATGATTCTCTTGTTGCAGGAATCAGTTATCAATTCCTTTAGTCTGGTCCTGAGTTTTCCATAGCAATAAGGATTCCAAAAAATCAGGATCCAGTGATTATGATCAGCAAAAGATGCCTCTTCTTGGATTACCACTATTTTAAGGAGAGTCCAAAAGAAATACCCAGGGTTTTTTTTTGTTTGCTAGTTTGTTTAGTTTGTGCTGGTTCTGGGGCTTGATCATAGAGAGTTGCCCATGTCCCTGAACAGTTGTCTTTCTTTCCTAGCTGGCCCACTTGAGCCACTGCTTGAGCCAAAACTCCACTTCTGATTTTTTTGGTGTTTAATTATACATAAGAGTTTGACAGACTCTCTTGCCCGGGTTGGCTTTGAACTAAGACAGTAAAAAGCTCAGTGACATCAACTGTATGGACTTCTCTTTTGAAACAAGAAATATTGGATGAAGTTTATTATAAAGCTACTACTTGACAATTTTTAACGAGAGAATATGTTTAGCAAAGAATCCATAACAAATAACTCAGCAAAAGTACGTGCACTACTAAATCATTTGGGAAGATTGCTATTGACTTCATCATTCCTTTGGGGGAAATTTAAAGCCATATTTGCAATTTTTGTTGGTTGTGAGGATTGAACATTGATCCTGGCCACTGTCTCTCAGCTCTTCAGCACAATTGAGCACTCTACAACTTTAGCTCCAGCACCAATTCCGGGTTTCTGGGGTTAATTGAAGATAATTGTTTCATGGACTTTCCTGACCAGGCTGGCTTTGAACGACAATCCTCTGGTTTCAATCTCCTGAATAGCTAGGATTACAGGCATGAGCCACCAGCACCCGGCTCATATTTGCATTTATGTGCACTTAATGTCACTATGTAGACAAAGAATAGAAATCTGAACCAAATGATGTGACATTGAAGCTTCTCAGAATTGAGGTAGCAATAAATATGTCCTCCTTTCCCATTTTGTTACATTAATGACTCATGAGCTATGGGACTCTTACATTAGCATCCTTTCATCTTTGTCGGTGTATTTAGTATCAGAAAATGTTCATAGAGAAATATAGAAAGACAGATTTTTAGAAAGCAAAGGAGATCAGGTATGAAAGAACAGCATAGAAGGAGATACATTTATCACATAGAGATTAAGAACTAGCCTAGGAGATTTTGAATGCTAAAGGCAATGAGGAATAAGCCTAGTTGATAACTAGTTCTTCAATTACCAAAAATGGATCCCTAGAACGGTTTCTGCTATACCTTAGTTACTATCATTTTTTCTTCCATCTGGAATTATTCCTTCTCTTCTGTCACAACTGTTAATTAGCCTCTGCCCTTTTGGTGCGATGACTTGCCAAAAGACTTTCCAAATCTCACTTAGACAACCCTTCTCATTGTGATTAGCAGTGACTACATTCAAAAGCTTGGAATGTTTGAATTTCCAGAATCTTCACCTGACTTCTAAGCACATTCCTGGAATTAATTGCTGTGACCTAATGAACATAACATTTTTTTTCAACAAAGTATCCTAACACAGTTAAAGTACATGAATTAGGGGCTATTGTCAGGTATCAGTATGGAAGGAGCAATTATATATTCCAAGTATGGGTTCTTTATTTTGCATTTACTAACTAAATGTTCATTGTTGTTGTTGTTGCTGTTGTTGTTTTGGCTGTCCTGGGGCTGAAACTCAGTGCTTGGGAATTATTCCTCAGCTTTTTTTTCCCCTCAAGGCTAACCCTCCACCATTTGAGGCACAAGACCACTTCCAGTATTTCCTTTTCCATTTATGTGGTACTGAGGAATTGAACCCAGGGTTTCATGCATGCTAGGCAATCACCATATCATGAAGCCACATTCCCAGAACCCTAAATGACTTTCTTAGGATGGCATTACATTTTCATTCTGTAACTATGTATCATAATTTTAACCAGAAATTTTTGCTAGAAAAGAGCATTGAACACAGTACTAAGTCCAGTAAGGCTAGAGGGACAATGGATAACTGTCACCTTGTAGCCAGCGCACAGAGGGACTTACCTCATGGAGTTGGTACAATAGACTGTGCGAGACAGCTCCTTACCCACAGCCTACCTCCAGAATGAGAGGGCCACCTTGGTTCAAACCACATGGGGATGCTGGGACACCTCCTCCAGCACCCATTGAATCAGGTCCTGAGAAAGAAAGAGAAAGAAAGAAGGTCAGAATTACACTTAAGCCAGGTGCCAGTGGCTCAGGCCTATAATCCTAAGTACAATGGAGGCTGAGAGATGAAGATTGTGCTTTATAGCCAGCCCGGGAAGGAACACCTGTTAGACTCTTATCTCCAAAGAACCACCAGAATACCGAAGTGGTGCTGTGACTCAAGTGGTAGAGTGCTAGCTTTGAGCTAACGAGCTCGGGGAGCTGCCCCAGGCCCAAAGTTCAAGCCACATGAGTTGAAATAAGTGGATTTCCCACCACAAGAAGTGGACTGAATAGCACCCATTGTCCTAGGTAGCATGGCAGAGATGTCAGGCCGAGCTTCCTGTCAGCTGGGAGTCATTAGTAGGTCACCTGGCTTCTCTGTGCCTCAGTTTCACCATCTTCAAAACTGAACAAAGTGAAGGATCCCGTTACTCATGGGGATAGGGTAATAAAGAAAGAGAGCCATGTTTTGGTTCACAATCCCATTCCTGTTGCACCATTGATAACACACACCATCTGAGATCTTTCCGGGTATCTTCCTATATATGCTCACAGAATTGCCAAGAACAGTATCAGATGGCCCCTCCATCTGTGCCTGTCCCTGCTCCAGAGATCCCTCTGTATTAATCCTTTTTTTCCTCACAACTATCCCATGAGGAGATTGAAGTCCAATGGTCGAGGTCCAACTCATCGCTTCACCTCTGGTCAAGAATCGGCTGCCGTTGACTGAGTTTGGGACAGTCCATTTAAACCAATGACTGAGCGTGGCACTACATGTCTACCATCCCAACTACAGAAGACCAGGCCTGGTGGCTCATGTCTGTCACAGATAGGAAGACCATGATCCAGGCCAGGCTGAGCATATATTAATTCTCCATCTCAGAAATGCCTAAGACAGAAAAGCTTGACTTGCATGGTAGAAGACCTGACTGGCAAGACTAAGGCCTTGAGGTCTAAGCCTAATATACTAAAAAGAACAAGTGTCCCAGTGCCAGAGGCTTATGCCTATAATCCTAGGTACTCAGTACACTGAGATCTGAAGATCACAGCTCAAGATTTATAATAGGGTTGGCCTCACCCATAAGACGTCATGATGAGAAGACCCAGAGTCTGATCTATGCTGTTGCACTCCATACTAGCAGAACTTATAGCCTTACTAAGTGTTGTTCATGCTCTCTGTCTCCCTTGGAAGCCATCCCCTGTAGACCACATTCCCAGGTCCTCCCAAGCTCCCACTGCCACCAACCAGGCCCAAGGGAGTACACAGCTCCATTGCACACAGATCCCTTGTTCTTGTAATTAAACAGTGCTGTGTCCCCTTCAAGCCTCTCACCCTTCCGGGCCCCCAGACCTCAGCTGTGAAGCCCATACATGCCCCAATGTTAGCAGGGAGAAGTTACCAAAGCATTCAGCCTCCTTGTTACAAGCCACTTCTACACACACACACACACACACACATACACACACACACACACACACACACACACACACACACACACACACACACACACACACACACACATCCAGACCGGTGACAGAAGAATCATCCATGCAGCACCTGCAATTTGCCAACTGATCACTTACCTGAGCACAGTCAGGCTGCAGAAGGAAAAAGATGATCTCTCTGTCTCTCTGTCTCTCTGTCTATGTCTCTCTCTGTTCTCTCTGTTTTCAGGAGAAAGGTTGACCGAGCACAGAACACAAGGGCTAACACAGCAAGGGTGTCCATCTTCTGCATCCAACACCTCCCATCCCCAGAAAAAAAAAAAGAAAAAGACCCCAGAACGTAGGTGTAGCATTGCTGCTCCCCAACTCTAAATCCACCGGGTTTCCACCAGGGAGAGGAAGGGCGCACATGTCTGGCAGTGTGGCTCCCACTGCTCCAGGCCAGGGGATCTGTGGTGCCCACTCCTCACCCAACCGTGCATCTCCCCGTTTCCTGGGACACTAGCCACTGGGGATGGGGATGGGATCCACGGGTCAACACCCAGCCCCACCCCTGGGGCACATTTGTGGCAGGGCGTGGGCCAGACTGTGGGGCACAGGGGAGACGATGGTCCGGGTTGGAGGGGAGGGGATATAGGGTCGCAGGTTGCGGGGCTGTGTGGCAGCCACTCACATGTGTTGCTCGCAAAAGCTGTTGGCAGCAGCTCCAGGTGGGGAAAGCAGCAATGGCAGAGTCATGACAGAAACTCAGGCCCTGAGCAGAGGACAGGGGAGCCAGGACCAGGTCAGGGCAGCAAGATGGCTCGTGGCACACCATTGCACCATTGCCTGAGGAAACCATGGTTCTGAGCCCACAGCACCAGGTTTGAAATGCTGCTCCATGGGGAAGTGGGGGGAAGAGCCAGGGCTCAGGCAGGCACATGATGGGCCTAAGGAAGACCTTTCTTCCTAGGCCTTGAGTCTCTTGCTCACCACTCAGCCACCTCTACCTTCCTCAACTGCTGGTAGTGGTGTCAACAAACAGAGGGAATCAAAGTGCAACTCGGCAGGATGGAATGTGGGCGCGGACAACATTCTTGTATGCCATTGGTCAGAAAGAACTATGAAACAATGGGGTGTGGCTGGAATCCTGTGATGCAGGCAAAATGGGTGGAGTCAAAAAGGATGGCAGCCCCTTTTTCCCGGAACTCTGTCCAAGCCAGTTGGGGACAAGTGGGTGACCTGCTTTAGCAGGATGGCTGCACAGATTGTTGTGTATGTCTGTTTGTTCCCAGACCTTGAACTCAGGATCTGGGCACAATCTGTGAGTTGCTTTTGATCAAGGCTAGCTCTCTAACCACTGGAGCCACACGACTTTACTTGTGGCTTTGTTGGCACAAGTTGGACAAGAGTCTCAAGGACTTTCCTGCCTAGGGTGACTTTGACCATGATCCTTCATTCACAGCCTTGTAAGTTTTAAAGAGGACTGCTGAGAGCCACTTATGCCTGGATAATCATTGGTTTTGCTGATGTTCTTGGACAGACCTATGAGTTACCTATCCTCAGCTTTGAGTGGTAGGAGCTGGAGCCCACAGTTTGAATCCTGGTCATGCCACCAACAAATGGCAGGAGATCTTATGAAACTCATTACTATTCATATGATTACCAAAGGAATGTGATGTATGTCATGATTAAATGGGCAGTACTTGAATGATTCGAGGATAAAATTATACACAATTACATTACAAGACACTGGTCGATAATAATTAATACTTTATGAAGCATTTAAACAATCACATTAAATGGAGGCCAAATGAAATACCTACGAATTGGGCATCACATAGCATGGAGATGCCATTTTTTTCCTGCCCGGACTGGGATTTGAACTCATGGTCTAGGTAACCCTGCTGTTTCACTGTGTGGGAAGGGGAAGCTTGCCTCCTTGAATTCAAGAAATTCAAGTCTGTTCCTTTCGCCTGAAATCTATGCCCACTGCTAGAAAACATCGTATTTGTGTACATTTTAAATATATGATTTATATTTATATACATATGTTGATTCCATATTGCATTCAGTATAGTTATTTATTTTATTTTTTGTTTTATTCATGTATTGACTGCTCATTTTATTGAGTATTATGACACATAGAACAGTGATTACATTGATTACATAGGATATAAGTTTGCATATGTATTGCACATCCTTCCTGACACCCAGGACGTTCACTGAAAAGGAAAACCTGTGTCACCATCAGCTTCTTACTACACGATTCATTTTTTGGGAATGCTGGCATCTGAACTCACAGCCTACAAGGCCCAATTCATGAATGGGTGAGTGTCAGCCAGCCATCCTGTGGCAAATTGAGTTGACAGGCAGTTCCGAGTACCTGAGATTGAGCCCCAGCGGTTGACAAAATGAGAACAGATTGACATCCAGATAGTAGTACACTAATAAATAAATAAATAAATATATATATTTATAGAGTGCCAGAGATGTCTATATATTATTTAATTTTATAGACTACATTCTTACCAATTCTTGAGTATTTATAATACTACATGTAATGAATGATATTGTTTTCATTCTTATCAAACTATTAAGTAAATCTATCAATATCATGAAATTATTGCATTCTGTAAGCAATAGTATTCTTTTAATGCTTCATAAATATTAAATAAAATCAGTCTCCTGAAATGATGCTGTCTAATTTTATAGGAGCATCATTCACCATCAGCTCATTCAACTGTGGCACTGATAATATTACCTTGTTATACCAATGGATGGGAACGAGTCTCTTAGTATCTCCTGCCATTGATTGGTGTCAGGACTGGGATTCGAAGTCAGGGCCTACATTGCCATGTGGACCTATAACTTCCTCAATAGTCTGACAACCTTCAGCAATACTAGGTGAAGTACCTTTTGCAACAAAGTCATTCAGACCCAGGAGGGTCACCGTGCAAAGGAAGAAAACATAAAAAGGCCATCTCGCTGCATTTTTTCTGTACATTTTTGCCACACAAGGCCTAGGGGTCTAGGATCCCAGGATTTACTGTGGGTCCAATGGTTGCACCCCAGCGTAGGTTGATCAAAGCTGAGGCAGAGTTACCCGAACCTGAGTTCAAGCCCCCTGCTGAGCAAAAAATAAAAGAGGTTAGCTCCCTGGCTTGCAATTCACCCCGTTTATTCTGCCAGGCTTTGGATTTGAACTCAGAGTCTGGGAAAATCTGCAGCACTGTGGAAGAAGGGGAAGCTCACCGGATTTGAAGATAAGAAAGTCAGGCCAGAAATGTAAGCCAAAATTCAAGCCTTAGCCTTGGAAAACATACATTGTATATACATTGTAAATACATCATTTGTACTTACCCATGGATGTTCAGTCCATACATGTTTGGTGTGGTTGTTCCTTGTAGATTTTGTTTTATTCATTTATTTTCCGTTGATTTTACTATGATGACACCCATTCCCTTTATTACATTGACGACATCCTATCACATGGAATCTAAATTTGTAGAAGTCTTCTCCATCATGCCTGACACCCAGGACTCTTAGAGAAAAGGAAGGAAGTTTCACAATTGGTTTCTTTCTGCATGATCCAATTGTTGGTACTGCTGGGATCTGAACTCACGTCCTAGCACGACTAATTGGTGCGTAGTTCAAGGTGACCACACCAGCTTGTGAGCAACAAAGGAGTTAGGCCATTCCCAGTATCTGACATTGATCCCCAGGGTGGGCCACGATAGTCATAAATTAATAATTAAAACATAGGATCAATATTTACATATATGTGTGGATAGCATCTTGCCTTTGGACTACTTTTTCTCCTTAATTTCTGTCTTATGTAATTATTGTGTATTTTACTGAGTAAGGTAACAAATATAACAGTGCTTAAATGGTAGACAACCTATTGCCCTGGCTATAGGGTTTCCTATGCATTCTCCATCCAAGCTGAGACCCAGGACTCTCACAGGACAGGAAAATAGGTGAATCGATGGGCTTCTCACATCAGGATTCATCTTTTAGCAGTGTTGGGATTTGAACTCAGAGCCTATCATGCCCAATTGGGGAAAGGGGACAGGTGAGGACACCAGCCTGTGAGCACCGAAGCAGATAGGCCATTCCCAGGACCTGACGTCTAGTCCCAGGGAGGTCCAGATAGTCATAAATTCATAATTTAAACATAGGGTCTATATTTACATAAATGTGTGGACAGCATCTTGCATTTCGTGCACTTCTCCTTAATTTGTGTCTAATTCATGGAGTTATTGTGTATTTTACTGAGTATGGTCACATGAATAACTGTGCTGACATGGATGACAACCTGTTCCCATAGTTATAGGGTTGCCTATGCATTCTACATCTTAGTGGAAGCCCGGGACTTTCACAAGAGAGGAAAACATGGTCCACCACTGGCTTCTGACAACCGAATGAATCTTTTGTCAGTGCTGGGATTTGAACTCAGGTCTGGGTAGCTCTGTTGCACTTTGGGGGAAGGGAAATCTCACTATCCTTGAAGACTAAAATGTCAGGCCTGGTCCAGGGCATGATTTGAAGCCCCAGCACTGGACAAAATAACAATCCCGCCTTTTTAAAACATAGGATCTCTCTTTGCCTACAAGTGTGGTATGCATCTTGCATTCAGTGTAGTTATTCTTTTTATTTTGTGTCTTTTTCATGGACGTATTGTGTATTTTATTGAGTATGGTGATAGATATAACTATGCTGACATGGATAACAACCATTCGAATGGTTATAGAGTTGTCTGTATAGAATTCTCCATCCTCGCTGAGACCCAGGACTTTCATTGGATGGAAAACCAGATGGATCGATTGGCTTCTCAAATCAAGGTGAATCATTAGGCAGTGTTGGGATTTGAACTCAAGGCCTAGCAGGCCCAATTGGTGAATGGGTCATGGTGAACACACCAGCCTGTGAGGCACTAAGGAAGTAGGCCATTCCAAGGACCTGAGATGAAGCCCTGGTGGGGGCCAATATAGTCATAAATTCATCATTTAAACGGAGGATCTATATTTCCATACATGGATGTGCAGTATCTTGCATTTGGTGTAGTCATTCTTTTATTTTGTGTCTTATTCATTGATGTATTGTGTATTTTCTTGAGTATAGGATGACAGATATAACTATGGTGACCTGGATGACAACATATTCCCATGAGTATAGAGTTGCCTATGTATTCTCCATCCTAGCTGAGACCTAGGACTTGCACAGGAAAGGAAAAGTGGTGCAATGACTGGCTTCTCACATGAGGGTGAATTTTGGCAGTGCTGGGATTTGAACTTTGGGCCTAGTAGGTCCAACTTCCCAATGGTCCATGTGATCACACCAGACTTTGAGCCACTAAGGAGCTGGTCGGTTTCCAGGAACAGAGATGGAGCACCAGGGGGGCCACAATTGTCTGGAATGCATCATTTAAACATGGGATGTATATTCAAATCCGTGTGTGGACTGCATTGTGCATTTCGTGTAGTTATTCTATTTTGTATGCTATTCATGGATGTATTGTGTATTTTCTTCAGTATATGATGACAGATATAACTGGGCTCACATGATAACAACCTATTCCCATGGCCACAGGGTGGCCCATGCATTCTCCATCCTACCTGAGGCCCAGGACTCACACAGCAAAGGAAAACATTTGCAACAATTGCCTTCTGACATCAAGATGAATCTTTTGGCAATGCTGGGATCTGAACTCGGGGACCAGGAGACCCAATTGATGAATGGGTCCATGTGAGCACACCAGCCTGTGAGCCACTAAGGAGTAAGGCCATTCCCAGGACCTGAGATGGACCCCCAGGTGAGGGTGTGGGGGGACGGCAAACAGTAGTCATCCATTCATAAGTTGAAGGTAGTATACAAATAAGTACACATTTGTAGGAGAGTAGGAGAGACAATAACCTGTGATGGAATCCAATCTACCATGTGTCTACTGATTCTTGGATCATTCCAGATGCCTTCATTTCATGGCTGTGATGATTATTATCACGCTTAATCAGCACTGCTTTACAAATAGGAGATACCCCATGAGTCTTGCCTATCATTTCCTAGTCACATCAGGCATGAACTACTTATTCAATGAGATCGATCATATTCCATTCCATAACTTTTCCTGGTCCAGAAACCACTATTTCAGGATTTCCCGCCATTGCTTTCTCATGGGGGTGGGCTGAATTTAAGCCTCACGCATGGAAAACAGACTCCTTATATACATTTCAAAGATAGGATTTATACTTCCATACAGATGTTCAGTAGATACCGTGTTTGGTGTGGTAGGATTTATACTTCCATACAGATGTTCAGTCCATATCACGTTTAGTGTGGTTATTCATTTTATTTCTTTTTTATTCATTTATTTATGATTTATTTCATTGACTTTCATGACACCTATAACATTTATTACATTGTTTACACCATATCACATACCATCTAGATTTGTAGATGTGTTCTCAATCATGCCTGACACCCTGAACTCTCCCAGAAAAGGAAAACATATGTCACACTCGGCTTCTTACTCAAAGATTAAATTTTTAGCAGTGCTGGGATGTGAATTCAGGTCCTAGCAGGCCCAATTCATGATTGGGTAAGTGTGAGCACAGAAACCTCTAGCCAATGAAGCTGTCAGGTTGTTCCCAGGCACTGAGACCAAGCCCCAAGTTTGGCCAAAACAGCAATACATGGATAGTCAGAGGGTGGTATACAAATAAATACATATTGTTAAAGAGTTCCAGAGCTGTCTATCTATGACTGAATGACATCTACTACATTCCTACCAACTCTTAGGTATTTATTATATCTCCACTGAAACAATATTATTCTTTTTATGCTTAATAAACTATGAATTAAGGTCAATCAGCATCCTAGGATTATTGCATCCAATTTTAGACTAGCCAAATGCATGGACTACTCTTTCAATTTGTATTCTTATGCAAAAGAATGACTCTCTTGTGATATCCTGCCATTGGTAAGTGTAAGGATTAGGATTTGAACCCAAGGCCTATGTTGACATGTTGGCTTATGGCTTCCCTGATAGCCTGCCAGCCATCAGCAATGGCAGGCCAGGTCCACTTTGAAACCATGTCATTCAGACACAGGATGGTTACCATGCAAAAAAAACTTGTAAAACCCTGAGCCTTCTACAGTTCCCCACTTTTTGTGCTGTTCTGTTTATTTTTCTTCTGGCAGGCCCTCTGGGCCTATTGTCCCACGATCAGCTTTGGGTCCCAAGGCTGCACCCCATCCTAGGGAGAGTGAAGCTGAGTCAGAGTTGCCATGACCTGAGTTCAAGCCCCGTGGTTGGCAAAATTAATTAACTAATTAATTAATTATTTAATTAACTAGCTAAATGGAAATAATAAAGCTCTTTGGTTTGGAATTTCTGCCAGATTTCTTTCCTAGCCAGGGATTTGAACTCAGAGTCTTGATGAATCAGTATCAATGTGATGGAAGGCGCAGAGTTGCCATTACTTGAGTTCTAACCCTATGCAAAGCCAAAAATAAATAATAAGTCACTGACCTCAGCAGGGAAGTTAATTGTAAAGATGGGAAGGAAGGGATGGTAGGGGAAAAACGAACGAGGAGACAAAAATGTTCAATAGGAAATGTACTCATTACTTTGTTCATGTAACCGTGACCCCTCTGTACAACATTTTTACCATAAAAAACGTACAAAAAATTATGTAGTGCTCAAGAAGCACTTTGGGGGTAAGGGATAGATGTCTGAATAGCTGTACAAAATTCTACACTATTTTTTTGCAGTGTTCAGTATGGAACTTAATAAACATAACTGTTTCTGTTACAAATGTTAAGTCACTGTCCTGGAACTGGGGCCAGTATTTCTGCCATTGCTGGGATTTGAGCTCACTGTCCACGTAACTCTTTTGCACCTTGGGAGAAGGCTAAGCTCCTTGTCCTTGAGGAAAAGTTTTTCAAGCTAGAGTTCCCAGGGCCTGAATTAAGGCCCTGCAATAGAAAAAATATTTGTATACATGTGTAATATAAGAATACGTACATACGTATATACATACATACGTATATATGTACATATGTATGTTTATTTTATATTATGATTATTACGTATATATGTATATACGTACATATGTATGTTTATTTTATATTATGATTATTATTATTGATTTTGTATTTAATTTTTATTTTATTCATTTCATTTTTCATTTATTTAGTATTATTATACACATAATATTTATGTTGTGTACATATATTATAAAATTATACACAATAATTCACTACATTGACTCATTTTCATTAATACTTTATTAAGTGTTGAAACATGATACATAATTAAACGGAAGCATTTGTCAAGTCATCACATGGTTAGAATCTGTTCATAGTATGAGCTTTGTCTTATTTATCTTTGGACAACATCCTATAGGAATTTGTTTAGATAATTTATACTCAGAAGCTTTTTCTTGTGGATAGGCAAGTTGAGGGATAAAATCGTGTTTGCGGCTGGGAATGTGGCTTAGTGGTAAAGAGCTTGCTTAGTATGCTTGAATGCCAGGGTTTGAATCCTCAGTGCCACATACTCAGAAAAAGCCAGAAGCTGTGGTGTGGTTCAAGTGCTACAGTGGTAGCATTGAGAAAAAGAAGCTGAAAGGCAGTACCCAGGCCCTAATTTCAAGCCCCAGGTCTGGCAAAAACAATACACCAGATTCCAGTGGCTCTGGAAACCTACTTTCTCAGGAGGCTAAGATCTTAATATCGCAGTTTGAAGACAGCCTAATGAAGGAAAGCCTGTTAGACTCTTACCTCCAATGAGCCATCAAAAAACCCCATGTGCCACTGTGGGTCAAGTGGTAGAGTGTTTGCCTTGAGCTGAAGGGTTCAGGGACAGCGCCTAGGCTTTAATTTGAGACACACATCTGGAAAAAGAGTGAGGGATAATCACAGTAATTTTCCTATTTGCTAATTATGAGAATATTGTTTGGAAAATAAATGCTGATGTACACCAGAATTGGAATCAGACCTCAAGGTTCAAGTGTAGCACATCCATCAACCCAGCCTCTCAAATTCTAGCATTATAAACTTGTGTCCTATATGGTTCTGAAAGGCACATTGTTGAAAGGCTTAATATGCTCCCCAAGCCCTTTGTGATAAGCAGTTGACTTGTATTATCAATGCCATTACAGTTCTGACCCTAGCAGAGAACCAATAGCTCACGACCATCACCCTAGCTCAGGAGCCTGAGGTCTCTATCACAGGGTGAAACCAGGCAAGGCAGGGAAGTCTAGCACATTCTGACTTCCTGTTCTGAAAGGTCAGATGCTCAAGAAATTCCTGTGTTTCCCTTGGTGATGAGAAGTTACTTGCACTCTAAATGTTCTTGGAGTTCTTTAGTTACAGAAGAAGGAAAGAAATATTATTGACCCATTCGGGGTTCAAATGATGTTCTCAGGATCCAAGCCCTAGTTATGTTAGAAGGAAGAACTCCAGTGTAACACTGTATTTGAAGGACAGAAAACAGTTTCAAACGCCAGGCTAGGTGCAGAGAACTAGGTCTGCAGGATTAGGAGGCATAATGTACACACTCAACAGGGAAGTGAGCTGCAAAACCACTTCATACATTCCAGGCACAGCCAGCAATGGGGGAAACCTGAAACATTTGTTAGAGTTACAGCAGGGTCTTGCTTTTCTCAGTCTCTTCAAACGATGACTAATCAAACTTCCTCCCTCAGGTGAAGGTAGCCTCAGGCTATCTTTAGGTTACCTATAGAGAGCCAGTTTAGAGGGGGAGAGGGGAGGAACAGAATAGAAAACCCTGCTCTCTGGTGATAAGGTGTGGGTTTTTGACTCTCCGTTTGTCAGGTTTGAAGGCCCTTCTATCTCTGCCAGTCTATTCTCCTTACATTCTCCACATCATTAATGCAAATCCCCAGTCCAAGGAGGGGCAGGGCCATTTCTCTTCTGTCTCCAAGCACCTGAGTTAGAACCTGGCTCTGCCCTCTTCATTCTGGGGTATTTGGCTTCCTGAGAAGTGGGAAAGAGACAGTCATCCTGCTCTGTGTTTGTGTGAAGGCGATGCTGGTGTCCTGGCACACTGCAGAAATCCTCATGACTGGGAAGTGTTCCCTTCTTTCCTTCTGACGTCAAAAACAGATTCATCTATCAACTTTCTTTCTTTTTTCTTTCCTTCCTTCCTTCCTTCCTTCCTTCTTTCCTTTCTTTCTTTCTTTTTTTTCTTTCTTTTTTCTTTATTTCCTTCCTTTCTTCTTTCTTTCTTTCTTTCTTTCTTTCTTTCTTTCTTTCTTTCTTTCTTTCTTTCTTTCTTTCTTTCTTTCTTTCTTCCTTCCTTCCTTCCTTTCTTTCTTTCTTTCTTTCTTTCTTTCTTTCTTTCTTTCTTTCTTTCTTTCTTTCTTTCTTTCTTTCTTTCTTTCTTTTCTCTCCCTATCTCTCTCTCTTTCTTTCTCTTTTTTCTTTCTATCTACCTACTTAGGTTGCTATCCCTTTGCCAGTTGTTGGGTTGAACTCAAGGCCTGGGCACTGTCTCTAGCACTCTGCTACTTGAGCCACAGCACATATTCTGGCTTTGTCTCTGTACAGGTGCCTGAAGATTCGAATCCAGGGCTTCTTGTATGCTAGGCAAGCACTCTCTCATTCATCCATATTCCTAGCCCCTTCATTTTTTTCTTAATGTTAGTTTTTACATAAGTATGCTACTATTTTATGTTCTCAAGTTTAATGTTCTGAATACTGGTTACTTCTAAGAAACCTGATCTTCTGTTTCCCTGCCTGATTGTGATTGTTCCTGCATTGCCCTCATAATAAAATATAAATAAAGGCTGCTAAGAGCTTCAGTGTGCATCATATAAAGACACAGGCCTAGAACCCTGGAAGAGAAAATCTATGGGCCTGAAATGAAGAGAATGCTGCAGTATGCACAACTAGCATATCTGAAAAATAAACCAGTAAATAAAAGCAGAGTTTGCCTATGGGAGGTAATATACATACACACATAAGTAGGTAGGGCACTGATACATATACTTGGCCTTCTTTTTTGAATTTTTTTGTGGCCATCTCAGGGCTTAAACTCAGGGACCGATGTGTTCCTGACCTGATTTGCTGAAGGCTAAGGCTGACCACGACCACAGCTCCACTTCCTGCCAGCTGGTAGATAATTGGACATAAGCAAGTCCCAGGCTTTCCTGCCTGTCTGGATTGTATCTACTGCTCAGTTTTCCCTCTCAAAGCTGGAGCTCTACTCTCTGGGCCACTTCTCCACTTCTGGTTCTCTGATGGTTTATTGGACAAAATAGTCTCAGAGACTCTCCTGCTCAGCTGGCTTAAATGGCTTTCTCCTGAGGAGGCTTCAAGTGGTTTCCTCAGGGATTCACTGAGGAGCCTCTCCACACATACCCTTAGTCTAAATCTGGAGGAGTACTAGCGAAAAATGGAAACATTGTTATAACCCAGTCGCAGGACCCCCACCAAAAAGACCACCGAGAGTCAGACTTTACAGCTGTTTTAAGGTTTTATTTAAAAGGGCTGCGTCTCAGGCCTTGTCCTATACTCTGACACAGCAGCACCTAGGAGGAGAACCCCAAGGAAAAGATTTGCAGGGTATATTAAAGTCACACAACCAACGAGGTGTTTGGATTACCACCACGTGTTGCTCTGCTAGAAACAAGCAACAAGTGGTCACTGCCTCAAAACTTTAAACCTTCATTACCCCCCCCCTTGTCTTATGGTCCTGAGACACAATCTTGTGACTCCAGCCTCAAACAAAACTCCAAGAGCTCTTGATCTTGAACGGGTATAGCCATATTATTAAACAACAATACCAATAACAATCAGTTCATTTTTCTTTTCTTGAGGTGTATGCAGAGTGGTTGGGTAGAATGCTTGGAGACTTCCCATGTTTCCCCACGGTTGTCCAGGGCAAAGGGGTCAGCCAGTCTGGCCTGGGAACAGTGGATCCAAGCAGCAATGCCATCCACCTTAAGGGCAGTAACACACTTTTAAGCAGGGCTACACACCAGTAGCACCATGTAAGGATGGAACCATGTAAGGTCTCTTCCACCGTGGCTCCAGAGATCTCAGGTTGTGCCTTCAAACAAACACCCAGTGCCCTGGTTTAAACAAATGTGGGGTAGGAGTAGAAACAGAATCATATAATGCTCTTAGCTGGGGCCACATCCTCTTATGCACCAGCTGTAAATAGATAAGCTTATACAGAAATTCAATATCATCCAAATCATCAAGCAATTTAGTCTGAAGGCTAGGGATAGTGGGTGGAAGGTGTCCATACATTATTTCAAAAGGGTAAAGCCAAGCTGATAGGGTGAATTTCTTACTCTAAACAGGGCAAAAGGAAGCAGTGATACCCAGTCTGGGCCAGTCTCCAAGGCCAATTTAGTTAAGGTCTCTTTTAGAGACTGATTCATTCTTTCTACCTACCCTGAACTCTGGGGTCTATAAGAACACTACAATTTCCAATCCGTTCCCAGTGTCGTGGCTATTCCCTGACTTACTTTTGAGATGAAGGCCAGTTCATTGTCCTACCCGATGGTGGATGGGAATCCATACCTGGGTAGGTAGGATTTCTGCCAGGATATTCTTAGGTGTGATGTGTGCAGTCTCATGCTTGGTTGGGTAAGCTTTAACCCATCCTGAAAAGGTGTCTATAAAAACTAGCAAATATTTATATCCAAATTTTCCAGTTTTAATTTCTGTGAAGTCTACTTCCAAATACACACCTAGCCTATCTTCATGGAGGCGAGCTCCTTTGTAACCAGTTGATTAGGGGCATTGGTGAGCTGACAAGCTTTAAAATTTTTAACAATGTCCTCAATGAGTTGATATCCATGCCTGATTTTTACTTCTGAGTGTTGTAGCAAGTCCTCCATTCTTCGGGTTCCCATGTGAGAGACCCGATGGATTCTCATAAGAATCCTCTTGCCCAATCTTTGTGGCAAGATAAGTTTCCCATCACCAGTTTTCCTCCAGTCTTTATTTCTTTCTCTGTTTGGTTGTTCATAGGCCATGGAAATTTTCTTTATCCACTCCAAGTCTTCTTGGGAGGACTGAGGCTCAGGAGGCAAAGCTTGTGGCCCTGGGTCTACTTCCGCTCTGGGCTGGAGATCCACCTCCTTTGGTTATTGAATCAGTTACCTTTCGATGGCCAGGACAGTGCATAATGGCAATATTTGCTGGTTCCCATAAGGCCCAGATGAGGCTTAAAATTTCTTGTTCATTTTTAATAGCCTTTCCCTCAGCTGTCAACAGCCCCCTGTCTTGGTAAATGGCTCCATGGACATGCACAATGGCAAAAGCATACCGATTGTCCGTGTAAATGTTTAGTCTCTTCCCTTTTCCCATCTGTAGGGCTTTTGTTAGTGCCACTAGTTCTTCTCTTTGTGAAGACGTTCCCTGGAGGAGTGCTTCTGCCCACACTATCTCAGTGTCCATGGTGAATGCTGTACCCGTGTACCTTTTCCCATCTCAAATGAAACTGCTGCCATCTTTGAACCAGGTATGCTCGGCATGCAATAGGGGTGAGTCCAGCAATTCTGTCCTCTTTTCTTTGACCTGGTCGCTCTTTTCACACTCAATTTCACGTTCTCTCTCCTTCCTTTCCTGTCTTTGGTACTCTCTCTCTTATTGTAAACCTTTTCCGCCGCTGCTACTAGATCCCTAATAGACTTTTCACCAAGTCTGTCTAGAGCCTGCAACTTTCACTTTATGTCTGGTGCAGCTTGATTCATATAGGCAAACATAATCATCTGAGCCGACTCCTGTGTCTCAAGATCATATGGATATATTGACTAAAAGCTTCCCTGAGCTGCTCAAGATATGCTGCGGGACTTTCACTTCCTCCCTGTCTAACATCATAAACTTTGGCCATATTAGTAGGTTGGCAAGCCTCCACCTTGAGACCTGCCAACAGAGCCTGGCAACAAACGAGGAGTCACTCCCTACTTTCAATGGTATTGTAGTCCCATGTTGGTCGGATCTCGGGAAAATAGGCAGTGATCATGGCTGGATCTGTGATAGGTGCTCTTGTGGGGTCAAGAATATGTTTCCGGGCTGCCTCTTGGATACAGTCTCTCTCTTTGGTGGTAAAAAGGACCTATAAAAGCTGACTAAAATCATCCCAAGTGGGCTGATGGGTAAAGAGAACAATTTCAAGCAAACAAATTAAATCCTAGGGTTTCTCAGGAAAGGGGGCATTTTGGGTGTGCCAATTGTATAGGTAACTGGTAGAAAATGGCCAATATTGGAGTTGCTGTTGACCATCCGCATCCACAGGACCTATGGCACATAAGGGAAAAACAGCTGTATTAGAAGGGGGGTGGATCCCACGGTATGGTCGAGTGACTGGCTCTTCAGAAACTTTAAGGGCAGGTGCCAAGTGTTCTATAGCTCCCTCGTCCTCTTGATCATTCTCAGGTTCTGCAAAAGGAGCCTGGAAAGAGAATATGGGGGAGGAATCATTTTTTCTTCCAAGTTATCTCCCTGAAAAACTGGGGACTACCTTTGCTTTCCCTCTGTCTCAGTTTCTTTTTGTAAGTCTAGGTTGCTAGATGGAATGGTGCCTATGGTTTCCAGTCCCGTCAGACCTACAATCCAAAAAACTAGAAACAGTACAAACAAAACACACGCAGGCCTGACAGTTACAAAAATGCTTACAAAGTGGAGATCTCCCAAATTAGTCCACTGACTACAGTCATGGTGGGGTTTCACACCCATGCCACACAGCAGAAGGAGCAGAGCCACAGTGGGCGTGTTGAGCCTCTGTTAGGAGGCCCTCTTGGTAAGTTCTGGCCCAACACTGAACCGAACCCCACCCCACAATTCACATGGCGGTATTCCAAGGACCGCACCCCCCACACACAGCGGCGTTCCAAGGACCCCCACCCCACATGTCAGGGTTTCAAGGACCCCCGCTCCACAAGAGGATCTAGGACATCTCCCAGTTCCTCCAGGGTTGTTGTGCAAGGGTGCCTGCTTCAACAACCCTTTACGAATCGGAGTGGCCATCCTCACAAAGGAAAATGAAAGTAAAACAGACAAATGACAGGACCAGACAAATTAACAAAGACAGTGCTGTTTACCTTTGGAGTCTGATATCTTAGGGGTCACGGACGAGCCCCCACTAATATGTTATACCCAGGTCGCAGGATCCCCACCAAGAAGACCATCGAGAGTCAGACTTTACAGCTGTTTTAAGGTTTTATTTAAACAGGCTGCAGCTCGGGTCTCATCCTACACTCCAACACAGCAGAGCCTAGGAGGAGAACCCCGAGCTAAAGAGTTGCAGGGTTTTTAGAGGCACACAACCAACCAGGTGTTTGGAGTACCACCACGTGTTGCTCTGCTAGAAACAAGCAAGTTTTGAGATCACTACCTCAAAACTTTAACCCTTCACATGAAGATGCTACTAGTGTGTTCTAGACACTTAACTTTGGAGACACAAAACACTCATAATTATTAGATCATTTTCTAGGCAAAAGGAGCAATGCAGACTGTATGAGGATCACTCTAGCTTTTGGTCCTCATATCCTGAGACAGTAAATTCATAGCAGCTCAATGCTAAGTGACAGAACTGGCATGTACTGTGGATATTTGCTCCCAAATCCTGTGATATTCATTTCTCACTTTTGGCCTCAAACCTGTGACCAGAGGGGAAGATGAGGAGAGAAAAGCCTTCTCAGGGCAGCTATAAAGAACATTGGGTAGTTTACTTATAAATTAAAACCTTGGGAATGACCCTCTTAAGAAGTCAGATTGTCCAGATTAAAAAATGAAGAAGAGAAGAAATAAGGTGCCAGTGGCTGCTGTCTGTAATCCTAGGTCTTCAGGAGGCTGAGATGTAGAGAAACTTAGTTTGAATGCAGCCAGTGTAGGAAAGTCCATGACACAGTTATTTCTAAGAGATCATAAAAATTCCTAGAAGTTGACCTGTGACTCAAGCTTAATGCAGTACCCTTGAGCAAAAGGAGCTCAAGGACCATGCATAGGCTCATATTTCCATCCCAGGACCTGCCCCCTCAAAAAGAGCCTGTACTTCCATGTCTTTGTCTATGTATTGTATTCATATAGGTGAAATTCCTGAGTAGCTTTGATGAATGGCACCAACCTAGGAAGTTTATATTCACTACAATGAGTTCATAACAGAGACTTCTTTCAAGATAGTGCATGTTCCGGGGCTCCCTTCATTGTTCACATTGTTACCTAAGGGTTTCTCTGCATCACAAGCCTTCTGGAGGAAGTCTCTCTCATTGTGTGGACAGGCACACAAAAGCCCTCACTCCTGTACAGCTGGGTAACAAACAACTCTACCTGGGCCAGTTAGTGAGGATGAGTGTGGGCAGGCTCTGAAGGTCACAAAAAATAATCCCTCTTTGTACCCTTAGCTATCTCTCTTCCCAGTGCTCTGTTTTAATAGGAGACCTTCATTTGTGCCACCTCCCATGGCAGGCCAAGTTCTGTGCAATTATCCTGCCTTTGTGAGACTATATTCTGGTGTTCAGTTACAGTGCTCAATATAATTCAGGAGTCCTTCAGACAGACAACTATGGCACTGAACATAGTGAAACGATTCATTGCAGGCAATGATGGGCCTATGATGCCTCTCTTATGATTCCAGAAGCTTCGGAAATCCAAGCACATGTTGGATATCAAAAAGCTTCCTGTCATGTAGGACTGGTGAAGCTCATCAGGTTTTGAAACCTTTGACTTCTCCTAGTTGGGCCCTGGGTGGCTAGGTTTTTGGGGTTGAACACAGGGCTGGGTACTGACCATGAGCTCAGTGCAGAAGTCCAGTGCTTTACCAATTTGTGTAACAACATCACTTCTGGTCTGTGATGTTTGTGTGTGTGTGTGTGTGTGTGTATGTGTGCACACCACAGTGTGTTTGTGCGCGGGTGTGCGTGTGTTTGCATGCACACATATACATAAGTCCTGAAGCTTGACCTCAGGACCTGAGCACTGTATCTAGTTTCTCTTGTATAATGATATCCCTCTCCCACTTGAGCCACAGAGCCACTTCAGGCTTTGCCCTAGTGATGTGGTCCTAAGAAATGAAGTCCACGATTTCATATATACAAAGCATTCTACAACAAAGGCACATTCCCAGCCTTCTACTTCAGCTTTATTACATTATTTCTGTCATTTTTTATTGTTGTTGTTGTCGATTCAAGGATTTGAAGTCTTGGCCTTGTTGCTGTCCCTGACCTCTTAAGCTCAAGTCTTATGCTCTACCA
The DNA here is from genome assembly GCF_024711535.1 of Dipodomys merriami. Taxonomy (NCBI): domain Eukaryota; kingdom Metazoa; phylum Chordata; class Mammalia; order Rodentia; family Heteromyidae; genus Dipodomys; species Dipodomys merriami. The sequence goes on from NW_027203326.1 coordinate 1,084,818, forward strand.
CTTGAGCCACAGAGCTACTTCCGATTTTCTGGTGGTTCATTGGAGCTAAGTATCTCAAGGACTTTCCTGCCTAGGCTAGTTTTGAACCATGATCCTCAGATCTCATCCACTTGAGTAGGTAGGATAACCTACATGACCTCAAGCATCCAGCTTCCCCTTCAGGTTCTTAGTAGTGAATTGGAGATAATAGTCTCATGGTACCTTTTGTGTCTGGGATAGTTTGGAACCCAGATTTTTAGAACTCAGCTTCCCAAGAAGGCAGGATGAGTGTCTTCAGCTACTGACCCCTTGGCCATGGACTCTGCTGCAAGGGGGTCCATGGATCAACGTGGTGGAGTGCTAGCCATGAGCCCAAGAGGTAAGGGTCAGTGCCTCCGCGTCAAGTTCAAGGTTCAGGAACAAGGAAAAACCAAACCAAAGCATTGTCTGCTGTAGACAACTCACGAGTCTTCAGTAATACATAATTTTGTCCCTAACATGGGGACATATCTGAGCCTCAATATTCTTGTCTGTATAATCATCTAAGTTGTGGAGCTCTTACATAGACAAGATGTAAGAATGCACCGGTTAAGGACATAGCACATGGCACTCTTTGCACCGCTCAGCACACAACATCCTGTGAAAGACTCAGCACCCAGCACCCAATGCAGGACTCAGAACACTGCATCCTGTGAAAGACTCAGCACATAGGACCCTGTGCAAGACTCAGAAAAGAGCACCGAGTGGAGGACTCTGCACAAAGCTCCATTCCACAAGCTGTCATTAGAATTAGGGTGCTTTCATCAGTATCAACATTCTTTGAGGAAAATTTTATAAACCATACAAGTTCACATCTCATGGTTTAATGGGGTGTTTCTCTGGGGAGGGTGTGTTAGCCATGGGGCTTGAACTCAAAGCTCTACCACTTGGAGCCACATTTTGAGGTGTCTCTCAGACTTCCTGCCAGGACTGGGTTTTAAAGCCCTTGAGCAGCTAGGATGACGGGCATAAGTCAGGATGACATGGGTATCCCATGGAGCTGGCTTGCAGTGGGTTACATGGAACTAAGTCAGGTTAGGTGGCAGCTGTCAGCACCAGACTCCTAGCTTTCTCTGTAATGAGGTATTTGAAGTTCTGCCCTTCTATAATTGCAGTTAGAATATCCTACCTTTTTTTGGCATCAGACCTGTGGCTTGAGTAAGAGCTTAGACACTGTCCATTAACGGTTGTGCTCAAGGCTAGCACTCAATTGATTGAAGGACAGCAGAACTTCTGAGTTTTTTGTTTCGTGGCACTGAGGAATACCACCCTGGTTTTTGTGCTTACTATGAGAGCACTCAACCCCCAAACCTCGGGAGTGAACGAGGTATAAATAGATAGAGATTCCTGTATAAAAATATTATATACAGAAAAAGAGATTTCTGCATATTATTAAATTATAGATAATATTGCTACCAAATATTAGGTATTATATTATGTCTCCATTTAATGATATGTCCCAGTTAACAATTAATAATGCATTAATTAATAATTACTCAATATCCTATAATTGTTTATCATATATGTACATATAACCATACATATAATTAGATATTTCATAGAATGACACTAATGTCTATATATTATTAAATTATGCATCGTCTGTTACTCCCAATTATTAGTTATTTAATTATGTCTCCATGTAATATATATTCTGTTAATGTTTAATAAAATATTAATTAAACTTAGTGCACATATTACAATTATTGCATCTAATTTTAGACTAGAATTATTCACTACTAATTCAATCTGTTTATCATTTACTGTAGTGGCAATTCTTCAACCTATGATGTTTTTTACCTTTATTACAACCTATTACATAGCATATAGATTTGCATCCAAATTATACATCCTACCTGACATTGAGCAATTTCACAGAAAAGGAAAATATGTGTCATGCTCGGTTTCTGACTCCAAGATTATATTTTTGGGAGTGCTGCGTTCTACAAAGAAGGCTCAGTTCATGAATGGAGGACTGCCAGCACAGCAGCAACTAGCCAATTCAGCTGCCAGGTAGTGCCCAGCTCCTGAGATTGAGCCCCGTATGTTCACTCCAAATTGTGCTTAGTGTAGTTATTCATTTTATTTTTTTATTCATTTACCATTTATTTTATTGACTGCTATAACACATGGAATATTTACTACATTTATTAAATAGGATATAGAATTGCCTATGTATGTAACTTCACACCTGACACCCAGGACTTTCACAGAAATAGAAAACAAGTGTCACCCTGAGTCTTAATGCATGATTCAATTTTTGTGAGGGCTGGAATCTGAATTCACAGCCTACAAGGTCCAATTCATGAATGGGTGAGCGTCAGCACACCAACCTGGGGCATATGGAGCCGACAAGCAGTTCCCAGCACCTGAGATTGAGTCCCAGGGGTTGACAAAACAAGAAAAGATGGACATGTAGATGGTAGCACACAAACAAATATAGATCTTTATAGAGTGCCAGAGGTGTCTATACATTATTTAGTTATATAGGCTACATTCCTACCAATTCTTGGGTATTTATTATGCCTCCATATAATTAATATTACTGTTTTCATCCTTAATGAATTATTAATTATATCAACCACTGTCTCGAAACTATAGTGTCTATGTAAGTAATAGTATTCTTTTAATGTGTCAAAAATATTCATTAAAATCCATCAGCCTCCTAAAATCACTCTCTAATTTTATGCTAGTATCATTCAGGAACAAGTAATTCAACATTGATATTCATAACTTTCCATTGGAATTCCTATGAATAGGAACGAGATTCTTAGGATCTCCCTCCATTGGTAAGGGTCAGGACCCGGCTTTGAACACAGGGCCTATGTTGTCGTGTTGGCCCATGGCTTCTCTGGAAGCCCAACAGTCTTCATCAATGCCAGGTTACCAACACTTTTCAGCCCTGTCATTTAGACCCAGGATGGTCACCTCGAAAAGAAAACAAATGTAAAACGGGCAGCCATCTGCAAGTTACTGGGATTTTTTCTGTGTCATTTTATTTATTTATTTTTCCTGTCAGCCTTTGAGGACCAGGAACCTAGGTTCAGCTGTGGGTCCAGTGGCTGCAATCCAGTCTAGAGTGATCAAAGCTGAGGCAGAGTTGCCATGCCCTGAGTTCAAGTCTTGTGCTTGACAAAATAAAAATACATAATACATACATGCATACGTACATATAGACATTAAAAATATTTCAACAATTATTAGGTTACTTGGCGTTGTATTCACACCATTTTTTCTACCTGGCCTGGGATTTGAACTCAGGGTCTGGGTAAATCTGCAGTACTGTGGGGGAAGGGAAAGCTCACAATGCTGGAAGACAAGAAAGACAGGCCTGTTCCTTGCACTCGCAAAGTAATATTCATATATATTTTAAATACATGATTTGTATTTACATACACATGTTTACTGCATATTACAGTTAGCGTAGTTATTCATTTTATTTTGTTTTTTATTAATTTATTATATATTTTAGAGAGTATGATTACATGTATAACATTTTTTACATCCTATTACACAGAACATAGATTTGCCTATGCATTATACATCATTCCTGAGAACCAGGACTTTCACTGATAAGGAAAACAAGTGGGACAATTGCCTTCTTCCACCAGGATTAAGTTTTTGGCAGTTCTGTGATTTGAACTCTGGGCCTAGAATGCACACTTCATGAATGGGTATATGTTATCACACCATTCTGACGCAAGTGAAGTTGTCGGGCAAATTTGAGGTCCTGAAATGAAGCCCTAGGAGTGGCCAATATAAAAAAGATAGATGTGTAGATTGCAATGTGTGTGTGTATTTATATATGTATATGAATCTCTAAATAAAGTTTTATAGAGAGACAGACATTTTTGTAGATTCTAGTGTATAAATCTATATAAAGAATGAAGACCTATATCTTATTTTATACATTCTATTACTATGAATTATTTGGTCTAAAATTATGCCTCCATTAATTAATCACAGTAGGAGACTTAATAAAGTGTTAATTAAATTAATCAATGATCTCTATTTATTGTGTACAATCTTATACTACAATGACTAGCTAATTAGTAGTTCAATTGCTATATTACAAAATTTCTGTTATTGTTCCTATAGATAGGAATGAGTAGGTGGAAGTCCCAGCATCAAACTCAGGGCCTACGTGTCTTGGTTGGGCTCAGGCTTCACTGACAGCCAGCAGCCTGTGGCCATGCAAGGACATGTACAGTTTTCAAACCGAGTCATTGAGAGTCAGGATGGTCACAGTGCAAAGGAAACAGAGGTAAAACTGTTGTCTAAAACTTCCTAGTTTTTCCTCCTCCATCTTGATTGGATTATTTTTGCCAGGGCTGGGAGTTGAACTTGGGACCTAGGATCCCTGGATCATCTGAGGGTCTAAAAGCTGCACCCCAGCCTAGGGTAATCAAGGCTGAGTCAGCGTTGTGGCGACCTGAGTTCAAGCCTCGTGCCTGTCCCCCCAAAAAAGTTAAGGTCCTGGCTTGCAGTTTGAGCCATTTTATCTGCCATACCTGCAATTTGAACTCAGGGACTGGGTAACAATATTGTGTTCTGGGTGAAGTGAAAGCTAACCTAGAAGAAAAAAAAATCCGGAGCATTTCCCAGTGTGTGAATTCCAGCCCTAGAACTGGCAAAAATAATATTTATATACATGTATAATATATATCATATATATGTATTTGCATAGATATTACATATTGTACCTAGGGCACAATATTTCCACGGAAAGGAAATCAGGTCAACATTGGCTTCTTACTCCACCTATTGACTTCACCACTCCTGGGATTTGAACTCAGGGCCTGGAATGTCTAATTCATCAAGGGGTCAGTTTAAGCACAGCAGCCTCAAACAAATTCAATGCCCGGCAGTTCACAGGACCTGAGTTTTATCTCCAGGAGTGGCCAATATATAAATAGATAGATGTGTATATAAATATATATATAGAGAGATGTATATATGTATTCCAATGTACATTTAAATATAAATATATTTATAGAATATGAGGTGTCTATATATTATTAAATTACATGTAATATATTACTAATAATTATTAGGTATTAAATTATGCTTCCAGTTAATGAAGTATCAGGGATTAAGGCTCAATAAAGTGCTTCCTTGTGTAAATGGATCTCAGGGACAATTTCTAGATTCATAGTTCAAGCCTCAGGATCTGCACTAAAAAAAAAGAGCCAATAACTGCATGTGTCTGTGTATATATGTATGTATATCTTTCAGCGAACATCCATAGTCGTTATGAAGAATAGCACCCAGCTACCAAATTTGCTTTGAAAAGAATGATGTCATAGCACAGAGAGTGCTTTCAAGACAGTGCATGTTCCTGGTCAAAAATCATTTAGGACCCTGGCTTGGAATTTGCACCATTTTTCTGACAGGCCTGGGATTTCAACTCAGGTTCTGATTAACTCTCTGGCACTGTGAGGGAAGGGAAACCCACCATCATTGAAGACAAGAATTTCAGACCAGATTCCAGGGCCTGAATTCAAGCCCCAGCACTGGAAAAAATAATATTCATACATGAGATCTCTTTACATACATGTGTTTACTCCATATGACATTTATTATCTTTATTTATTTTTTATTTATTTTATTTAGTATTATTACATATATAACATTTATTTCATTCATTACATCTTATGACATGGATTTATTTGAATATAGATTATACATAATACAGAGACCCAGGACTTTCACAGAGAAGGAAAAAATGGGTCAAAATTGGCTTCTGACTCCAATATAAAATTTTGGTCATGCTGGGATTTGAACTCACAGCCCACAATGCACAAATCATGAATTGGTCAGTTGTAAAACAAAAGCCTTTGGCAAACTGAACTGCCAGACATTTCTGAGGACCTGTATTCAAGCAATAGTAGTCGTAGATAGATAGATAGATAGATAGATAGATAGATAGATAGATAGATAGATAGATAGATAGATAGATAGACAGACAGACAAACAGATAGATAGATAGATAGATAGATAGATAGATAGATAGATAGATAGATAGATAGATAGATAGATAGATAGATAGATAGATAGATAGATAGATAGATGGATAGATAGATGGATAGATGGATGGATGGATAGATGGATAGATAGCTGGATAGATAGATAGATAGATAGATAGATAGATAGAGAGATAGATAGATAGATAGATAGATAGATAGATAGATAGATAGATAGATAGATAGATGTGTAGTTTGCTATGTATGTGAGAGAGAGAATGTGAGGATATTAAATTATAAATAATATGCCTCCTTTTAATGAAATGAAGTATGATGGTTGAATAATTATTAAAGCGTTAATGTAAAAGTAGTCAGTATTCCTTATTTGGGAGAATCATACCATGATGCTAGAATGTAAGACATTATCCAATACATTTTGTGTGGCATTCTATAAGGGAATCATGAATTAACTGCAAATTTAATTGTTACTTTTTTAACATTCCATTAGGCATACCCATGGATAGGAATGATTTTCTCAAGATCTCCCTCAATTTATAGGTGGCAGTCCTGGCACTTCAACTCCAGACCTGGGTATTTTACTTCAAAATGCAAACCATTGGAATGACACTGTGAAGATTTCAGATTGTCAGGATGAAAGAAAAAAAATGAGAAGAAAAGAAAGCTAAGTGTCAGTGGATCCCACCTGTAATCCTAGCTCTTCGGGAGGCTGAGAAGTAGAGAATACCAGTTTGAATTCAGCCAGGACAGGAAATTCCGCCACGCTCTTATTTCTGAGGGATTACAGGAATAAAAAATTCCCATGAATGGGGCTATCACTCAAGGGCAGAGCGCTACCTTGAGCAAAAGCTCAGGAACATTGCTTAGGCTCATAGTAAAACCCCGGGACCTGCCAAAAAAAAAAAAAGCCAGTAACAACAAGTCTCCCCATGTATGTATACATGTATTTCTATTGGTGAAGGTCTAGAGTTCCTATGATGGAAGGTATCCAGCTAGGAAATTTGCTTTGAATAGAATGATTTCATAGAACAGAGAGAGTTTTCAAGACAGTGCATCTTCCGGGACTCCTCTCACTGTTCCCATTGTAGCCTGAGGTTTTCTCCACATCTGGGACTGCTGGAAGAAGTCTTCCTCATTGTTGGAACAGGCCTCACTCCTGTACAGCTGAGTGATAAAAAAAAACTCCTTCTAGGCCAATTAGTGAGGAGTGTGCGTAGGCTCTGAAGTCCAGGAGAAAAAGGCCTCTATGTACCTCAAGCTATCTTTCTGCCGAGAGCTCTGTTGTGACAGGAAGACTTCATTTGTGCACCTCCCCTGCCCAAGTTCCCTGCACTTATCCTGTCTTTGTTAGACTATGTTCTAGTGTTGAAATAACGTGCTACAATTAATTCAAGGGTCCTTCTGGCAGACAACTAGCTAGCTGAATCTAATGAAATGACTCATTATTGGCAATGATGCCTCCTTGGGTTTCCAGAAACTTGCTAAATCAAAACATATGTGTAATATCACTATGCTTCTTGTCATCTAGGGCTGGTGAAACTCATCAGATTTTGAAACTTTGACCTATCCTAGTTGGACCCTGGGTGGCTGTGTTTCAGAGTTGAACACAGGACCTGGGTACTGACCATGAGCTCAGAGCAGAATCTCAGTTCTTTATCATTTGGTGTCACAGCTTCACTTCTGGTATTTGTGTGTGTATGTGTGTTCATATACTTGTCCTGGAGCTTCAACTCAGGAACTGAACACTGTACCTGAGTTTCCCCTGTACAAGGATAGCACTCTACCACTTGAGGCACACAGCCACTTCAGGCTTTTTTCTAGTGATGTAGTACTAAGGAATCAAACCCAGGGATTCATACATGCAAAGAACTCTACTCCTAAGACACATTCCCAGCACTAATCTTCAGGGTTTTTTCTTTCTTTTGCTGGAAGTTGGAGGGATTTAAGTCTAGGCCTGGGTGCTGTCCTTGAGCTCTTTAGCTAAAGCCAATCACTCTACCACTTGAGCAACAGCACCCCTTGAGGTTTTCGGTGGGTCACTGGAGAGAAGCATCTCAAGGAATTTCATGCCCAGGCTGCCTTTGGACCGTGATCCTCAGCTCTCAGCGTCCTGAGTACCTAGGATGACAGGCACGAGTCAGCAGTGACTAACTTCCACTTCAAGTTTCTAAGTGGTGAATAGGAGATAATAGTCTCATGGGATCTTTTGTGTCTGGGATAGTTTTGAACCCATATTGTCAGATCTCAGCTTCCTGAGTAGGCAGGATGACAGACCTTAGCTACTATGCCTAGTCTGTAACACTCTGTTGCAAGGGGGTCCTTGGCTCCACGTGGTACGGTGCTACCCATGATCCCCACTGGTAAGTGTCAGTGGATAGGCCCTGAGTTCAAGGTTCATGATCAAGAAACATAAAACAAAACAATTGTCTACAGGAGACAACTCACTAGAGTTAGGTACATACATAATTTTGGCCCTGACATGAGGACATATCTGAGCCACAAGTTTCTCATCTGCACAATCATCTTACTTGTGGAGCTCTTACAAGAACCAGATGAAAAAAATGAAAAATGCACCCCATGAAGTACTCAGCACATAACAACTCATGAAAGACTCATCACATAGCTGTAACCCATATAATGTCATTAGAATTAAGGTGCTTTCATCAGTATCACCATTCTTTCAGAAACACACCACAAACACTCCAAATTTAGATTTTAGAGGGGTGAGAGTTTTTGGGGGGGAGTCAGCCACGGGGATTGCACTGAAATGTTGGGGGTACTGTCCTAAGGTCTTTTGATCAGGCTAGAACTCTACCACATTAAGCCACAGCTCAGAGTTTCACAGACTTCCTGCCAGGGTTGGGTTTTAAACCCACCAGGGTCAGATCTCAACCACCCAAGTATCTTGGATGACAGAATGAGCAAGCCAAATGCATCTAGTCCATGGAACTGGGTTGCAGCAGTTTACCTCTGGCTAATTCAAGTTAGATGGCAAATGTCAGCCCTAGAATCCCAGCTTTCTCTGTGAAGAGGTATTTGCAGCCCTATCCTTATATAGTTGCAGTCAGAACATTCTATATTTTCCTTTTTTTTTGTTTTGATGCCAGTCCTGGGTCTTTAGTAAGGGTCTAGACTCAGTCTCTAAGACTTTATGCTCAAAGCTAGTGCTCGAGTGTTTGAGCAGCCCAACTTCTGGATTTTTCTATGCACATGGTATTCCGGAATCGAACCAAGGGCGTCATACTCACTACGCAAGCACTCTACCACCGAGCCCCAGTAATGACAAGTGTATAAACAGATAAATGTGTAGATTGGTAGACAGACAGACAGATAGACAGACAGACAGACAGACAGACAGACAGACAGACAGATAGATAGATAGATAGATAGATAGATAGATAGATAGATAGATAGATAGATAGATAGATAGATGTAGATATATTTAACCAGAGATATCTGTAAATTATAAAATTGCATATGTGATAATTCTGCCAAATATTGCCAATTAAATTATTCCTTCCTTTTTTAAGTATCATGATTGAATACATAATGAAGTATTAATTGAAAATTAGTCAATGTAGTATAATTGTTGCATATAATTTTATAATATAATCATACACTAACTACTAATGTAATTGTTACATTTACAACATTCTATTTGTACAGGTGTCTATTGGAAAGCGTTTCTTTTGTAATTTTAATTTTAATTTTTTTTAATTGTTTTTTGGGGTCCGGTCCTGGGGCCTGAACTCTGGGCCTGGTCGTTGTATCTCAGCTCTTCAGCTCAAGGCTAGTGCTCTGCCACTTGAACCACAGCGCCACTTCTGGCATTTTTCTTTTTGCTTATATGGTGCTGAGGAATCGGACCCACGGCCTCTAGCATGCAAGGCAAGCGCTCTACCACTGAGCCACCTTCCCAGCCCTGGAAAGCGTTTCTTAGAATCTCCAGTCAGCCATTCATTAGTAGCAGTCCCGGGATTCAAACTTCAGGCTGAAGTTGTTGATTTCTGCTTGGCTTCCCTAATAGCCCACCAAACATCAGCAATGTAAGGTCCTGTATATTGTCTGGGCACTGTTATTTAGACCCAGGATGGTACAATACAAAGGGAAAAAAAGAAAAACCACCTGATTGAACTTCTCAGTTTTATCCTTTTCCTTTTTATTTTTTTTGCGAGCCCTGAGATTTGAACTCAGGACCTAGGCTCCCAGGATCGGCTTTGGCAGAGGTGCCAAAACTTGACTTCAAGCCCGGTGCTCAACCTAAAACCAAATAATAATAATAATGATAACAATAGCAATAACAATAACAACAATAATAATAATATTAAGGCCCTGTCTTGGAATTTGCACCATTTCACTGGCAGACCTGGCATTTAAAATCAGGGTCGGGGTAACTCTGTGGCACTGTGGGTTAAGGGGAAGATCACCGTCCTTGAAGACAAGAAGTTCAGAAAAGTTCCAAGGGCCTGAATTGAATTCCCAGTACTGGAAAAATAATATTTCATATATGAGATCTATTTACATACATGAGGTTATTCCATATGACATTTATTACCCTTATTTATTTAGTATTATTACACATAAAACATTTACTTTATTACAGTATATCACATATACTGAGACCCAGGACTTTCACAGAGAAGGAAAAAATGTGTCAAAATTGGCTTCTTACTCCATGAATACATTATTGGCCATGCTGGGATTTCAACTCATGGCTTATAATGCCCAATCAATAAATGGGGTCACAGTCTTAGCACACCAGCCTCCAGAAAACTGAGCTGCCAGGAAGTTCTGAGGACCTGTGATCAATCCACAGTAGTGCTATATATATATATATATATATATATATATATATATATATATATATATATATATATATATATATATATATACTGACAGAGGGAATGTGAGGATATTATAAAATTATATATTCTTACAAATTATTAGTTATTAATTATGCTTCCATTTAATGAATTATCATCATCTAAGATTTATAAAATCATTAATAATAAAATCAGTCAATATTATCCTTCATCATACCATCGTGCTAAAATGGAAGATATAAATTCAATAATTTTTGTGTGGCATTCTAAAATAGAATCATGAATTAACTGCAAATTTAATTTTTATTTTTATAACATTCCATTAGCATTCACATGAATAGGAATGAGTTAGTGAGGATCTCCCTCCATTTGTGTGTGGCTGTCCTAGCATTCGAATTCCAGGCCTGGGACCTTTACTTCAAATGCAAACCATTGGAATGACACCGTGAAGATTTCAGGTTGTCACGAAAAAAGAACAACAAGAAGAAAAGGAAGCCAGGTGTCAGTGGCTCTTGCCTGTAATACTATATCCTCAGGAGGCTGAGATGCCAATTTGGTTTCAGCCTGGGTAGGAAAGACTGTGACATTCATATTTCTTAAGAGATCACAGGAAATCAAAACAAAATAATAACAAAAAAAACATGAGTGGCCCCGTGGCTCAAGTTGCAGATCACTACCCTTGAGCAAAAGAGCTCAGGGACAGGGCCTGGATGCTGGGCATTCAGCAGGTTGCCCATGCCCAGCCCCCCACAATGGGCAATCTGAAACAAGCCCTCAGAATGTACTAAGTCTGAGCAGGCAGCTTGAACAAGCATCGTTCACTGCAGTTTAAATACTAAAGCCAGGAAATCTTTGTGTGGGCTAGTGTGTGCAACTGGTTTGTAAAACGGGTGAATTATGTCCTTGCACTTGTCAAGGGAAACCACAATTCTTTGGCTGTAGGAGTTGTCAAAGGTTGTGGCTCCATATCCTCTATCCCTTGGTAGGATGTGAGCCTAGGCCTCTGGGAGCTGGTGCCATAACTCATTCATCACTCCTCATTGCCAAGTCTCAGGCTGCTCGCAAATCCTGGGAAAGATAGAAAATAGGCAGCAATTTCTGTGCCAAAAGGGGTAATCCAATAAATCCTACTGTCATAACTCCCGTTAGAAGTAAGTCTTGGACTTCGAATGTGGCTTACTGGTAGAGTGCTTACTTAGCACACATGAAGCCCTGAGATAGATTCCTCCCTACCACAGAAACAGAAAATGTCAAAAGTGACACTGTGATTTAAGCAATAAAAGTGCTAACCTTGAGCAAAAGAAGCTCAGGAACATGCTCAGACCCTGGGTTCAAGCCCCAAGACTGGCAAAAAAAAAGTGAGCATGGTGAGACATTTTCTAATGGGACTTAGAAGAATGCTGAGGTTATGGGTAACAGGTAGAGGGCAGGTGCTGTTGGCTCACCCCTGTAAGCTTAGCTACTCAGGAGGCTGAGTTCTGAGGATCCCAAATGCAAGTAGGAAAATCTATATGAGAATCTTTTCTCCAATTAACTGCCCAAAAAGCAAGAAGTAGAGCTATGGTTGAAGTAATAGAGTGCTAGTCTTGAGCAAAAAAGATCAGGGATATGGTCCAGGCCCTGAATTCAAAACCCGGGGCTGGCACACGCACACACGCGTGCACACACACACACACACACACACACACACACACACACACACACACACACACACACACACACACACACACACACACACACACACACACACACACACACACACATACACACACCAAGATAGAGAATTTGACAGTCAGCCTGCACAAATTCCACCTCTAGAAACTCAGTATTAAAAAAAAAAAAAGAGGGAGGAATGAAGGAAAGACTTGTTCCAGGAGGTGATATAATCAGTGCCAAAATTCCACAGGATTTCTAAGATGTGGAACAGGACAGAGAGCCTCAGGCACAAGGTACAGCATGGGCAAAGATATTGAGATGTGGTGTAGAGCAGGTGGTGTGGATGGAATGAAGGTTCTGTGGCTTCAGACAAGTCTGGCCGAACACAGAAGGTTGGGTCAAGTTTTGTACTTGAGTCACAGGTGGGGAAGTGGGTGGGATCCCAGAATGAGGCCCAGGGAAAGATTAGCTTGGCTTTTCACCAAACACCCAGCCAATTTCCGTGGCTGGAAGCCTATTTTTCACAGCTCCTGACCCTCAGGCCCTCTTTGCATGGAGGAGTCAGGGCAAATGCAGGGAAGAACTCTTGCTTAAGGAAAGCTTCTAGATCAATCCCACCAGTGGCTCAATCCCTGTAAATCCTCTGAAGAATGTGATCAGAGATCGTGGGTCAAAGCCATCTCAGGGGAGGAAAGTTACTGAGACTTTCTTGCCCATGAACTAACAAAAGCCAGAAATGGAGCTGTGGCTCAAGTGGTAGAATGTCCACATTGAGAGAAACGTTAATAGACTACAGGTCAGACCATGAGTTCAGGCCCCAGTACTGGCACCTAAAAAATAAAGGAAAGCTTTCAGGAGCTCCTAGTCCACTGTGGTGAAAGGCCAGATCAGCCAGGCATGGGTGGCTTATGCTGGTCCTCCTTGCTCCTCAGGAGGATGAGATGTGAGGATTGCCATTCAAACCCAGCCTGGGCAGATATGTCCAGGAGACTCTGATCTCCAATGATCCACCAGAAAACCAGAAGCGGTGATGTGGCTGAAGTGTTAAGCTGAAGAACTGAGAGATGGTGCCCATCCCCAGAGTTAGAGCCCCATGACCAATACCTGGCCTGCTTTGACCTCATGCTGTGGCTCTAGGCAGAATACTTTCCAGTGGGCTCCTGATGGTCTTCCAATGTCTATGTGTCCTACAATTCTAGAGAGCAGCCTCCTTGAAGTCCTTTGCCTATAGAGCGGGACACAGTACAAGATCAGGAACAAGCCTTGTGGCATGGAGGTCATCGGCTGGGACATCAGAAGGGCATCTGTCATGAGCGCAGTGTGGATCTGAGTACTAAATCGATGTCTCAGACCACAGTTCTGGGCCAGAAGGGGTAGACCAGTTAACACCGGCTCACAAGGGAATCACACGAATGTGAATTTTTCAGGCACACTTTGGACAGGTTTTGAGTTGGGCTCATGTGAGACTTGGATGCTGAGGAATCCAAAGAAGGCTGGCTGCTGCTTGTAGCAGTCACTATATCCCAGGAGTCCCAGGGCTCAGAGCCCTGCTTAACTCACCAGTGCTTAGGAGCAGATGAAGGTTTGTAATTATGGGCCAACTACAAAGGAGCATCCATAGTGTCCTTCCCTTGGTTCTATGGCCCTGTGCTGGGATGGATGGGCAGGTTCCATAGAACTTACTGTCATAGGCCAGAATCCTCAGCCCAAGAAAGACTTAAGGAGAAACAACTGATGTAGCTTGAGAGTTTACTATGATTATGCCTCAGGAGTGCCCCCAGTTCTAGCTCAGGTTATCATTACTACTTTCTTGTGTGTGTGTGTGTGTGTGTGTGTGTGTGTGTGTGTGTGTGTGTGTGTGTGTGTGTGTGTGTGTGTGTGTGTGCGTGCGTGTGCGTGTGCGTGCATGTGCATGAGTGCATCTTGGTAGTAGGGCTTCAATTCAGAGCCCATGCTCTGTCCCTCAGTTTTTTCATTCAAGGATATCACTCTACCACATGAACCACAGCTTTTCTTCTAGTTTTCAGGTGGTTCTTGGGAAAGGAGAGTCTCACAAACATTTCTTGTTGGGCTGCATCTGAATGTCAGTCCTACAATCTCAGCCTGCTGAGGGAGCTAGGAATAAGAGACCATGAGCCATTAGCATCTGACCACGCTTTCCTTCTTGGATAAAACAGAATACCTATATCCTAGCCGAGCACCCATTTACAGCTATCCCTCTTTCCCCTTCCCCTAACCCTCCGGGCTTAAGAGGAAATATACCCTCCCCCGAGGACAAAGAAATAAGATGTACTGACAGGTTTGAGCATTATGTTCTCCACACAGTCAGGGGCTGCTGGGAGCTGATGTAGAGGTCAAAGATCTAGGCCAGGGCAAGTAGACAGCTGTTAGAACAGAAAGTATGAAAAGACATCCGTGCAGCTGCATGGCAGTGGCTCATGCCTATAATCCTAGCAACTCAAGGCAGACACTGGAGGATCAATCAAGATTCAAAGCTAGCCTGGGCATACGCTTATCTCCAAAGAACCAACAAAAAGCTGGGAAGAAGAAATACTATAATTGTGCAAACAATTTGCACCAAACTTGTGCAAATAATCTAAAGGTTAACATCTAGGTTCTTCAAGCCTTGGAAAACACACAGACACACAGACACACACACACACACACACACACACACACACGCACATGCACACACACACCCCATATGCATGCAAAATCAGAGATTTCTACACTGTTACCTTTGGGTATTCTCTACCTTTTCCCCCCACTAAATCTGGTGCTTGTTGGCCTAAGAGTTCGATGCCTCCAACACTACCTGACATCTATAATTTTGGGGAACAGAATGGCTATAACGTCAGCCTTCCACAATCCCAACTCTTTGATTGGGTCATGGTCTATCCAGACCCTTTGGGGTTCCTTTCACAGACTCGCCAAGATCCTTTAAAAAGGCATCACATGCTGGGCATTGGTGGCTCATGCCTGTCATCCTAGCTACTCAGGAAGGTGAGATCTGGCTTCCAAGCCAGGTTTGTTAAGGAAGTGTGTGAGACTCTTATCCTCGAAGAACCATCTGAAAACAAGAAGTGTCCCTGTGGCTCAAGTGGTAGAGTGCAAGCCTTGAGAAAAAGAGCTCAGCAACAACAAATATGGACAACAACAACAAGGAGAGGCATTGTATGTTGGCTTTGGGATTTCTCATGTTCCACATATTGGAAATTTCAAGTGTGCCAACATAAAACAGTACCTTCTTTAGTCCCATGATCCTCTATCTTGTCCAACCCCTGGCCTTGGCCATGCTTCAGGTCAGAATGGCTCTGGCTTGACCTAAAGGCTCCAAGGAGGAAGATCCCAGACCAATTGCCCCGGCTCCTTCCTCCCTGCTCACACTGCTGCTTCTGCTCTTTGCCATAGACCTTCTTCCTGAAATCCATCCATGAGATCATTGACACCAACACAGTGGTGAGTGGTGGGTCCAGCCTAACTCGAGGAAGTCAGAGGTGGAAATCAGCCTTGGACTAGGAGCTTCTACTCTGGGTGTGGGCTGAGGCCAGGGCTGACATTTATTTCATTCTGATACTTACAGGGGTAGGGAGACAGTGTAGACACAACATTGAGTCAGAGAAGACGGGAATCTATAGGACCATTGTGTGTGGGAGGCTGTGGGACTCAGGGGGCCACTGTTCTTGGTACTCCTTTCTCGGATGTCCCTCTCCCTCTTTCATCCCTCAATAGTAAAAGAGAGACTTTAAATAAGGGTGTCAAAGAGGGGGCAGGGAAGTATTTCTGTGTGAACCAGACTTGTGCTTAATATTCATTCTAGTCCCTAATTCCTATTTATCTGAGGATTGGCTATATGGGTATGGGGGCGGGGGAATCATCCTAGCTGAGAATGTGGCTCAGTGATAGAGTGGTCACCTAGCAATCCTGAAGCCTTAGGTTCGATTCCACACAGAAAAAGCTGGAAGGAGAGGTGGGGCTCAACTTGTAGACCTCCAGTCTTGATCAAATAGAGCTCAAGGAGAGTGGCTAGGCCCTGAGTTCAAGCCCCATAACTGGAAGAACAAATCTTTGTGGAGGCTTTATTTTCCCTTTGGAAACAATTTATTCTTTATGATAAGCATAACATGGGCCTCTTCCCTGGCCACCAATGGGCCATTAGATGTCCCTGGAATTTGGGCCTCCTCCCACTAGCCTCTGCTCTACTCAGCCCGCAGTTTATCCTTCTTATCACCAGGAAATGGAGTCCTAGAGAAGCCCACCTGGCTACCTAGTTCTGGTGGCTGCTGAGTATTTTGGGACTCAGTATGTCACATAGGGAGTCATCATCCCCTTCTGTCTACAGAAAAAAAGGGATGGAGCACTGCAAGCCTGAGTGCAACAGCTGTGGGAAGTTCTGGATGTGGGGATCTGCAGCAGGACATGCTCTGTGGGGGAGTCCTGTATGGGGCAGTTTCCACACTACCTTGAAGTTGCAATTCTTCAAAACCTTTCTGCTTCTCCCTCATTTTGCCCACCTAGGAGCCTGAGGCCTCTGAAGCAGCTGCACTGGTGGGGAGCTCAGCCTGTGTCAGCATCTGGAGCCCCGTGTAGGAGTGACAGCAGCTCCTGCAGCTATCTACTCTTCATCTTCTCCTGGGACAGCAGGCACATGCCCTCTGCTTTCTCCTGACACAGCTGATCCAGAATGAACATCTGTCCTTTACATGCCAGGAGGGATTCCTGGACAGTGCGGATATGTGCCGACAGTTGGTTACATCGATGGTGGAGCTTATCTGCAGGACTCTGGAAGTTCACCTCATCAGGAAGGTTGTGGATGAAGCAGATTTTCTTTTCGGATGCCCACATGTCCCACTTCCCATTCTCTCACAAGTTGTGGTGGCAGCTCACGGTGCGGGGGAACTGTGGCTCCAGCTCTATCTGGCACTTAACTGTCCAGGGTAGAGGGAGTGCCTGCAGCAATCTGGCAGGAGTTTCCCCCTGTGGATCTCAGCCTCCGAGAGTTCTAACAGAGCCATGTCCCTATCAGTTTGGGGGACATCTCCATCCTCTGCCATGGGCACATCGAGGAGAGTCGGTTCCTCAGCTTTTGCTTCTACAAGGTTTATAGCTTCCCCTTCCCCAGGGAAAGCCAGGAAGCTCAGCTGGCCGTGCAGGTGCTCCTCCTGTGGACTGGTCACTTCCACGCACTTGAAACTGTCCTGCCACTTTGTGGGCACCACCTAGTCCCCCCATTTGGTCGGACTCTGCACTTGTTTCAGCTGCTCCAACAGCTGAGTCTGCTTCTGCAAGTGCTACTGCAGGACCTACTACTTGGAGCCCAGCTGCTCATTGGAAGTGATGTGCTGTTACACAGGTGGCTCTGAGCTTCTGCAGTTAGGCCAGGGACTGCTCCTGCTGCTCCTGCAGCTACCGAGCCGCTTGGCTCTCTCTCTCTCTCTCAGCCACCTCTTTCCCTTTCTCTATCTTCTCCTCTGAGCAGTCCAGCTGTTCCCGCAGGTGTTTCTTCACCTGCTGCTCTGAGTCCATGACGCTGGTGAGGTCCTCCTTCTCACTGCTCACCCTGTGGAGACCGTCCTGCAGCAAGACCACCTGTTCCTCCAGCTCTGGGTTGCACACACATGCACATCGTGGGGTCTCGGGGATATCCTGCCTATCCTTGGTTTTCTCCTCTAGTCTTCCCAGTTGCTCCTTCTGCTCCACAATCTGGAGACAGAGCCTCTGGTTTTCCTGGACCTAGATGTGAAATTGTTCCTCCAGGTTTTTCAACCCTATCTGCATACGGTAGGCCTAGGCCTGCAGTTGCTGCTCCTCCTGAGATGAACGCTCCGGGGGCCATGGCTCTGCCAGCTTCGTTCTCAGTTCCCCCAGCTATTTTCTAGGTGCAGCACCTACTTCGATCCTCACTCCTGCTCCTCTGTCTGTTGGTTTACCTGCTTGGTCAGCCACCAGACCTGCTCCTTCTGCATGGACCTCTCAATGCTCAGATTCTGCGAGTAGTTGTCTGTCTCCAGATTCGCTGCAGTCACCATTCAGCTCAGGTTGTCCTGTAGTCTCTTTGGTACATCACGCCTGTGCAGCACTTGTTGGAACTTGCAGATTCTGTTCTTCCTGTTGCTCTACGATGTCCAGAGTGCTTCCAGCTTCTCCTAAAACTTTGTGTTCACTTGGTTCAGGCCATAGAAGCTTCTGGCCTTTTCCTTGAGCTGAAGTGTTACAACATTCAGCTGTTCGAACAACATTTCAGTCTCCTTCTGTAAGTAGTAATCAGAGAAGCCCCCACCTCCATCTCCCCCATACACTGCTCTGCAGCTTGTAGGCAGCTGGTGAGAGCTTCGTGCTCCATTTCTCTTTCATCATCCATGTTGGCTGGTGCTGATTGTAAATCACTTTCTGCCAAAACCAACCTCTGTATGGGTAGCTTGTGGATGTCTAGCTCTGTTTTCGGTGCTTTGTGCACTTGGTCTACCTTCTCCTTCTCTTTCTCGTGTCAATCATGCAGGTCTGTTTTTTCCTGCTTCAGTGGTTGGATCTTGTCACAGATCACATGGTTTCTTCTTTTGCTGCAGTACAGGGCAGGCACCACATATCGATAGCACTTCTGCAGTTTCTTGGTGGTATCAGGAACCTTGACACTCTGGACCCTGGTATCTGTGACTGTGTCCAAAGGCAGGGGAAGCCTGTGGTAGGCAAGACATCTGGTCAGACCATCCGTTGAATCACCCTCCCAAGTGGTGTTTGTCTTTGGGATCCATCCTTTTTTGTATTCTTTGTTTTCTTGAATGTTGAAGGTCTGATGAGAGGATGCTTCTGCTGGTGTTCTGGCAGTAGTTTGTTGCCCGCAGCTCTGTCTTGGAATCTTGTTTCAGATATCTGAGCACTTTGATGGGAAAGATGGGCTGGCCACATTCCCAGGCTCTGGGAAATCCTTTATTCTCCCACTCACTGGCTAGGTCGTCAATTTCCTATTGTACTCCAAATTCGCCTCGAGACTCTTGCTTACCATTTAGTTACCTCTACCTTCCCCAACTGCTGGTAGTGGTGTCAACCAACAGACACCGGAGGCTGCACAGATTGTTGTGTATGACTGTTTGTTGCCAGTCCTGGACATTGAACTCAGGATCTAGGCACAGTCCATGAGCTGCTTTTGCTCAAAGCTACCCCTCTACCACTGGAGGCACACGGCTCGATTTATGGTTTGTTGACACTGAAGTTTGACAGAGGTCTCAAGTAGTTTCCAGCCTAAGTGATTTTGACCATGAATCTTCTTTCACAGCCTTGTAAGTATCATGGAGGACTGCTGAGAGCCACTGGAGCCTGCTTATTCATTGGTCTTACTGATGTTCTTGGACAGACTGGTGAGTTCCCTATCTTCGGGCTTAAGTGGTGGGAGCTGGAGCCCACAATTCGAATCCTGCGACCTCTAAATGGCAGGAGATCCTAAGAAACTAATTTTTATCCATATGAATACCAATGGAATGTGATGTATGTCATGATTGAATGGGCAGTTTTTGAATGATTCTAGGATAAAATTATATACAATTATATTCTAGGATACTGATTGATTTTAATAATGAAATAATGAAATACCTAAGATTGGTTGTCACATAGCATAGAGATGCCATTTTTTTCTGCCAGGACTGGGATTGCAACTCATGGTCTGGGTAACTCTGTTGCACTGTGTAGTAAGGAGAAGATTGCTTTCTTGAAGTCAAGAAATTCAAGTCTGTTCCTGAGGCCTGAAATTGATCCCCACCCCTAGAAAACCTCCTATTTGTGTACATTTTAAATATATGATTTATATTTACATACATATATTGACTCGATATTGCATTCAGTGGAGTTATTCATTTTACCTTTTGTTTTGTTCATGTAGTAACCATTTATTTTATTGACTATTATGCCACATAGAATATTGATTATATTGATTACATAGAATATAGGTCTGCATATGTATTCCACTTCATACTTGACACGCAGGAATTTCACAGAAAAGGAAAACATGTGTCTCCATCTGCTTCTTCCTCCACGATTCATTGTTTGGGAGTGCTGGCCTCTGAACTCATGGCCTGCAAGGCCAAATTCATGAATGATTGAATGTCAACATGCCATCCTGGGGCAAACTGAGCTCACAGGCATTTCCCATGACCTGAGATTGTGTCCCTGGGGTTGACAAAATAAGAACAGATTGGCATGCACATGGTAGTATGCTAATATGTATATATATATATACATATATATATGTATATATATATATATATATATATATTAGTGTGTGTGTGTGCTAGAGATGTCTATCCATTATTCAGTTTATAGACTACAGTCCTAACAATTCTTGGGTATTTATTATGCCTCCATATAATTAATATTATTGTTTTCTTCCTTAATAAACTATTAAATCAGTGTACTGAAATTATTGTGTCCCTGTAAGAAATAGTTGTATTTTAATGAGCAACTCATTCAACCGTAACACTTACAACATTCAATTATTATTCCAATAAACGGAAACGAGTCTCTTAGGATCTCCCACTATTCGGAAGTGACATGACTGGCATTCAACTCTAGGCTTATATTGCCCTGCAGGACTATGTCTTCCCCAGTACCCTGCCAGACTTCAGCAATACAAGGTGAAGTACCCTTTGGAGCCATGTCATTCAGACCCAAATGGTCATGGTGCAAAATGTTAAAACTTCATCCTGCCACTTCTTCTCTATGAGTTCCCACACACACACAAGGCCTGGAGGTCTAGGATCCCAGGATTGCCTATGGTTCCAGTGGCTGTACCCCAGACTAAGGTGATGGAAGCTGAGGATGAGTTGCCGTACCTGAGTTCAAGACTTGGCTTCGCAAACAACAACAACAAAATTATCTCCCTGGCTTGTAATTGGTGCAGTTTTTTCTGCCAGGGTTTGGATTTGAACTCAGGGTCTGGGTAACTTCCCCTTTGTGGACAAAGGGGAAGCTCACCGTGCTTGAAGACAAGAAAGTCAGGCCTAGTCCCTAGGCTTGAATTCAAGCCCCATCCCTGGGAAACATACTATTTATGTACATTGTAATGATAGGATTTGTATTTAAGATGTTCAGTACATATACTCTTTGTTGTAGTTATTTATTGTATTTCTATTTTATTGATTTATTTACCATTTATTTTATTGACTGTGGTAGCACACATTCCATTCATTATTTTGATGACATCCTATCACATAGTATCTAGATTTGTAGATGTGTTCTCCATCATGTCTGACACCCAAAATGATGAGAGCAAAGGAAAACAGGTGTCACACTCGGCTTCTTATTCCACAATCCAATTGTTGGCAGTGCTGGGATGTGAACTCAGGGCCCAGCAGACCCAAATCATGAATGGGTGTGACAAAATGGCAACTTCTAGCCAAGGAAACTGCCAAACAGTTCCCAGAACCTGAAATCGAGCCACAGGGGTGGACAAAATAGCCATACATGGATAGGCAGGTGGTAGTATACCAATAAATACATATTTGTATAGAGTTCCAGAGACATCTACCTAGGATTCAATGACATCAACTACATTCCTACCAATTCTTAGGTAGTTATTATGTGACCATTGAAGGAATAGGATTCTCTTCATGCTTAATAAACTATTCAATAAGATCAGGCAACATCGTAGGATCACTGTGTCTAATTTTAGACTAGACCGATCCATGGAGAAACTTCTCAATCATGATTTTGCTCACATTACATCGGTATTCTGATGCGTAGGAATGAGTCTTTTGGGAAATGCCCCGATTGGTTGGTGTCAGGACCAGCACTTGAACTCAGGGCCAACATTGCTGCAAGGGCCTATGGCTTCCCTGATAGCCAACTTGCCTTTGCCAATGCAAGGTGAAGTACCCTTTGTAGGCCTGTCATTCAGACCCAGGATAATCACCGTGGAAAGGAAACCATTGTTAAAAATCCATCCCACTGCTTTCTCTCTCTCTCTCTCTCTCTCTCTCTCTCTCTCTCTCTCTCTCTCTCTCTCTCTCTCTCTCTCTCTCTCTCTCTCTCTCTCTCTCTCTCTCTCTCTCTCTGTGTTTTCCTGCAAGACTTCAGGGCCTAGGATCCCAGGATTGGCTATGGTCTCATGGCATCCCGCCACCCTGAGATGATTGAAGCAGAGGCCAGTATAGTCCTAAATTCATAATTTAAACATAGGCTCTATATTGACATACATGTGCGGATAGCATTCTTGCATTCGGTGAACTTCTTCTCCTTAATTTGTGTCTAATTCATGGAGATATTGTGTATTTTACTGAGTATGGTGACAATTATAACTGTGCTGACATGTATGACAACTTGTTCCCATGGTTATAGGGTTGCCTATGCATTCATTCACGATCCAAGCTGAGACCCAAGATTTTCACAGGAGAGGAAAACAGGTGCAACGACTGGCTTCTGACATCAGGATGAATCTTTTGTCAGTGCTGGGATTTGAACTCATGTCTGAGTAAATCTATTGGACTGTGGGGGAAGGGGAGGCACACCATCCTTGAAGACTAGAATGTCAGGCCTGGTCCAGGGCCTGATTTGAAGCCCCAGCACTGGACAAAATAAGAAGCCCAGCTCTTTTAAACATAGGATCTCTATTTACATACAGGTATGGTATGCATCTTGCATTCAGTATAGTTATTATTTTTATTTTGTGTCTTTTTCAAGGATGTATTGTGTATTTTATTGAGCATAGAATGACATATAAAACTGTGCTGACATCGATGACAACCTATTCCCACGGGTCTAGAGTTGCCAATGCTTTCTTGATTCTTGCTGTGACCCAGCACTTGCACAGTACAGGGAAACAGGTGCAAGGATTGGCTTCTCACATCAAGATAACTCTTCTGGTAGTGCTGGGATTTGAACTTGGGGTCTAGGAAGCCCAACAGCCAAATAGGGCCACATGAGCCCATCAGCTTATGAGCCACTAAGGAGCTAGGCCATACCCAGGACCTGAGATCGAGCCACAGGATGGGGATGGGGCACAATATTCATCCATTCATAAACTGAAGCTAGTATGCTATTTATCTATTTGGATAGATTAGTAGATGTAGTGAGCTGTGTTCATATCCTATCTACCATTTGAGTACCGATTCTTGGATCTTTCTCAATGGCTCCAATTCCTGAATGTGATTCCTATTGTCACACTTCATGAACTCTTAATGAAAACTAATTGTTGTGCCAAACATCTTGCCTATCATTTCCTATGAAAATAATACATGAACTAAAGTCTTCCCTAGGACTGAATTCAAGCACCTCATAACATTTATAGACATGTTAAATATATGATTTATACTTACATCAATATATTCAGTCTATATTATGTTTTTGGAGTGATGCATTATATTTTATCATTTATTTATTTATTTATTTAGCATTTATTTTATGGACCATGAGTGGACCTATAACATTTATTACATTTATTCCCATCTATTCCATAGCATGTAGCTTTGCAGACATATTATGAACTTGTACAGAAAAGGAAAACAGGTGTCACTCTTGAAATCTTACATGAGGAAGAAATATTTGGTAATGATGGGACCTGATGTGAAGGGCTGAGATGCCCAATTCATGAATGGATGAGTGTCAGCACCGCAGCGTCTAACCCATACAGCTGCCAAGTGGATCTCAGGACCTGGGATCAAGCCCCAGATTTGGCCAAATTAGCAGTAACTTTCTATGACGATGGTGGTATATAAATATATATAAATTTATTTATTTATATATTTATTTGCTTGTTTGTTTATTTATTTATTTATTTATTTTGGGGTTCGATGGTGGGGCCTGAACTCTGGCCCTGGGCGCTGTCCCTTAGCTCTTCAGCTCAATGCTAGCACTCTACCACTTGAGCCACAGTGCCACTTCCGATTATTTTCTTTTTGCTTATGTGGTACCGAAGAATCGAACAGAGGGCTTCAGGCATGCAAAGCAAGTGCTCTACCACTGAGCCACTTTCCCAGCCCAAATACAAATTTAGATATTTAGGTACTGCTAGAGGTGACTATCTAGTATTCAATGACATATATTACCTTCCTACTGATTCTCACGTTTTTAATGAGGACTCCATTTAATCAATAGTATTCTTTTAATGAATAACAAACTATGAATTAAATTCAATCCCTGTCCAGTGATTATTGGGTCTAATTTTATGCAGGACTAATTGACGGACTACTATTCCAACCATGATATTAATCACATTCCTCTGGTGTTCCTATGGACAAGCAATAGTTTCTTAGACACTTCAGCCCCTTCTAAGTGGCATGACCAGCCTTCAGAAATGCCAGGTGACCTACAGGTTGCAGCCATGTCATTCACCCCCAGGATGGTCAACTTGCAAGTAAGGAAAACAGAAACTGCTGACCGCCCGCGGTTTGTGGCTTTTTTTTCGGTGCTGTTTTCATTTTTTTTCCTGGGAGCCCCTGAGGCCTAGGACCCCAGGATGGGCTGTGAGTCCAGAGGCTGCACCATCCCAGCCTAGGTTGACGGAAACTGAGGCAGAGTTGCCACAACCTGAGTTCAAGCCCTGTGCTTGGCACAAATTAATTAATTAATTAACACCACTATTGAAGCTCCCTCTCATGGATTTTGTGCCATTTTGTTGTCTACCAGGCGAGAGATGTCACCTTGGGATCTGGGTAACTCTAATGCACTTTGGGCAGTGGATGGGAGAAAAGGTAAGCTCTCCTCCCTTGAAGACAAGAAATTCAGGCCTATTCCCAAAGCCTGAATTCAAGCCCCAGACATGGAAAACATAACATTTATACACATTTTTATTATATCATTTATACTTACATCCACATATTCAGTCTATATCTTGTTTGTTGGAATGATTCATTATACATTATTGTATATTTATTTGTTTACCATTTATTTTATGGACTGTGAGTGCACCTATAACATTTATTACATTCATTCAAATCTATTCCATATCAAGTAGCTTTGCAGAGATATTATAAACATCATACCTGACACCCAGCACTTGCAGAGAAAAGGAAAACAGGTATTACCCTTGCAATCTTACTCCAAGAAGACATTTTTAGCAATGCTGGGACCTGAACTGAGGGCCTAGAAGCCCAATTCACGAATGGTTGAGTTTCAGCACGGCAACCTTTAGCACATTCAGGTGCCAGGTGGATCCCAGACCTAGGATGGAGACACAGGTTTGGCCAAAATAGAAATACCTTTCTATACAGACGGTGGTATACAAATAAATATATATTTAGATATTTAGATACTGCCAGTGATATCTATCTAGTATTCAATGACATAAACTACTTTACTATTGATTCTCAGGTATTTAGTGAGGACTCCATTTAATCAATAGTATTCTTTTAAGGAATGGGAAGGTGGCTCATTGGGAGAGTGCTTATCTTGCATGAAAGAGTCCCGGATTTGATTCCTCAGCAACACATGGTGAAAAAAAAAATTCAGGGAATGGCACTGTGTCTCACATTGGCCCACCCTAACCCTGAGCTTAAAAGCTGAGGGACAACACCCAGGCCCAGAGTTCAATCCCCACTACTGACAAAACACACACACACACACACACACACACACACACACACACACACACACACACACACACACACACAGACACACACACACACAATGTATCCATTTAATGCATAATAAACTATAAATTAAAATCAATCCACACTTGTGAATACTGGATTTAATTTTTGCCAGACTGATTGAGAAACTACTCATCCAACCATGACATTGACCACATTCCTCTGGTGTTCCTATGGCCAGGCAATAGTTTCTTAGGCTCTCCAGCCCTTTGTAAATGTCATGACAGGGATTCAAACTCAGGGCTTAGGTGCACAGAAGCCTATGGATTCGCTTACAGCCAGCTGACAGCAATGCCAGGTGACCTACAGGTTGCAGTTGTGTCATTTTGACCTGGGATGGTAACCATGCAAGGAAGGAAAACCGAGAAACCTCTAACTTTTCGCAATTCATGGCTATTTTTCCTTGCCATTTTCACTTTTTTTTTTCCCTCAGCCCCTGAAGCCTAGGATCCCAGGATGGGCTGTGGGTCCAGAGGCTGCACCATCCCAGGCTAGGGTGATGGAAGCTAAGGCAGAGTTGCCACGACCTAAATTCAAGCTCTGTGCTTGTCTAAATTAATGAATCAATTAATTAATATATATAAATATATAAGTAAAATAATAAGGTATTACATATATATTAATTAAATTTTAAAAAATTAAAAAAATTAAAAATATTAAAAATACTAATGGGGTTCCCTGGCTTGGAATGCATGCTCATTTTTTTTCTTCCAGGCCTGGGATTTAAACTTGGAGTCAGGGAACTCTAATGTATTGTGGGGAATGGGGAAACACACCCTCTTTGAATACAAGAAATTCAGGCTTGCTCCCTAGGCCTCAATTCCATCCTCAGCCCTGTAAATTAATTTTCATCAACATTTGAAATGATTATTATCTACATACTTATGTTTACTGCATATTGCTTTTTGTATTATTTATTTATTATATATATTGACTATTATTACACACATATTAAATTTACTACATTTTATGAAAATTATACAGATTTGCATATGTATTATATCTTACTTCAGACATAGTACATTCACAGAAATACTATAGTAGATGATCCCTTGCTTACAAAAACAGAAAGAACACACCAACCAAAGTCTAATTTATCCCTAGGCACCACAGTGGCTCACATCTGTAAGCTACTCAGGAGGCTGAGAACTGGAAGATGAAATTTCAAAGCCAATGAACACAGGAAAGCCTGAGAGATACCATCTCCAATTAACTGGCAAATGCCATGCTGCAGGCATAGCTGAAGTGGTAGAAAATCAGCTATGAACAACGAAGCCAAGAAAGAGCAAGCTGACTTCAAATGTGAGGAGAGGAGGTAGGGAGACAAAGGGGAGAGAAATCCTCCAAAAACAGAGAACAAAATGACAATACACAAATCCCACCTAATTTAAGGTACCAACCAAACTGAAAAAAATTAAGCTTGTGCAGTTGTATAACTTTACAGGAGCACATAAGCTCTTAGGTGCACTTCTAAGCTATGTTTATATATATATATATATATATATATATATATATATATATATATATATATATAATGCATATATATATATATATATATACATCTTTAAATAAAATAAGAAACCAGCCAATGAATAAGTATTTCTGAATTATTACCTTCACCATGGCATTATAAATTATTTATACTAAAAGTGTATTCCAAGTTTCTTTTTTCAGAATCAATCTTTAAGAAATTTGTTCATGTGCCTGGCACCGGTGACTCATGCCTATAATCCTAGTTACTCAGGAAGCTGGGATCTGAGGTTGGTGGTTCAAAGTCAGCCGAGGCAGGAAAGTCTGAGAGGCTCTTATCTCCAATAAACCACTAGAAAACCGGGGTGGCACTGTGACTCAAGTAGTAGATCGCTCACCTTGAGCTGAAGAGCACAGGGATAAGCCCTGAGTTCAAGCAACAGGACGAAAAAATAAGTAAAAAAAGAAGTTTGTTCATGCAGATCATAAAATTCTAACATTCTGAGCTTTAGGAAACTTTTCTGCCAGGGTCTTATGCTCTTTAGGCAAGTACTCCACTACTGAGATACATCACAGTCCCATTGTTTTTGTTTTTCATTTTACAATTCAGCTTATTCCCAAAATGCTAAGAAGTACCTACTGTCCTCACAGAAGTGAGGTTTTATTCAGAAACCCAACCTTTTGTGCTATGAGGACTCCCCTAGTGTATTTCGTGGTAGGCACTGAGGAAAACTCATATGACACAAATGTAGAGAGTTTATAATTGTAGAAATAACTCTAAATAGATATAAATTCAACTGTCCCGACATTATAGGGAGAAATGATGTCCTTATTTTCATTCTCACTCTTCAGGGCAGGTGGTCAAAATAGAAATACCAATGTGCTATGCTGAAATGTAAAAGTTTAAATCCCCTTTTTGAAAAACTCTCATGTTATAAAATCAATAAGTATCAAATAAAGGGGAAGTGAACTTAAAAAACATATTAAAAATGCTAAGGAATTCCCTGGCTTGGAATGTGTGCCATTTTTTTTTTTTGTTTGCAAGTCCTGGAATTTGAACCCGGGGTCTGGGTAACTCTATTGCACTCTGGGGGAAGGGGAAGCTCACTGTGCTTGAAATCCAGTAAGTCAGGCCTGTTCCCTAGGCCTGAATTCAAGCCCCAGACCTGGAAAACGTACTCCTTATATACATTTTAAACATAGGATTAAACTTCCATACAGATGTTCAGTGTTCAGTGTATATTATGTGTGGTGTGATTATTCATTGTACTTTTTTATATTTTTCATTAATTTACCGTTTATTGTATTGACTGATGAATCTAAACAATGTATTACATTGTTTACATCCTATCACATACCATCTAGATTTGTAGATGTGTTTTCCATTATGCCCTACACCCAGGACTCTCCCAGAAAAGGAAAACAGGTGTCACACTTGGCTTCATACTCCAAGAATAAATTTTTAGCAGTGCTGGGATCTGAACTCAGTGCCTAGCACGTACAATTCATGAATGGGTGAGTATGAGCACAACAGCCTCTAGACAATGAAGCTGTGAGGTGGTTCCCAGGTGCTGAGATCGTGACCCAGGATTGGCCAAAGCAGCGAAACAAGGATAGGCAGAGAATATTATACAAATAAATATATGTTGGTATAAAACACCATAGTAGCCTATGTATGATTGAATAACATATATTACATTCCTACCAACTCTTAGGTATTTATTATACCATAATTTATTATACCATACTCTTCTTTTCATCCTTACTAAAGCTGAAATTAAGATCAATCACTGTCCTAGGATTATTTCATCCAATTTTAGTCTTGACCAATGCAAAAAATTCTCGTTCAATTGGTATTCCTATGCATAGGAATGAGTGTCTTTTGATATTCTGCCATTGGTAGTTGTCAGGACCTGGATTTGAATCCAGGGCCTATGTTGACAGGTTGGCATATGGATTTCCTGCGAGCCCGCCAGCCTTCAGCAATGGCAGGTCAGGTCCACATTGTACCCATGGTATTCAAAACCAAGATGGTCACCATGCAAAGAAAAAAAAATTAAACACCCATCACTCTGCAGCTTGCCACTTTTTGTGCTAGCTCACTTTTTTTTCTTTCTGCAAGCCCTCTGGGACTAGAATTCCAGGATTGGGTATGGGTCCCGAGGCTGCACCCAGCCTAGGGTGATTGAAGCTGAGGCAGAGTTGCCACGACATGAGTTCAAGCCCCATGATTCGCCAAAAAAAAAAAGAAAGGAAAAAGTCAAAAGATAAAAAGTAACTGATTATTTAACTAAATTTAAAAATAATAGAGCTCCCTGGTTTTGAATTTCTACCTGTATTCTTTCCTAGACTGGGATTTGAACTCAGGAACTTGTAGCAATGTGAGGGAAAGTACAGATTTGCTACTACTTGAGTTCAAACCTCGTGCCAACACAAAACTAAAAAATTAAGTCACTGAGCTTGGCAGGGGGAGTAGTTGTGAAAATGGGAGATAAGGGATGATAGGGGGAAAGCAAAGGAGGAGGTAACAATGCTCAATAGGAAATATACTCATGACCTTGCTAATGTAACTGTGAGCACTCTGTACAACATTTTTACAATAAAAAAGAAACAATGTAGTTTTCCGAGAAGCACTTTTGGGTTATGAGAAGGATGTCTGAATAGATGTACAAAATTCTACACTGCTTTTTATGTAATGTTCAGTATGGAACTGAATAAACTGCTTCCATTAAAAAATTAAGTCACTCGGTATAATTTGTGGTGGAGATGGGGCAAAACAAGGCATTTAAGGATACAGGTGGACCTGTTGCAACAATGAGAAGTACAAGTTGTCATTTCAAAAACGAACTTTACAACTTTGGTGCTGGGGGTGGTGAGGATTGGGTGGGAGGGACAGGGAGGGGAGGCTGGGAAGGGATGTGAAGCGTAAACAAAGGAGGATGATAAGAAATGTACTCATTGTCTTGCCCATGTAATTGTAACCCCTCTCTACAGTATATTCACAAAAAATAAAAATTAAAATTAAAAATATTAAGATACTGTCTTGGAACTGGGGCCAGTATTTATACCATTGGTGGAAATTGATCTCACCGTCCAGGTAACTCCTTTATACCATGGGTGAAGGAAAAATTTATTGTCATTAAGGAAAAGAAATTCAGGCTAGAGTTTCCATGGCCTGAATGAAGGCGCTGCAATGGAAAAGATATTTCTATACATGAGTAATATATGATATATACTTACATATGTAAGTTTATTACATGTTATGATTCTCAATATTGATTTTTATTTTTTATTTTTATTTCATTCATTCTTTTAATGTTTATTTTTTATATTATCATTCCCATTTACAATTTGCACATCTATTATAAAATTATACACAATAATCTAGGACAATGACTCATTTATCATTAAAACTTTTTGCGTTGAAACATGATACATAATTAAATGGAGGCATTTCTCACAGTCTTCTCACGTTTAGAGTCTCTCCCAAGAATGAGCTTTGTATTATTTATCTTTGGACACCTTCCTATAGGGATGTCTTTAGATGATTTATACAGAGAAGCCTTTTTAAAAAATTTAATATATATTTTATTGTGAAAATACTGTACAGAGGGGTTACAATAACATGGGCAAGATAATGAGTACATTTCTTCTCAAGCATTGTAGCCTCCTCCTTAGTGGCCCCTTCCCATCTGTTCTCATCCTGCCCCGCCATGCTATCCAGACACCCCTTTGCTTAGCTCCCTTATCAAAGATTAGATGGCTATAAGTCTGCAGTTTCATTTCTGGGTTTTAAATTCTATTCCACTGGTCCTAAGGTCTGTTCTAATGCCAGTTTTGATTACTGTTTTGATTACTAAGTCTTTATAGTAGAGTTTGAAATTTGGAATTGATTTTCCTTCTGCAATGTTCTTTCTGTTGAGGAGCGTTTTTGCAATTCGGGGTCTTTTATTGATCCATATGAGTTTTTGCATTGCCTCTTCTATTTCCTTGAATAATGATTTGGAATTTTGATAAGTATCACATTGAATTTGTAGATAACCTTTGCAAGTAATGCCATTTTCACGACGTTAATATTTCCAATCAAGGAGAATGGGAGTTTTTGCAATTTTGTAAGTTCTGTTTTGATATCCTTTTTCAAGTTTTTAAAGTTTTCATCATAGAGGTCCTTCACTTCTTTGATTAAGTTAATGGCTAGGTATTTTATTTTTTGTGGGGCTCTTACCAATGGAGTTGCTTTCCTAATTTCAGCCACACTTTTCTCATTGTGGGCATACAGAAAACCCATTGGTTTTCAGGGTTAATTTTATACCCTGCTACTTTGCCAAAGTTTTGAATCAGCTTGAGTAATTTGAGAGTGGAGTCTATAGGATTCTTTAAATACAAGATCATGTCATCTGTAAAGATGGAGAGTTTTATATCTTCTTTCCCTATTTGGATCCCTTTTATGTTTGCATCTTGTCTTACTGCTGTAGCTAGGTATTCTAATACTAGGTTGAAGAGAATTGGAGAGAGTGGACATCCTTGTCTTGTTCCTGAGTTAAGAGGAAATGGCTTTAGTTTTTCACAATTAAGTATAATGCTGGCTGTAGGCTTGTCATATACAGCCATTATTGTATTGAGGAATGTTCCAAGGATTCCTAATTTTTCCAAAACCCTCATCATAAAGGATCTTGTTGAATGCTTTCTCTGCATCTGTTGAGAAAACCATGTGCTTCTTATCTTGATCCTGCTCATATGGTGAATAATATTAATTGATTTGCGTATATTGAACCAGTTTTGGATCCCTGTAATGCTACCTGTTTGATCGTGGTGTATGATTTTTTGGATGAATTGTTGAAGTTGATTGGCCAAAATTTTGTTGAGAAGTTTTGCATCAATGTTCATCAAAGAAATGGGTCTATAATTCTCTTTCTTTGATGAGTCCCTTCCTGGTTTTGGGATGAGGGTTATGATGGCTTCATAGAATGTGTTCAGTAGTGAGCTTTCTCTTTCAATTTCATTGAAGAGTTGGAGGAGTATTGGTGTGAGCTCTGCTTTGAAGGCCTTGTAGAATTCCGCTGTAAAACCATCTGGTTCTGGACTTTTCTTAGCTGGGAGGTCTCTTATTGCTGTTTCTATTTGAATGCTTGATGTGGGCCTCTTAAGCTGATTTAACTCATCTTGGTTTAGTTTTGGCATGTCAATATTTGCTAGGAAAAGATCCATTTCTGCCAAGTTCTCAAACTTATTAGCATAAACTTTTCAGAAGTATTCTCCAATAATGTTCTGCATTTTAATTGTTTCTGAGGTGATGTTTCCATTCTCTTCTCTGATTTTATTTATTTGAGTGTGTTCTCTTCTTTTTCTGATAAGATTTGCTAAGATTCTATCAATTTTGTTAATTTTTTCAAAGAAGCAAGTCTTTTTTTTTATTCTTTCTATAGTTTTTTTGGAATCTAATTCATTTAATTCTGATTTAATTTTAATTACTTATTTCCATCTACTGGTTTGGGGTTTATCTTGCTGCTCTTTTTCAAGGAGGTTCATATATCTCATTAAATTGGTGGTTTCAGATCACTCCAATTTGTTGATGTAGGAACTCAGAGCTACAACCTTGCCTCTGAGTACTGCCTTTGCTGTGTCCCAGAGGAGCTGGTAATGTGTGTGCTCATTTATGCTGAATAGTATGAACATTTGAATTTCCTTTCTAATCTCTTCCTTGAGCCACTCGAGATTCATCAGTGTGTTCTTCAGGCTCCATGTGTTACCGGACTTTGTTTGGTGGCTTTTGGTGTTGAGTTCTAATATTATTCCCTTGTGGTCTGAGAGAATGCAAGGTATAACTTCAATGTTTCTGAATTTGGAAAATTTTGCATTGTGGCTTAAAATGTGGTCTATTTTAGAAAATGTTCCTTGTGCTGCTGACAAAACGTGTATTCTGATGCTGTTGGGTGATATATTCAGTAGAAGTCTGTTAAATCTATTTGCTCTATGCAGTTGTTTAGATCTGCGGTTTCTCTGTTGAATTTTGGCCGAGTTAATTGATCTAGTGGGGAGAGTGGTGTGTTAAAATCCCGAACAGTTAATGTCTTTGGATCTATGTGGGATTTGAGGGAAAGTAGTGCTTCTTGGATAAATTTGGGTGTTCCATTGTTTTGTGAATAGATATTTAGAATTGTAATATCCTCATGAAGGAGAGATCCCTTAATTAGTATGTGGCAATCTTCTTTATCTCTTCTCACAAATTTTAATTTGAAGTCTATTTTATATGATATTTGGAATGCAACTCCCTCCTGTTTATGGGGGCCGTTTGCTTGGTAGATATTGCTCCAGCCTTTAACATTGAAAATGTGTTTGTTTTTAAGAGCAAGATGTGACTTCTGAAGGCTGCAGATAGAAGGATCTTGTTTTTTAATACAACTAGACAGTCTTTGTCGCTTAATTGGAGACTAAATACCGTTAATATTAAGAGATAGGACTGAGAGGTATTTGGGAGTTTCTGCCATGTTATCCACCTTCTTTGGGGCTGCGAAAACTGGGTTCTTCCTATGGTTTTTGGATTCTCAGTATGGGTGCCGTTTCATGGCCTTTATTGTGGTCTTGTTGGTTTTCTATATATAGGACATCTTTAAGATGCTTTTGTAGGGCTGGTTTGGTGGAGATATATTGTTTCAATTTTTCTTTGCTATGGAAGATTTTTATTTGGCCTTCAGTTATGGAGGAGAGTTTAGCTGGGTACAGTATTCTTGGTTGATAGTTGTTTGTTTTTAGGGCATGGCATACATCATTCCAGGCTCTTCTTGCTTTGATTGTCTCTGCTGAGAAATCTGAGGTGATTCTAATTGGTTTCCCTTTATAGATGATTAATCTTTTCTCCTTGACAGCTTTAAAAACTTTTAAGGATCTTTTCTTTGGTCTGAATTGATGCTGAATGGATTATAATGTGAGGATGGGATGTCCTATTCTGTTCTGGTTTATTTGAAGTTCTAAAAGGTTCTTGTATCTGTGTATGCCTATATTTTTGCATTTTGGCAAATTCTTGGTAGGATCCTGTTAAACAAATATCCTAGACCATTAACTTCTTTTTCTAGGTGCTACTCTACACTCATTATCCTTAGATTAGGCCTTCTGATGGTGTCTTCCAAGTTTTGGATAGATCTACCATATTTCTTGGACTTGTCTGGGAGGGCTGTATGTTCTTTCTCTATAATATCTAGGCTGTCTTCAATCTCTGAGATTCGATCTTCTGCATGGTCTAACCTGCTGTCAAGACTTTTTACTTTGTTTTTTTTATCTCTTTTCCTTCTAGTTGGTCAGCTTTGATGGCTTCAAATTTTTTGTTGACGCTTTGTTTTAGATCTTGTATGAACTTTTACTTCCTTAATTTGGTGTTCAGTGTTTATTCTCAAATCACTTACTTGATTTGCTATGATTTCCTTGGACTCCCATTCCTTCTGTTGGGTTCTATTCAGCATTCCCTTGGCGGTCTCCCTGACTTCCTTCAGCTCTTTGTTAATGGATTCCATGAATGCCTTTAGTGCTCTTTGTGTATTCTTATCCTGCTCTCTCAATTCCTGTATTACTCTTTGCTTAGTTTCCTCAAGTTCATACCATTCCTGTAGTTCTCTTGGAGTGTTCTCATCCTGTTTGTGCCATTCCTGCCTTTCTCTTTGAGTATTCTAATGCTGCTCACACAAATCCTGTATCACTTTTTGAGTCCTTCCTCACGCTCATGATATTCCTGTATAAACCTTTGGATTGCCTTCTGTCTCTCCCTTTCATTCTCATACAGAGTCCTTTGTAGTTTTTCAATCTTTTCCTGCATTGTCCTTTTGTTTGCCTCCATTGACCATTTGTTTGTCTCCTCTGTCTCCTTATCATGCTCATACAGAGTCTTTCGCATATTTGCCAGCAGTGTTTGTAGAGCTATTTAGGAACTCTCCTCTGGGTTATTCATTATCTGTTCTGTCCCCTGATAATCATGAGTGGGAGGTGAGATACCTGGACTTGTCATTTTTCTTTTGTTTTTTCGGCTTACTCTGCCCATTTGGGATGAAAATAACACGTTTTTTTGTAGATCACTATCTTAAGGCAAGCATCAACCAAAAACTGTATTTGCACAGTAAATAGTCTGCAGATACAATCTAGTTCAACAGATACATCTATTCAACATCAAACAACTATATATTAATGGGCTACGAAACACAAAGAAGAATTTGGTAAACCAGAAATTATTAAGTTTAGGGAGAGATGTGTGTAAAAAATAGGAATACAGTGATGTGGGGAGGCATACGATGAGTTAACTTAACTTAGTTATAATCTCAAAGTAGGAAATAGGTTGGATAGGATGAATGTAGGGAGAGACCAAAAAAGAAAGATAAAGAGAAAAAAAAAGATACCAGAAAAAATAGAAAAGTAAAACTGAAAATATTATGCAGAAATGAAAACAAACTATTCAGAATAGAACGTGGATATAATGAGAGAAGGGGAGGGATATAAAGGAGATGTGAAAAACTTAAACTAAAAATACTTAAAATATTATATAGATATAAAGAGGTAGTACTGCTATTAAGGAATTTACGTCTAAGAGGTTTTGAATTGAGTAATAAATTTGTGGATTAAGTGTGTACACAATGGGGGATAAGGTTTAATAATCGACTATGGGTTTTTCTGTGGATGTGCAGAAAAACCATTATGTCACATAAAGGAGAACGAAAGGTGAAAAAGATAAGAAAGAAAGAAAAAAAGATCAGACGTTCAGTAGCGCTAAAAAAAAAACAAAAACAATTTTTAAAAAAGAAAAAAAAGAAAGGAAAATGCACACATATGAATACCCCTAAAATAAAAATTATACGAGGAAAAAAAGTTACTAGGAAAGAATTTTTTTCAAAAAAGTTAAAAATTAAAATTAACAAAAAGTTATAGAAAAATTTTTTTTATAAAAGTACAAAAAAAAGAAAAAAATGTTCTTTCATTTTTTGGGAGGTGTGGGAAAAATCTTGTATCTCCCTGTGTCCATAACTAGCTTCTTCTTGGAGTCTCTGGTCTGCTTGTGAGTTTGATTTTCCTGTGGCTTGGTTGGTTTCTTAAGTCAGTTTGTTTTAACAGGCAGAAATATGCTCTGCTTTACCCAAGATTTTGTGATCCTCCTCCCAGGTTAGTTCAATCGGAGGGAGATCTGCTTTGAGTATCACAAAAGAGGGAGATGGCTTTTTCCTCAAGTTTGGAGATGCTGTGATGATGCTAGGTTCTGGATAGAGTTGAAGACTTTCAGCAAACAGTAGCTTTTCCCAGGTGCTAGTTTGTGAGAAACTCATGGAGCCCAGCCTGGAGCCACTCTCAGGATTTCTGTTTACTGAATTTCAATTGATTTTCTAGGCTGCCAAAGGGAGGGGCAGCCTCTGGCTCTGATTACCCAGTGAAGAAATCTATTCCAGGGGCTGGTGCCTGAGCTGGATAAGATTTCCCTGGGTGGAGTTGAGTCTGGCAGGTCAGTTTAGGTTCTTGTGACCTGCTAAATGACTCTAGTTTTCTTCCAAGGACTGAGTTGGAGCTAGCATTTCGGCTGAGCTTTGTCAGTATCCAAGATGGAGATCTCTGGTACTTTGGGGAGGGGAGGCCTTCGCTCCTCTGCTCCCTGATGAGAAGCCTTTTCTTGAGGACAGGCAAGTTGTGGGATAAAATTGTTAGGGGAGGCTAGAAATGTGGCTTAGTGATAAAGAGCTCACTCAACATCCATGAATACCAGGGTTTTAATCCTCAGTCCCATATACTCAGAAAAAGTCAGAGGCAGTGGAGTGGCTCAAATGGTCGAGTGCTAGCCAGGAGAAAAACAATCCCCAGTACAGTCAAAAACAATAGGCCAGATACTGGAGGCTCACACTTGGAAAACTGCCTTCTCATGAGGCTGAGATTTGAAGACCACAGTACAAAGACAGCCTAGGCAAGAAAAAGCTGTTAGACTCTTATCTCCAATGAACCACTAAAAAATCCCATGTGGAGCTGTGGCTCAAGTGGTAGTTAGTTAGCGTTGACTGAATTGCTCAGGGACAGTGCCCAGGGTTGATACAAGACACGCAACTGCAAAAAAATTGAGGGTTAAGCAAAGTATTTTTCCTATTCGCTAATTATGAGAACATTCTCTGGAAAGTCAACACTGATATACACAAGAATTGGAGTCAGATCTCCAGGCTTAAGTGTAGCAGATCTACATGCCCAGCCTTACAGACTCTAGCATTGTAACCTTGTGTCCACAGGGTTCTGAAAGGTTCAATGTTGAAAGGCTTAATATGATCCCCAAGCCCCTTGTGATAAGCAGTTGACTTGTATTGTCAATGTTATTACACGTTTGAACCTATTAGACCACCAGTAGCTCTTGCCCATCACCCTAGCTCAGGAGCCTGAGGTCTCAGGATCACACTGAAGCAAGCCTGGGCAGGAAAGTCTATGACATTTGACTTCCACGTCTGAAAGGTCAGATGTTGAAGAGCTTCTTATTTTTCCCTTAGTGATGATAAGTTACTCTAAATGTTCTTAGTGTTCTTGACCCATTGACCCATCCTGGGTTGAAATGAAGTTGTCAGGATCCAAGCCCTGGAACAATTAGCAGGAAGAACTCCAGTGTAACACTGTATTTGAAGGACAGAAAACAGTTTCAAAAACCAGGCTAGGTGAAGAGAACAAGGAGGCAGAATATATAAACTCAACAGGGAAGTGAGCTGCAAAACCATTTCATTCATTCCAGGCACAGCCAGCAATGGGGGGAAACCTGAAATAATTGTTAGAGTTACACCAGGGTCAGGCTTTTCTCAGCTTCCTAAAACAATGACTAACCTTCCTCCCTCAGGTGAAGGGATCCTCAGGCTGTCTTTAGGTTACCAATAGAGAGCCAGTTTAGTTAGGGAGAGGGAAAGAACAGAATAGAAAAGCCCTGCTCTCTGGTCTTACGGAGTGGGTTTTTTACTCTCGATCAATCACATTTGAAGGCCCTTCTTTGGCCAGTCTTTTCTCCTTCCTTCATTCTCCACATCATTAATGCTAATCCCCAGTCCAATGTGAGGCAGGGTCATTTCTCTTTTGGCTCCAAGCAGCTGAGTTAGAACCTGTCTCTGCCCTCTTGGCTCTGGAGCTTTCGGCTGCCTGAGAAGTGGGAAAGAGACATTCTTCCTGTTCTGTTTTTGTGTGAAGGTGATGCTGATGTCCTTTCTTTCTTTCTTTCTTTCTTTCTTTCTTTCTTTCTTTCTTTCTTTCTTTCTTTCTTTCTTTCTTTCTTTCTTTCTTTCTTTCGTTCTTTCTTTCGTTCTTTCTTTCGTTCTTTCTTTCTTTCTTTCTTTCTTTCTTTCGTTCTTTCTTTCTTTCTTTCTTTCTTTCTTTCTTTCTTTCTTTCTCTTTCTTTCTTTCTTTCTTTCTCTTTCTTTCTTTCTTTCTTTCTCTTTCTTTCTTTCTTTCTTTCTTTCTTTCTTTCTTTCTTTCTTTCTTTCGTTCTTTCTTTCGTTCTTTCTTTCTTTCTTTCTTTCGTTCTTTCTTCTTCCTGTCTTTCTTTCTTTCTATGTATCTATCTATGTACCAACGTACCTACCTGCCTAACTACCTACCTACCTACCTAGCTACCTACCTACCTACCTACCAACCTACCTACCTACTTACCTACCTATCTACCTACCTAACTACATACATAGTTATCTCTTTGACATTTCTTGGGCTGAACTCAAGGCCTGGGCACTGTCTCTAGCATTCTGCTACTTGAGCCACAGCAACAATTCTGGATTTTTCTGTGTATGTGTTACTGAGGAATCGAACCCAGGGCCTCTTGCAGGCTAGGTAAGCACTTTCTCACTAATACACATTCCCAGTCCCCTCATCTCTTTTCTTTTCTTTTCTTTTCTTTTCTTTTCTTTTCTTTTCTTTTATTTTATTTATTTATTACATACTGTACAGAGGGGTTACAATTACATGGGCAGGATAATGCGTATATTTCTTACCAAGCATTGCAGCCTCCTCCTTTTGTTTACCCTTCAGGTCCCTTCCCAGCCACCCCCTCCCCCCCAATCCCAATCCTTCTCCTTCCCCCCATTCCCCCACCACCCGCACAAACGTTGTAAATCTCGTTTTGGACATGACAACTTGTATTTCTCATTGTTGCAACAGGTCCACCTGTATCCTTAAACAACTGGTTTTTCCCCATCTCCTCCTCAAATTATACAGACATCAAATATAGTGAAATCAGGGGTTATACTGTGGGGGAGGGACATACAAAGCAACAAAGAGATAATCTTATAAATGCGTTAGAAACACATGCATGAAAGAAAAAAAAACATTAAAATATATATCTAAGGGTTCATTTTCTCATTTTCCTGACATCACATTATCTGACCTTTTCCGCTTGACTCATGCATATACTAGATATTGCAAATAAGGGAAACCAATGGACCTATGTTTCTTTGGGCCTGGCTTACATCACTTAATATAATTTTTTCCATTTCCTAACAAATGGGGCAATGTCATTCTTTCTGATGGAGGCATAGAATTCCATTGTGTATATAGACAACATTTTCTTAATCCATTCATCTACTGAGGGGCATCTGGGTTGATTCCATATCTTAGCTATGGTAAATAATGCTGCAATAAACGTTGTTGTGCTGGTAGCTTTAGTGTTGTCTTGTTTCTAAACATTTGGGTAAATGCCCAAAAGTGGGATTGTGGGTCATAGGGGAGTTCTATGTGAAGTCTTTTGAGGAACCTCCATACTGCTTTCCAAAGTAGTTGAACAAGTTTACATTCCCACCAACAATGAAGTAAGGTTCCTTTCTGTCCACATCCCCTCCAGCATCTGTTGTTGTTAGAGTTCTTGATTTTTGCCGTTCTAACTGGGGTGACGTGATATCTCAATGTTCTTTTGATTTCCATTTATTTTATGGCTAGGGATGTTGAACATTTCTTCATGTGTCTATGGGCCATCCTTCTTTCTTCTTCAAAGAGGTTTCTCTTTAAGTATTTCGCCCACTTATTTATTGGGCAGTTGTTTCGTTGAG
This sequence comes from Dipodomys merriami, assembly GCF_024711535.1. Lineage (NCBI taxonomy): Eukaryota > Metazoa > Chordata > Mammalia > Rodentia > Heteromyidae > Dipodomys > Dipodomys merriami. The sequence continues at coordinate 1,125,353 of NW_027203326.1, forward strand.
GATTGGTTGTTGGAGTTTTAATTTTTTGAGTTCCAAGTATATTTTAGATATGAGACCCTTGTCCGTTGTATGGCTAGTAAAGATCTTCTCCCAAATCATGGGTTTTCTATTGATCTTGCTAGCTATGTCATTTGCCCTGCAGAAGCTCTGCAACTTTATGCAATCCCAGTTGTCCAACCTTTGTTTGAATTGTTGTGTTTCCGGGTCTCTATTCAAAAAATTTCGGCCTGAGCCAAGGAGACCTAAGGTTTCTCCTATTCCATCCTGTAATGTTTTCAGAGTGTCTGCTTTGAGTTCAAGCTCTTTGATCCATTTGGAGTTGATTCTGGTGCAGGGTGATATATAAGGATCTAGCTTTCGTTTTCTACATGCAGTTAACCAATTTTGCCAGCACCATTTACTGAAGAGGTTATCTTTGTTCCATTCTATTGTTTTATCTCCCTTATCGAAGATTAGATGGCTATAGATCTGTAGGTTCATTTCTGGGTTTTCAATTCTATTCCATTGGTCCTGAGTTCTGTTCTTATGCCAATACCAAGCTGTTTTGATTATTATGGCTTTATAGTAGAGTTTGAAATTTGGTATTGATATTCCTCCAGCAGTGTTCTTTCCATTGAGGAGCGTTTTTGCTACTCGGGGTCTTTTATTGTTCCATATGAATTTTTGGATTGCCTCTTCTATTTCCTTGAAGAATGAGGTTGGAATTTTGATAGGTATTGCGTTGAATTTGAGGATAGCCTTGGGAAGTACTGCCATTTTCATGATGTTAATCTTTCCAATCCAGGAGCAAGGGAGGCTTTGCCATTTTTTTAGTTCTGTGTTGATTTCCTTTTTCAAGATTTTAGTTTTCACCATAGAGGTCCTTCACTTCTTAAGTTGATTCCTAGGTATTTTATTTTTTGTGGGGCTCTTACCAATGGAGTTGCTTTCCTAATTTCAGCCACACTTTTCTCATTGTGGGCATACAGAAAACCCATTGGTTTTGAGGGTTAATTTTATACCCTGCTACTTTGCCAAAGTATTGAATCAGCTTGAGTAATTTGAGAGTGGAGTCTATAGGATTCTTTAAATACAAGATCATGTCATCTGTAAAGATGGAGAGTTTTATATCTTCTTTCCCTATTTGGATCCCCTTTATGTTTGCATCTTGTCTTACTGCTGTGGTTGGTATTCTAATATTAGATTGAAGAGAAGTGGAGAGAGTGGGCATCCTTGTCTCGTTCCTGAGTTAAGAGGAAATGGCTTTAGTTTTTCACCATTGAGTATAATGCTGGCTGTAGGTTTTTCATATACAGCCTTTATTGTATTGAGGAATGTTCCATGGATTCCTAATTTTTCCAAACCCTTCATCATGAAGGGGTGTTGGATCTTGTCAAATGCTTTTTCTGCATCTATTGAGATAACCATATGGTTCTTATTCTTGCCCTGTTGATGTGATGAATAATATTAATTGATTTGCGTATATTGAACCAGCTTTGCATCCCTTAAATGAATCCTGTTTGATCGTGGCATATGATTTTTTGGATGAATTGTTGAAGTCGATTGGCCAAAATTTTGTTAAGAAGTTTTGCATCAATGTTCATCAAAGAAATGGGTCTATAATTCTCTTTGTTTGATGAGTCCCTTCCTGGTTTTGGGATGAGGGTTATGATGGCTTCATAGAATGTGTTGATTAGTGAACTTTCTCTTTCAATTTCATTGAAAAGTTCGAGGAGTATTTGTGTGAGCTCTGCTTTGAAGGCCTTGTAAAATTCCGCTGTAAAACCATCTGGTCCTGGACTTTTCTTAGCTGGGAGGTCTCTTATTGCTGTTTCTATTTCAGTGCTTGATATGGTCCTGTTAAGATAGTTTAACTCATCTTGGTTTAGTTTTGGCATGTCAATATTTGCTAGGAAGAGGTCCATTTCTGTCAAGTTCTCAAACTTATTAGCATAAAGTTTTGAGAATTATTCCCTTATAATGTTCTGAATCTTGGTTGTTTCCGTGGTGATGTTTCCATTCTCATCTCTGAGTTTATTAATTTGGGTGTGTTCTCTTCTTTTTCTGATAAGATTTGCTAAGGGTCTGTCAATTTTGTTAAGTTTTTCAAAGAACCAACTCTTTGTTTTGTTGATTCTTTCTATACTTTTTTTGGATTCTAATTCATTTAATTCTGATTTAATTTTGATTATTTCTTTCCGTCTACTGGATTGGGGTTTATCTTGCTGCTCTTTTTCAAGGAGGTTTAGATGTGTCATTAAATTGCTAGTTTTAGATCTCTCCAATTTGTTGATGTAGGAGCTCAGAGCTATAAACTTGCCTCTGAGTACTGCCTTTGCTGTTTCCCAGAGGAGCTGGTAATTTGTGTGTTCATTTTTTTTGAATAGCATGAACATTTGAATTTCCTTTCTAATCTCTTCCGTGACCCACTCTTGGTTCAGCAGTGTGTTGTTCAGCCCCCATGTGATACCGGACTTTCTTTGGTGGCTTTTGGTGTTGAGTTCTAATTTTATTCCCTTGTGGTCAGAGAGAATGCAAGGTATAACTTCAATGTTTCTGAATTTAGACACGTTTGCTTTGTGGCCTAAAATGTGGTCTATTTTAGAAAACGTTCCATGTACTGCTGAGAAAAACGTGTATTCTGATGCTTCGGGGTGAAATATTTGGTAGATGTCTGTTAAGACTAGTTGATCTATTCAGTTGTTTAGATTTGCGGTTTCTCTGTTGAGTTTTTGACGTGTTGATCTATCTAGTGGGGAGAATGGTGTGTTAAAATCCCCAACAATTAATGTCTTTGGATCTACATGAGATTTGAGGGAAAGTAGTGCTTCTTTGGTAAATTTGGGTGCTCCATTGTTTGGCGAATAAATATTTAGTATTGTAATATCCTCCTGAAGGAGAGATCCTTTAATTAGTATGTAGCGACCTTCTTTATCTCTTCTCACGAATTTTAATTTGAAGTCTATTTTATCTGATATTAGGATCACAACTCCCGCCTGTTTATGGAGGCCGTTTGCTTGGTAGATTTTGTTCCAGCCTTTAACTTTGAAAATGTGTTTGTTTTTACGGGCAAGATATGACTCCTGCAGGCAGCAGACAGAAGGGTCTTGTTTTTTAATCCAACTAGACAGTCTATGTCGCTTAATTGGAGAGTTCAGTCCGTTAACGTTAAGAGATAGTACTGAGAGGTATTTGGGAGTTCCTGCCATGTTATCCACCTTCTTGAGGACTGCAAAAACTGGGTTCTTCCTATGGTTCTTGGATTCTCAGTTTGGGTGCAGATTATTGGCCTTTGTTGTGGTCTTATTGGTTTTCTATGTGTAGGACATCTTTAAGAATCTTTTGTAGGGCTGGTTTGGTGGAGATGTATTGTTTCAATTTTTCTTTGCTGTGGAAGGTTTTCATTTGTCCTTCAGTTATGAAGGAGAGTTTAGCTGGGTACAGTATTCTTGGTTGATAGTTGTTTGTTTTTAGGGCATGGCATACATCATTCCAGTCTCTTCTTGCTTTGATTGTCTCTGCTGAGAAATCTGAGGTGATTCTAATTGGTTTCCCTTTATAGGTGATTAACCTTTTCTCCTTGACAGCTTTAAGGATCTTTTCCTTGTTCTGAGTTGATCCTGTGTGGATTATCATGTGACGGTGGGATGTCCTATTCTCGTCTGGTCTATTTGGATTTCTAAAAGCTTCTTGTATCTGAATAGGCCTATCTTTTTGTATGTTTGGGAAGTTTTCTGCTAGGATCCTGTTAAACACATTTCCTAGACCATTAACTTCTGTTTCTAGGTGCTCCTCTACAACCATTATCCTTAGATTAGGCCTTCTGATGGTGTCTTCCATTTTTTGGATAGACCTATCATATTTCTTGGACTTGTCTTGGATGGTTGTATGTTCTTTCTCTATAATATCTAGGCTGTCTTCAATCCATGAGATTCGATCTTCTGCATTGTCTAACCTGCTGTCAAGACTCTCTACTTTGTTTTTTATCTCTTTTCCTTCTAATTGGTCAGCTTTGATGGCTTCAAGTTCTTTGTTGAAGCTCTGTTTTAGGTCTTTTATGAATTTCTTTACTTCCTTAATTTGGTGTTCATTGTTTGTTCTCAAATCACTTAGTTGATTGGTTATGGTTTCTTTGGAGTCCCATTCCTTTGTTGGGTTCCATTCAGCATTCCATTTGTGGTCTCCCTAACTTCCTTCAGCTCTTTGTTAATGTATTCCATGAATGCCTTTAGTGATCTTTGTGTATTCTCTACCTGGTCTCTCAATTCCTGTATTACTCTTTGATTAGCTTCTTCCCGTTCATGGGATTCCTGTAGTTCTCTTTCCTCTTGTTCGTGGATTTCCTGCAGTTCTCTTTGAGTGTTCTCAGCCTGCTCACTCCATTACTCCCTTTCTCTTTGAGTATTCTCAAGTTGTTCACGCAAATCCTGTATCAGTTTTTGAGTAGCTTCCTCACGATTATAATATTCCTGTATAAGCTTTTGGGATACCTCCTCTCTCTCTCTTTCACGCTCATACAGAGTCCTTTGTACGTTGTCAAACTTCTCATTTATCATGTTTGCCAGCAGTGTTTGTAGAGCTATTTGGGAACTCTCCTCTGGATTATTCATTATCTGTTCTGACCCCTGATTGTCAAGATTGGGACTTGAGATATCCGGATTTGCCATTTTTCTAGTGTTTTTTCGGCTTACTCTGCCCATTTGAGATGAAAATAGCACCAGTTTTGTGCTAGAACACTATCTGAAGGCAACCATCAATCAAAGTTTGCATTTGTACTGTCAATTGTCTACAGATACAATCTAGTTCAACAGATACATCTATTCAACATCAAACAACTACATGTTATTGGGCTTCGAACCGCAGAGAAGAATTTGGAAAACCAGACATTATTAGGGTTAGGGAGAGATGTGGGTAAAAAATAGGAATAGATTGGTGTGGGGAGGCACAGGGAGAGTTAACTATGTCCTAATCCCAATGCAGGAAATAGGTTTGGTAGGATGCATGTAGAGAGAGAGAGAAAAAGAAGAATGGGAAAGGGAAATGAAAAGAGACCAGAAAAAAATAGAAATGTAAAAATTAATATTATTATGGACATTAAAAGACCATCTATTTAGAGAGGAATGTGAGTATATTAATAGAAGGGTAGGGACATAGAGGAGAAGTGAAAAACTTAAAAAAATGCTTAAATTTTTATATAGATATAAAGAGGTAGTACTGCTATTAAGGAATTTAAGTCTCAGAGGTTTTGAATTGAGTAACAAATTTGTGGATTAATTGTGTACACAATGTGGGATAGGGTCTACTAGTTAACTACGGGTTTATCTGAGGATGTGCAGTACAAGAGTTAAGTCACATACAGAAGATCAAAAGAGAAGAAAAGGTGAAAAGGATTAGAACGGGATAAAAAAGATCAGAAGTTCAATAGAGCTAGACAAAAAAACAAAAAGATAGTTAAGAAAGAAAGAAAAAGAGAAAGAAGACAAGAAAAGAAAGGAAAACGCACATGCATGTGTTCCTTAAATAAAAATTATAAGAGGAAAAAAAAGTTACTGGAAAACAATTATTTTTTCAAAAAAGGCAAAAATTAAAGATTAATAAAATTTTTAGAAGAGGAAAAAAAATTATATATATCTAAGGTACCAAAAAAAAGAAAAAAGAAAAAAAAAGAAAAGAAGAGGAAGAAAAAAAAAAGTTCTTTGATTTTTTTTTTGATTTTTTTTGGGAGGGGTGGGAAGAATCCTGTATCTCCCTTTTGTCTGTAACCAGCCTCTTGTTGGAGTCTCTGGTCAGCTTGAGGTCATGTGGCTTGATTGGTTTCTTAAGTCAGTTTGTTCGAACAGGCAGAAAAATGCTCTGCTTTACCCAAGATTTTGAGATCCCCATCCCAGATTAGTTTACTGGGAGGGTGATCTGCTTTGAGAATCACAAAAGAGGGGGATGCAGTGGTGAGGCTAGGTTCTGGGTAGGGTTGAGGCCTTTCAACAATCAGTAGCTTTTTCCTGGGGCTAACACAGAGCCCAGCCTGGAGCCGTTCTCAGGGTTTCTGTTTTTCAATTGATTGTGGAGGCTGCTAGAGGGAGGCGCAGCCTCTAGCTCTGGTTACCCAGTGAGGAAAGCCACTCCTATGTCTGGTGCCTGAGCTGGGTGACTTTTCCCTGGATGGAGCCAAGTCTAGCAGGTCATTTCACCGTTAAGTTCTTGTGACCTGCTAAATGACTCGTTTTATTCCAAGGCCTGGGTTGGAGCTGGCAGCTCCTCCGAGCTTTGTCGGTACCCAAGATGGAGATCACCGGTGCTGGGGGGGAGGGGTGGCCTTCAATCCTCTGCTCCCTGAGAAGTAGTGAGGAAGTCGGTCTTCTACTCACTTCGTGTCTTGGATCCTGGGTCTTCTCTGGTCTGCGAACTTCAGGATGAAGATGTCCGCTCCTTGTTGGTTCTTGCTGGTGTTGAGGAGAATCCGCTCGCCTGCTGCTTCTGGCTCTTTCGTCCCGGACTGTCTGTGTGAGCGCTCAGTTATGGCCCGGGCTGCGGACTCTGCAGCGACCCTGCCGCCGCCGCCGTGGCGGCTTCTGGCAGGTGCTCAGATGTGTCTTTTTGCCTTGGCTTCCCCTCTCTTGTCTAACTCTCTGTTCTGTGATGACACACTTGGTTTGATTCTCTGGCTTAGGACTGTTCACTGGAACTCTAAAACTGCTTTCTATGCGAGAGCTTGTTCAGATTCCAGCTTCTCCTCTGCCATCTTCCTGGAACTCTCTTCTTTTTTCTTAATGGTAGTTTTTTTACATATATATGCTACCATTTTGCGTCACCAACTATAATTTTCTGAATACCGTTTTTTTCCATGAATTCTGAGCTTCTCTTCCTCTGCCTGATTTGTGACTGCTCCTGCATTGACCTCATAATAAAATGTAAATAAAGGCTCCTGAGAGCTTCAGTGTGCATCATATAAGCAAACATGCCTAGAACCCTGGAAGTGAAAAGCAATGGGGCTGAAATGAAAAAAATGATACAGTATGTACAATGAGCATATCTAAAACATAAATCAGTAAAAAAAAAAAAAAAAAAAAAAAGCAGAAGTTTTGCGTATAGCCTCTTTGCATTTAGGGAAGTAATATACACATGTAAGTAAGTAGGACACTGATACATAAATTTGGCCTTCTCTTTTTGAATTTTATTTTGTGGCCATCCCATGGCTTAAACTGAGGACGGGATGCATTCCTCAGCTGCTTTTCACAAGGCTGAGGTTCTACCACTGCCACAGCTCTACCTCCAGCCATCTGGTGTTCAATGGACATAAGCGCCTCCCAGGTTTTCCTGCCTGGTCTGGCCTGTATCTCCTGCTTTGCTTTCTCTCTCAAGGTAGAGCTCTACCCTCTAGGCCACTGCTCCACTTCTGGTTTTCTGGTGGTTTGTTGGAGACAATAAACCTTTCCTGCTAGGGCTGGCTTTGAATGGAGATCTCCTCAGGAAGCTTCAAGTGGATTTCCTCAGGGATTCACCTAGAAGCCGCCCCACCCAAACCTTTAGTCTAAATCTCGAGAGGTACTAGAGAAAAACAGATACAGAAACATGCTTATAGTGTGTCCTAGATACGTAAGGTTGGAGATACAAAACACTCATAATTATTCGATCATTTTATAGGCAAATGAAGCAATGCAGATATTATGAGGATAGCTCCAGCTTTCAGTCCTCATATCCTGAGACAGTAACTTCACTGCAGCTCAATGCTAAGTGACAGAATGGGCATATCCTGTTGACATTTACTACTAAATCCTGTGACACTCATTTCTCACTTTTGGCTTCAACCCTGTGACCAGAGGGTAAGATGAAGAGAGAAAACACTCTCAGAGAAAGCAGCTATAAAGAACATTGGGTAGTTTACTTATAAGTCCCAACCATAGGAATGAACCTATTAAGAAGTCAGTCCAGATTATAAAACAAAGAAGAATAGAAAGAAGGTGAAAGTGGCTGCTGACTGTAATCCCAGCTCCTCAGGAGGCTGAGATGTGAGAATTTGAGTTTCAAACGAACCAGTGGGAGAAAGTCCTTGACAATGTTATTTCTAAGAGATCACAGAAAAACCCAGAAGTGGGGCTGTGACTCAAGCTTAATGCAATACCTTTGAGCAAAAGGAGTTCTTGGACAAGGCCTAGGCTCATAGTTCAACCCCAGGACGTGCCCCCTCAAAAAAAACCTGTACCTCAATTTCTTTGTGTATGTATGGATATATTTCTATAGATGAAACTCCTGAGTAGCTATGATGAATGGCACCAAACAAGGAAAATTGTATTCAATACAATGATTTAATAACATAGAGACTGCTTTTATGATATTGCATGTTCCAGGGCTTCCCTCACTGCTCCCAATGTAGCCTGAGGGTTTTTCTGCATCCCAGGCCTGCTGGAGGAAGTCTCCCTCACTGTCTGGACAGGAACACAAAAGACCTGACTCCTGTACAGCTGTGTACCAAATAACTCCATCTGGGCCAATTAGTGAGGATGTGTGGGCGGGCTCTGAAGGTCAGGAGAAAAAGGCCTCTTTTTACCCTTAGCCATCTCTCTTCCTAGTGCTCTGTTTTAACAGGAGACCTTCATTTTTGCCACCTCCCTTGGCAGGCCAAGTTCTGTGCTCTTATCCTGCCTTTATGACACTATATTCCGGTGATCAGATACAGTGCTCAATATGTTTCAGAAGGCCTTCAGGCAGACAACTGGGGCACTGAGCATAATGAAACGTTTCGAAAGTTGGACATGAATAGTAGAGAGCAAAGAGAGACTGAAGGTAAAGAGACTTCTCACAATGTACCATTGTAGAGGCATATATTGTCTAAATCTGAGAACAGCAAAAAATATTAGGTCATCTGGCTATCCAGGGAGCACAGGAGGCATGTCATAGGGGTTTTACGGCTCCAGGATGGCTCAGAGGACCTCATTATATGTGTTAGAGAGTCAGTTTGGTGAGTGAAGGAGAGCTGACCAGGAAGAAGCGGTGTCCCGGCTTGCCCCAGACCCCTATAGAGAGAAATGACTAAGCACCCCAAACCAGGCATTCTCCACTTCAGAGAGGACCATCCTTTCTGCTAAATGCCATAGGAGCTCTGTGGAATGGCGCCACATCTAAGCAGAGATTGAGCAACAGAGAACTGTGGAGAGTAGTTTCATTCACCAGAGTAGAGAAGTGGGGTGGACATGGATGTGAAGGACAGCAATGGTATTGGTGAAAAATCTCACATGTTGTCTTAAGGCAGTTTGGTTTGCAGAAAAGAGGTGGTTAGGAAATTCTAGCATTTCCAACTCAAAAACCTCATCCCAGTCATGGCACCATTTGTAAGGTATATTAAATAGGTAGATTTCATTAAGAAGCCCATGAAGAGAACACCACACGCTATTCAGGCATGGAAAGAAGTTTATTTACCGAACTGCTGCCCCCACCATACATGGTAGAGAAGAATGGCTGAAAAGGAAAGGGGGGATAGCAATTTGTACTTCTGTAGAAATTCATCCATCTCTGCTAGGTTTTCCTTCCTTTGTGAGTAGAGTCTGGAATTATTCCTTTATGATTGTTTTGATGTCTTAGATGTTTGTTGTAATTTTTCCTCTGGTATCTCTGATATTATTGATTTGGGTCTCCTCTCTTATTTTGTTAGTTTCTCTTGCCAGTGGTCCCTCAGTTTTAGTGTCTTTTTTTTAAAACAGCTTTTAAAAATTAATTTTATTTATAATTTTTATAGTCTCTGGCTCATTAATTTCAGATATTATTTCGGTTCTCTTTCTGTCTAGCAACTTTATGTTCAATTTTTTCTTGTTTCTCTGGCAGTTTTAGTTGCATCATAAGGTCGTTTAGTTGTTCTATGTTTTCTTGCTGTGTGCACTGAGAGCAGTAAATTTGCCCCCTCAGGACTGATTTCGCTGTGTCCCATTGGTTTCTTTGTGCTGTATCTTAATTTTCACTGAATTGTAGGAACTTTTTAATTTCTTCTTTAATTTCTTCTGTGATCCATGTATTGTTCAACAGAGTGCTGTTTAATTTCCATGTGTTTTTCTATTTATGCCTTGTTCTTGAGAACAAGTTAGATTGCATTATGCGCAGGCAGAATACAGAGTATTATGTCTATCCTCTTGTATTTGCTAAAATTCCATGTATGAACTAAGAAATGATATATTTTAGAAAAAGTTAGGGGGGTTGGAAGAGGAAGACCCTACTGATGTGAATACATGTAATTCTAGCTATTCAGGAGGCTCAGATCTGTGTATTTAGGTTCAAAGCCAGCCCAGGTAGGAAAGGTCATGAGGCTTTTCTGGGGTTGCTCAACACCACACCCTGCCTCAAGTCTGGGGTTGTTCACCACTTTTGCCACCATGAGCTGCTTATGCATGCCAGTATGGAGAGGCAGAAACCACCACGGGTCTGGACTTGTTCACTGCAGCTGTCCCCACCTCAGCCACCGCTGCCGCCCCAGGCTGGTCTGGGCAAGTACCAAGAGGCATTTTGCCCCAATTCTGGGTGGTTTGCCACGACTGCCAGCTGCTGCTGCTGTTCCAGGTTAGGCTAGGCTATTTACATCAGCAGGACAAAAGTTCCACCCTGAGAGTTTAGGATCGTTCGCCAATGTTGATAGCTGCTACTGCTCCTGACTGGGATGGGCTACTTGTACCAGCCAGGCAGAGGCTCTGTTCCAGGGATGGTGAGGGGAATCTTTGTTCCAGCTCTGCCTTCTGAGATTTCTGTTTGTATATTCTGGGTTGGCCCAGCTCTTGGGAGTTCCTGTGATGTTTGTGGGTGTGTGGTCGTCAGCAGGTCCAGACCCGGGACCCTTAAGCAGCTTGGCACAAAACCCCATCACTTAAGCTGTGCAACGTGGAGCCCCATCATCAACAAAGAGTGGGGGAAGGGTCTTCACATTTTACTGTCTGTGTAGGTTTTATCCTTTTCTTTTTGCACTTCCTTTATCTCTCTGAGTAATTGCCTTTTTTTGTGGGTCATTTGGAGAAAGAGAGCATTGAAATCCAAACTCTGTATTTGGTTGGAGAGAGCTGTGGTGTTTCCCTGCTGTTCCATCACATTCTTGGTCCCTCCCCTTCAAGTGGATTTTTTCTTAGCCGGCCGGTGGGCCTTGGTTACCAAAAGATAGGTACATAACAGAATATGTTGTAAAGCCTTCAGATTGAATTTAGATACTTATGTTTATATAGCCTTCCTAATTTTAGGAACCCAAGGGGGTGTTCTACACTAAAGTATTTCAAAGGGATTGAATCTTTTAACATAATGGCTACATCTTGCTCGAAAGAGAGGAAGTGGAGGAGGCTTACCTAGCTATGGCCAGTCTCTGTATTTAATTTAGTTAAAGTTTCCTTTAAGGTCATATTCATTCTTTCTAATGCTTGAACTCCGAGGCTTATAAATGGATTGTAACTTCCAATTTATTCCTAGGGCATTAGTTAATAATTGAGAACTTGGGCCATGAATGCAGGGCCATCTTTGGACTCCACAGATAAGGGTAAGCCAAATCAATGTATTATTACATGCCTCAGCTCAGCCTGAAAAAATGTCCACTATTACTAACAGATACCAATAGCCATACTTTCCAGGCTTTACCTCTGTGGAGTCCACTTTCCCAAATTCACCATCTGAGGTTCCTCAAATATGAATTATTTTCATATGTTCCAGCAATTCAGCATTTACCTGTTGGAAATTACCTACACACATTACAAAGTATTTTCAGGCTGAGGCCCCGCCGGTTTTCAGAACAGTTTGAGGCAGTGTCCTCGGGGAATTTACCAGGTTGCAAATATCTACATGTAAAATGACAGAAATTTTGAGCCTGTATGCATGTTCACAAGTTCAGTGTGAACATTTGCTTCTTCCTTTAATATTGATGACCAGTATTTCTAGAGAACCAACTAGTTTTAGAGTAGTCTCCCAAGCTACCCGATCAGCTCAGATGTTTCCCTGTATCTTAGGGTCTCTAGTTTCTTTAACTCCTGTAAAGTGCTCGGAACCTTGGAGACTTCTTCCATTTTATTCTCCTCCTTTTATCTTAAAGTTGCTTTCATGATCCCACTCTCCTTCTCAATGTGCTCCTTAACCTGCAAGTGTTTTGGCAGGGTCACAGGAGAGTTCCCTTGACTGGCCAAGTGCTGCTCCTTCTCACAACACCTTTGCTTGCTCTACAGCTCCTCCCTTAGGTTCACAAAGGTGCTATTGAGGGGTATTTTTCCAACCTCCACCTGTTCCACTGGGACACGATGCTTCTGCATTACATTTATGGTGAAGATCTCAGCAGTCTTTTGGGGCTTTTACTCTAATAGTTTCTCTTTCTAGTTTTCCACTTTGGTGTATTTTTGTGACAGATCTTTCAACTGTTTGTTTAGCATTTCTGCTTTTCTTCCTAATGCTCTTTCCCTTTCCATGGCATTCTCTATCAAAGCAAGTGGTCCTTTAACTCTTTCTGAAGAGAAACAATCTCTTTCTTGAGCCTGATATTTTCCTGTTCTCTTTTCTTGGCCTCATCTTCTATGACACAGCACTTGCCCGTCTTCTCTGCTAACTACTCTTTCCTACTTTCTCTGTTGCTTTGAATTTCTGGTGACACTTTTCAAAGCTTATAATCGATATATTCTTATATCAGGTCCAGCTCTTTTCTTTTTCTTTTTTTTTTTCTTTTGGGTCCGGTCGTGGGGCCTGAACTCTGCCCAGGACACTGTCCCTCAGCTCTTCAGCTCAAGGCTAGTGCTCTACCACTTGAGCCACATTGCCACTTCTGGCTTTTTTCTTTTTGCTTATGTGGTGTTGAGGAATCGAACCCAGGGCCTCATGCATGCAAGGCAAGGACTCTACCACTGAGACACCTTCCCAGCCCCCCAGTTCCTCTTTCATAGCCATAATTTCTTAATGGAATTCAGAGGTCCTTTGCATGTGTCTATGAGGTTAATGTGATTACTTAACCTGTCATTTACATTTTCCAGGTGGTGAATGTGATTACTTAACCTGTCATTTTCTATCTTTCTCCTCCTTGGACATTCCTTTTCCTAATGTCTATTTTGCTTGCATTAAGCTCACTGATCTAGTCCTAGAGGTTCCGTACTGCCATTTGCAAATGATCTGTACTGTCTTTGTCAAAGTTTTCTTGATCCCTATTCTGGTGCTCCTACCAAAACTCAAACTCTTTTCTTAGACTCGTTTTTTTTCAGGGTGTCTCTGTTATCAAACACCAACTGAGCAACCACTTTACCTCAAAACCTTCTAACTTTTCAAGCTTTCTTCTAATATCCATGGCTGACTGGGTAACAAAGGCCATATTTAGGGCTCTTTTATTTTCCAGGACTTAAAGATCTATAGCCTATATGTCCTATAGGCTTCTGGCAGAAGTTCCAGAAAAAGCATTAGGGTACTCACTGGGGAACAGTACCATCTCACTCACCTTAGATTGAAGACTTGGATTTCTAGCCACTGCGGTATCCCTGCTAGCTGAACCTGGAAATAATTGGTAAACACCTCCATACCTCGACTGCTGTAAGCCTCAGCTTGGGTAAGACTGGGAAAAGACTTGTTCCAAATAGTCTGGTTCAATAGTGGGGCTACTGTGTGGTCCAAGGACCACCTTTAAGTCACTGAGCAGGATTCCCTCCCTTTTCTACCAGGTGAAACACACCTGTAAAATTTGCTGACATTCATCCCAGATGTGCTTGTGTGTGAAAATTACTGTCTCAAATGAGGCAATGAGTCCCTGGTTTTATTTTTTCTGAAAAGGATGGATTTTGCTGTTTCCAGTTATACAGGTCACTAGTTGTAAAGGGAACATATATTAGAAAGGGGTCCTGCCCACCATCTCCTCCATGTTTCTGTCTCAAGTGTAATAAGGGTAACATACCACATTGTACCACCTCAGTCTGATACAAGTAACCACTTTTAGTATGGGAGGACTCATTAAAGTTGCTGATGACAAAGAATAGGAGAGAGAGTACATCAGTGCATCTTCCTCTGAGGGATTCTGTAAACCTGGGGGAGAATATTTTTGGATATGACAACTTAAAGCCTTGTTCTTCCATCCTGAGAAAAGGAGTAAACAGGTGCATACAGAACATAGATAGAACTATCAGCATACATACAAAGACCAAGATCCACAGACACTTAACCCACATGTCCCATACCTCTTAATGTTGACCTCTACAGGAGGTCCCACATGACAGAGAGAATGTCCCAGATTGCCTCTGGAGGCTACAGATGACCTCTGGAGGATGTCACATATGTCCTCCCTAGGAGGCCCTAGATGACCTCTCATGGAGCTTCTAAATGTATTCCCAATGAAGTATCAGATGACCTCCAAAGTAGTTTCAAGATGTCTTTTCAATGAAGCTGAGATTACCTCTCAAGTAGCTCCCAGATGGCCATTCAAGGAGGCCATATGAACTCCAGAGAAAGTTCCAGGTAACCCTCTTGAGAAAGCGACAGATGACCTCCAGAGAAGGTCTTATATAGCTTCTCAAGGAGGTCCAAGATGATGTCCAAAGACGGTCATAGATTTCCCATCATGGTAGCCTGAGGTGACCTCCCAATGAGGCTCCAGATGACCTCAGGAGGTGGTCCTAGATTGCCTCTTAAGAAAGCCCCAATGACTACTTTTGAAGAAGTCTCAGGTGGCCTCCTGAGGAAGCCCGAGGTGCCTCTGGAGAAAGTCCAAGATGGCCCTTGGAGAAGGACCCAGATGACCTCCAGTGTAGGTCTCAGATGGCTTCTCAAGGAAATCTCAGATGTACTCTTTTTTTCTTTTCTTTTTTTTTTTTTTGCTTATGTGGTGCTGAGGAATCGAACCCACGGCCTCAAGCATGCAAGGCAAGCGCTCTACCACTGAGCCACCTTCCCAGCCCCGCAGATGTACTCTTGATGAGGTTCCAGATGGCTTCCCACGGAAGCCCTACATTAGCTCTCAAGTAGGTTCCAGATGGCATCCCAAGGAAGCCACAAATAGCTTCCAGAGGGGTAAAAAACAAGCTGGCAAGTTTGCCAAGATGCACCTCTAGAGGTACATATTGTCCATGTTGGACCTGCGGAGACAAACACTCGAGGTAGACTTTCAACCCTGAGGGCTGACACTCTCACCTATGGGGATTTTTCCCTGGAGCCAAGGCCTGATGCAATCCGTATGGATTATCTTGATGAAGTTTTCAAAAATAAGGACTTCTATAGTTCTAGAAAGTCCATGGAGACACATTTTATATAATAAATGTTCTCCAAACCGCCAACCCCCAAAATTATGATATCCAAAGCTCCAAACATCAAAAGGAAAGCATCTTTTCCACTTCTCTTTGTCTCTCCTTCACTACAGACAATACTTCTTTTGAGGTCTTTTCCTTTTTCCCTTCTACCAGTTCCTTCTTCTCTTTAGGAATCTCCACTCTCCACAGACCTGAACTGCTTCGCAAGACTCATCAGTTACCATCCTTCACCTTCTTCCCTCCCTCAACTTCCTCTCCACCCAGGTCTTGCCCCTTATGCTATCACACTACTTCCTTCCCTCCAGGACTTTTTCTTTTTCTCTCACCTTCTATTGCTCTGAACAAACAGCCTATATAAAGTCTGTACCACTTCTCCACTCCAACTGCCTGTTTTCAAATATCACATCCCAAACTGCCCACAGTCAATCACTTCTTAACAGCTCAACACGTGGTGATTAATGCACCAGTCCCTCCCACAGGATGCCTCACCTTCTTTGGTGGCATTCTTTGTCCTCTCCAGCTGGCCAGGAAATGGGCCCATGCTGATTATTGGACCCTATAGATTATCAGGCCCTGCTGATTATCACAGTATCCTCCTTCTGAACTTGTAACAATTGAAATTGGAAATTTGATTGTGGTATGACAAACTCATTGTGACATCACAAACCCATGTTGACATCATCACTACCACGTCATAACAAACCCCTTGTGACATCATTGTCATTGTGACATCATGATTCCATTGTGACATCTCAAATCTATTATGACCTCTTAGCTCCGTTGAAAAATAACATACCCTTTTCAACAACAGAGTCCCTTTGTGTACCCATATCCTTGTTGTGAACTGACAGTTGAGATCAGACATGCCATTATAACATCAAAAATTGTTTGTGACATGCTCAACAGTGTGACATCACATTTTCATTATGAGAGCATCAGCTCATTGTGACATCACCAAACTCAATGACAGAATTGCATTATGACAACAATTCTCCTTATGAAATCACAGACACATTGTGAATGCCTATTCTGTGATTTCATTGTATTTCAAATGTGGCATGAGAGTTGTTATCAGAAACGCATTTTTGTGCCTACAAACCATTTTTACATCATACTTACTTTGTGACATCACAGTACCATTGTGATATCACTAACACAATGTGACATCACAAACTTCTCCTGTCCTCATAACTTTTGTGACATGCTGACATTGTAATATCTTAGACCTTTTTGCCCTCATAATTTGTTTCCAACCTCATATCTCATTTATGACGAGATAACAAAAATCAACTGTGATATCATGAGCATTGTGACACCACACTGACAGATGTCATGATCATCATGTCACATTGTGATATCACAAAAGGTTTTGATGTCACAATTAATTGGTGATGCCATACAGTAAGGGGACTATGATGTCACAATTGGTTAGTGATATCCAAATGGCATAACAGATCTCATTTGTCATGAAATCACAGAGAATATGAGTTCACAACAGACTGTGGTATCTCCAAAGTCATGTGTTTTCACAAATGTTATGAAGTCATAGGAGAATTGTGGTGTCACAATGTGACACAATGTTTATGATGTCTGTCAGTGTGATGTCACAATGGTCATGAAGTGACTGGATTTCTGATATCATATATCATAACTGAAATATTATAAGGTTGAAAGAGATAACGAGCTAATAAATGGCCTAAGACATCAAAATTTGTGCACATCACAAGACTTATGAAGTCAGGGCAGGTTTTTGATGTCACAGTGTGTTAGTGATATCACCATGGCAATGTGATGTCGCAAAGTGATTGTGATGCCATATATTTATGAGATCACAATATATTTCTGACATCAACCCACATGCCACATTTGAAATAGCATGAAATAAGAGAATAAGCATTTACAATGTCTCTATGACATCATAATGACAATATAATGTCATAATGTTATGAGGTCATTGTAACTTGGTGATGTTCCAAGGAGGAAATTGGGTAATAATGAATATATGTTGTCACACTGGTGATGGGGTCACAGGGGTTTGTGATGTTAAAATGGCATATAAAATTCAATTGTCATGTGTTCACAATGAGGATATGGGTACACAAAGGGACTATGATGTCACATATGCAATGTGTGTTTTCAAAGGTACTTAGTGGTCATGATAGCTTCATGATACCCAGTTGTGATGAGGTCACAATGGACTTTTGATGATATAATGATTTTTTAATATCTCAAACACAAGTCCATTTTCAATTGTTATTATTTTACAATGTGCATACAAGTTCACAGAATGAGCTGGAAGTCATAATGGACATGAATTTTAAAAATGTTAGGGGGTTATTTTAGGTTTGTGAATATACAATGGGACAGTGATATCACCATGAAAATGGCAACTCATTACATCATGTCAAAATATTGTTTTGCTGTCACAATTAGTTGATGATTCCACATTTGTGATGAGGTCACAAAATATTGGTGATGTGTTGGGCATGTCACAATGATATGATGATTCTCAATTGTCTTGACTTACAATGAGTATATTAATTCACAAAGGGACTGTGGTTTCTCCAAAAGTATGTGTTGTCACACATATATTGAAATCCTAAAAGTTTTTTGATGTCAGAATTTGACACAACGGATAGGACATCTGGCAGTGTGATGCCACCATGGTCATGATGTCACTGGGAATTTGTGATATAAAATGTCATCAGTGAAATCTAATGAGGTCAACAAGGGTCAGTAATATCACAATGGAAACATGATATACAAAGGGATTGTGATGTCACAATGGTTATGAGTTCCTGATTTGTTTATGTTATCAACCTACGTGGCACATTTGAAATAGAATGAAATCACAGAAAAGGCATTCATAATGTGTCTTTGATGTCACCATGACAATGTGAAGTTATAATTCTATCATATCATTTTAGTTTTGTGATTTCACAATGAGTAGATGGTATAAAATGATAATGTGATGTCACAATTATGATGATCTCACAAACTGTTTTGGATGTCAAAATGTCATGTCTGATTCTCAATTGTCAGTATTTCACAGTGGGGCTTTGGGTACACAAAGAGACTCTGATATCACAAAGCTATGTATTTTTCAAAAGTTATAAGAGGTTATAATAGATTTGGAATGTCATAATGTGATCCTGGTATCAAAAACAACAATATGAAGTCACAATGGGCTTGTGATGTCACAGTGGTGATGAGGTCACAATGGGTTAGTTATGTCACGAGTTTGTAATATCACAATTATTTGTCCAATTTCAATTGCTACTAGTTGACCATGAGGACACAGTAATAACCAACAGTGCCCCTATAATCCACGGGAACAGATAGTCATCATGGCCTCCTAGTCTGGACCAATGGAGAGGGGTGATGCATGACACTGGAGGGGGCAGGACATGCTGCTGAAAGAGATAGGATGTCAAGCCCCACATGGTTAGCTGCCAAGAAGGGATTGGGCATGGACATTTTGTAAGTGATAATCGAAAACTGGAAGGCAAGAAACATATTGTAGTTGGGGAAGGGTACAGAATATATATAAGCTGCATATTCAGAGCAAGAGAAGGGGTGATAAAAAGGTTAAAGGCCTAGATGGAAAGAAGTGATGAGACTGCTAGAGGGCAAAGACCTGGGAGGAGAGGATATTGAGAGAGAGCAGGAGGTGAAGGACGGCAACTGGCCACCTGGACAAGGCAGGGCAGACCTGTCAAAAGTAGAGCAGCCTGATGAGAAGAATGGAATTGTGGAAGGAAAAGATGAAAAGACCTGAATGGTAGGACAGATCTGTAGAGAAGGAGAATGAAGAGAAAGGAAAAAGCCTTGTCCTTTGAAGTGTGGAGCTTTGGAGATCATTATTCTGGGGGTTGGTTGTTGGCAGACCAGTTAACAAATGGCTGAACTGCTCATTGGAGGTCTGAGGGTGCATGGTTGAGACTGAATTTAGCTCTCGGCATCCAGCCCAGGCCAAGGTAGTCGTTTGTTACAAAATTTATGAGGAAAAGATAGGTTTGTGATGTTACATTGCATTAATGATATCACAATGTCAATATGAGGTCACAAAAGGATTGTAATTTCACAATGATGATGTGGTCACAATGGGTTTCTGAAATCATCCTATATGCCACATTTGTGATAGAAATAAATCACAGAATAGGCAATCGCATTGTCTCTAGGACCTCACAATGAAATTTTGATGTCATAATGCCATGATGTCATTGTCATTTTGGGATGTAAAAATGGGCTGATGGTATTATAACAACAATGTGATCTCATACTGGAGATGATGTCACAACACGTTCGTAATGGTACACTGGCATTTCTGATATCAGTTGTCTTTCTTAACAATGACGACGTGATTACCCAAAGGGACCATGATATCACAAACACTATGTGCTTTTTCAAAAGTGCTAAGTGTTCACAATAGGTTTGGAATGTCACAAGGTTATCATGATATCACTGTGACAATATGCTGTCACAATGGGTTTGTGATGTCAATGTCACACTTGGATAGTGATGTCAAAGAAGGTGTAATATCACCATTACATGTCCAATTTCCTTCTATTAGATCACAATGAAGATACGAGTTCACGTGAAGATCTAGAAGACAGAAAGGTCATGAATTTTGTAAAATATGAGTACATAATAGGCTGGTGAAAATGTAATGAGACAGAAATAGATGCAGAAAAAGCATTCGACAAGATCCAACACCCCTTTATGATGAAAGTTTTGGAAAAATTAGGAATCCATGGAACATTCCTCAATACAATAAAGGTGGTATAGGACAAGCCTACAGCCAGCATTATACTTAATGGTGAAAAACTAAAGCCATTTCCTCTTAACTCAGGAACAAGAGAAGGATGTCCACTCTCTCCACTTCTCTTCAATCCAGTATTAGAATGCCTAGCTACAGCTATAAGACAAGATGCAAACAAAAGGTGATCCAAATAGCGAAAGAAGAAATAAAACTCTCCCTCTTTGCAGACGACATGATCTTGTATTTAAAGAATCCCATAGACTCCACTCCCAAATTACTCAAGCCGATTCAAAACTGGCAAAGTAGCAGGGTATAAAATTGACCCCCAAAATCAATGGTTTTTCTGTATGCCAACAATGAAAAAAGTGTGGCTGGATTAGGAAAGTAACTCCATTTTTAATATCCCCACAAAAAAAAATCTAGGAATTAACTGAACCAAAGAAGTGAAGGAACTCTATGAAGAAAACTTTAAACACTTGAAAAAGGAAATCAAAACAGAACTTAGAAAATGGCAAAACCTCCCATGTTCCTGGATTTGAAAGATCAACCTCGTGAAAATGACAACATTTCCCAAGGCTATATACAAATTCAATGTGATACCTATCAAAATTCCAACCTCATTCTTCAAGGAAATAGAAGAGGCAATCCAAAAATTCATATGGAACAATAAAAGACCCCGAATAGCAAAAACGCTCCTCAAGGGAAAGAACACTGCTGGAGGAACATCAATACCAAATTTCAAACTCTAATACAAAGCCATAGTAATCAAAACAACTTGGCTGGCACAAGAACAGACCTCAGGACCAATGGAATAGAATTGAAAACCCATAAATGAACCTACAGACCTATAGCCATCTAATCTTCGATAAGGGAGCTAAAAAAAATAGAATGGAAGAAAGACAGCCTCTTAAGTAAATGGTGCTGGCAAAATTGGTTAACTACTTGTAGAAAAGTAAAGATACATCCTTATATATCACACTGCACCCGAATCAATCCCAAATGGATCAAAGACCTAAAACTCAAAGCAGACATTATGAAAACATTACAAGATGGAATAGGAGAAACCCTAGGTCTCCTTGGCGCAGGCTGAAATTTTCTTAATAGAGAGCCAGAAACACAACAAATCAAAGAAAGTTTGGACAAATGGGATTGCATGAAGTTGCAGAGCTTCTGCATGGCAAGGGCCTTGCTAGCAAGATCAATAGAAAGCCTACGGATTGGGAGATCTTCACAAGCCATACAACGGACAAGGGTCTCATATCTCAAATAAACTTGGAACTCAAAAATTAAATCTCCCAACAACAAATCCTCAAAGAAACAACTGCCCAATAAATAAGTGGGCTAAAGACTTAAAGAGAAACTTCTCTGAAGAAGACAGAAAAATGGCCAATAGATACATGAAGAAATGCTCAACATCCCTAGCCATAAAAGAAATGCAAATCAAAACAACATTGAGATACCACCTCACACCAGTTGTAATGGCAAAAATCAAGAACTCTAATAACAGCAGATGCTGGAGGGGATGTGGACAGAAGGGAACCTTACTCCATTGCTGGTGGGAGTGTAGACTTGTTCAACTACTTTGGAAAGTAGTATGGAGGTTCCTCAAAAAACTTCACATAGAGCTCCCCTATGATCCAGCAATCCCACTTTTGGGCATTTACCCAAATGTTCACAAACAAGACCACACTAAAGGTACCAGCACAATTATATTTATTGCAGCATTATTTACTATAGCTAACATATGGAACCAACCAGATGCCGCTCAGTAGATGAATGGATCAAGAAAATGTAGTATATACGCACAATGGAATTCTATGTCTCCATCAGAAAGAATGACATTGCCCTATTTGTTAGGAAATGGAAAGGCTTGGAAAAAATTTTGTTAAGTGAAGTAAGCCAAGCCCAAACAAACATAGGTCCCATGGTTTCCCTTATTTGCAATATCTGGTATATGTATGAGTCAAGTAGAAAAGGTCAGATAATGTGATGTTAGGAAAATGAACCCTTAGATATGTATTTTAATGTTTTTCTCTCATGCATTTCTTTCTAACTCATTTATAAGATTATTTCTTTGTTGCTTCGTATGTCCCTCCCCCACAGTATAACCCTGCTTTCACTGTATTTGATGTCAGTAAAATTTGTGAAGGGGAAGGGGAAAAACAGGTCATTTAAATAAGGATACAGGTGGACCCATTGCAACAGTGAGAATTACAAGTTGTCATGTTGAAAATGAACTTTACAACTTTGGTGGGTGGGGGAGGATTCCGTGGGGAACTGGGGGAGGCTGGGAAGGGATGTGAATAGTAAACAAAGGAAGATTCTACAATGCTTGATAAGAAATGTACTCATTATCTTGCCCATGTAATTGTAACCCCTCTGTACAATATGTTCAAAATACACAATAAAAATAAATAAATAATACTTCATCCTTAATTTTGGTGATAAAAAAAAAGAAAATACAATGAGACAGAGTTATCCCATTGGCAATGTGATGCTGCCATTACATGAGATAGTATTGTTTTGACGTCACAAATGGTGATGCCATACAGGTGATGAGGTCACTTAGGTTTGTGATTTCACAAAGGATTGGTGATGACACAATCTCATGCCAGATCTCTAATTGACAATGACTATATAAGTTAACAAGGGATAATGATGTATCCAAAGGCATATGTTGGCACAAGTGTAATGAGTCTTTACATGTTTGTGATGTCCTAATGTGACTCAGTGGTCATGACATCTGGCAGTGTGATGTCACAGTGTCATGATATCACAGTGGATTTTTGATATCAAATGTCATGCCTTAAGTATTATGAGTTAAACAATTTATGTAGTCAGAGAGGCCAAAGAGATCACACTGGCAGAATGTCAAAAAATTTATGAGGATAAGACTGTTTTGTGATGTCACAGTGGGGTAGTGATATCATAATGGCAATGTGGTGTCATCAAGGTATTGTGATATTATAATGCTTATGTGATCACAATGTATTTCTGATATCAACCCACCTGCAACTTTTGAAATAGAATGAAATCACAGAATAAGCATTCCAATGTATCTGTGACATCACAATTAAATGTGATTTGATGTCATTATTGTTTTATGATGTCATGATGGGGTGATGTTATCATAATGACAATGTGATGTTACACTGGTGATGATGTCACAAACGTATTGCGATGTTAAAATGGCATGTCTGATCTCAGTTTTCATTAGCTCAACATGAGGATATGAGTACACAAAAAGCCTGTCATGTCACAAAGGCCATGCTTTCTTTCAAACTTCTGAGGTCATAATAGTTTTGGGATTTCACAATGTGATCATGTTGGTA
The DNA here is from genome assembly GCF_024711535.1 of Dipodomys merriami. Classification (NCBI taxonomy): domain Eukaryota; kingdom Metazoa; phylum Chordata; class Mammalia; order Rodentia; family Heteromyidae; genus Dipodomys; species Dipodomys merriami. Next base: position 1,148,641 of record NW_027203326.1, read on the forward strand.
CAATGGGAATGTGATAACACAATGAGTTTGTGATGTCTCCGAGGTGATGAGGTCACAAAAAGTTAATGATGTCTCATCAAGTTTGTAATATAACAATGACATATACAATTTCAATTTCTTCTAATTCACTATGAGGATACTATAATGTCCAGTGGAGCCAGAATTATCTGTGGGAGCCGATATTCATTATAAATTCTTGTCTTGGTCCACCGGAGAGTGTGGGGGATGCCGCCAAAGGTGGAGGTGTCAAGGCTCACACGATGAGCTGTCAAGAACTGATTGAGCATTGGGCAGTTTTGGAAGTGATGGTTGAAAACTGTTAGGCAGGAGATCCGTTGGAAGGAGGAGGGATACAACCTGTATATAAGTTGCATTTTCAGAGCATTTTAAGGGGAGATAAAAATGGGAATTACCCGGATGGAAGAAAGTGGTGAGACAGCAGGAAAGGAAAAGCCTGAGAAGAGAGGAAGCTGAGGGAGAGCAGAAAGTTGGCAAGTGGTCACGGTAAGAGTAGGCAGGCCTGTGTTTTTGAAAACACAATGGGACAGTGATATCACAATGGCAATGTGATGTTGCAATATGATGACTTAATAATGCTTTGATATCACAATTTGTGATGCCACACTGATGGGTTCTCAAGAAGTGTGTGAAGTCACAATGGGTTGGTGATATCAAAATGACACATGTGATCTCAAATGTCATTAACTCACAATGAGTACATGAGCTCACAAAGTTACTCTGATGTCTCCAAAGGCATGCATTTTCACAGAAGTGATGAAGTCCTAACAGGTGTGTGTTGTGAGAATGTGACAAAATGCGCATAACATCTATCAGTGTGATGTCACCATAATCTAGATGTCACGCTGGATTCGAGTATCACATTTCATACCTGGATTGGGTTTGAGAGGATTGGAATTTCACAGTGAGTTAGTGTTATCAATATGGAAATGTGGGGTCACAAAGGGATTGTGCTATCACAATGTGTTTCTACTATAATAGGTTTGTGCTGTCACAGTTGGTTGGAAATGTCACAATAGCATGCGAGATCTCAAATGTCTTTAATTCACAATGAAGATATGAGTTCACAATGTGTTGTCTCTAAAGTCATGTGTTTCACAAATATGATGAAGTCCTATCAGATTTGTGAGTTCATAATGTGCCACCTGTCTTGATATCTGTCAATGTGATGTTACAATGTTCATGATGTCACAATGTTCATGAGGTCAGAGTCAATTTCTGATATCATATGTCTTACCTGAATTATTATGAGTTTCAAAACTGATTATAAGCTTACTAAAAGCCTAAAATATTCTAATGGCAGCATATCACACAAGTTATGACTAAGTTATGACCTCCTCATCAGTATGGCATCACCAGTTGTGACATCAAAACATTATTATATCATGATGTTGAGACATCACATTGTCATTGTGAAATCAGTCTCGTTGGATTTTCACATAGTATGACCTCACACTATGAAGCTTCTTCTATCAACTGGTATCCTCATATTGAATTATGAGTAATTGAAATTGGATATATCATTCTGATATTACAAACAAACTGTGACATCACAAAGCCATTGTGACCTCATCACCATGGTGACATCAAAAACCCAATGGGACATCTCATTTCCATTGTGACATTATGGATTACATTGTGCCATTACAAAACTATTATGATTTATAACCACCTTTGAAAACACACATGGCCTCTGTAAAATCACAGAACCTTTTTTGGATCCATAACCTCATGGGGAACTAATGACAACTGACATCAGACATACCAAGGAAACATAACAAATCCTTTCTGACATCATAATTGTGACATCATGTTGCCATTATAACACCATCAGCTCATTTTGACATGTAAAACTCTCAATGACATCATAGCATTGCAACATCACATTGTTATTCTGATGTCATAGACATGTTGTGTTTGCCTATTATGTTGATTCTATTTCTAATGTGGCATGTCCGTTGATATCAGAAACCCGTTGTGTGTTCATGACCATTTTGATATCACGATGCCTTAGTTCCATCACATTGCCATTGTGATGTCACATTGCCAAATTGATGTCACAAAGGGATTTTGATGTGATAGTGGTTGTGACATCACAATGAGTTTCTGATATCAACCCACATGCCACATTTCAAATACAATGAAATCACAGATTAGGCATTCATAATGTGACTATGATATCACAATGACATAATGGCAAATGTTATAATGTCATTGCCATTTTGTGATGTCACCATAAGCTAAAGATGTCATAACAACAATGTGATGTTACACCAGTTATGACGTCACACAGGGTTTATAATGTTACAATGGTTATGAGGTCACAATATGTTTCTGATATCAACTGATATGCCACATTTTAAATAGAATGAAATCACAGGATATACATTCACAATGTGTCTAAGACAGCAAAATGGCAATGCAATGTCATAATGCTATGAGGTCACTGTAGCTTGTTGATGTCACAATGTGCTGATGGTGTCATAATGATTGATATCACACTGGGGATGATGTCACAAATGGTTTGTATGTCACAATGGTATGCCAGATCTTAATTGCTATTAGTTTACAGTGAGGACATGAGAATGAAGTCACCATGACATACACAAATGAACTGTGATGACACAAATGCCATGCTTTTTGTCAAAAGTGCTAAACTTCCTAACAGGTTTTGGTTGGCAAAGTGTTAATGATATAAAAATGGATTAATGATGTCTAAACTAGTTTGTAATATCACATATTTCAAATTTCAATTGCTACAAGTTCACAATGATACAAGTTCACAGAAGGAGCTTGATGTCCCAAAGGCCATGCATTTTCTAAGATGTGATTAGGTCATAATAAAATTGTGAAAGCATGATGGTACAGTAATATCACAATTGCTATATGATGTCAAATTCTAATTAATTGGTGATACCATAATAGTGATAAGTTCAAAATTGTTTTGTGATGTCGCAGTAGATCAGTAATGTGACAATGGCATTCCAGACCTCAATTTTCATTAACTCACAATAAGTATATAAATTTAGAACGGGCTTGTGAGGATTCCAAAGCATTTGTTGGCACAAATGTGATGAAGTCAGAACAGATTTATGATGTGACAATATGACACAATGGTCATTACATCTAGCGGTGTGATATCACTATGTTCATGATGTCAAAGTATATTTCTAATATTTCATGTCATTCCTGAAATAATATGAAGTCAAAAATAGATTGAGCTATCAATGGGCCTAACATAGCACAGTGGCAACATGTCACAAAACTTTTGAGGACAGGACATGTTTGAGTTGTCACAGTTGTTTAGAGACATCACAATTTTAATGGTATATCACAAAGGGATTGTTATGGCACAATGGTTATAAAGTCAAAATGTGTTTTTGATATAAACCCACATGCCACATTTGAAATATAATGAAATCACATAATAGGCATTCATAATGTATATATGATGTCACAATGACAATGTGATGTCATAGTGGTATGATGTCATTACAGATTTGTGATGTCACAATGAGCTGATTTTGTCATAATGACAATGTGCTGTCACACCAATGATTATATTGTAAATCCTTTGTGATAGTTCTTTGGCATATCTGATCTCAATTTCACAATGAGGATATGGATACACAAAGGGACTGTTATGTCACAAAGGCCATGTGTTTTTTCAAAGGTGCTAAAGATGGCATAATGGGTTTGGGAGGTCTCTAGGTGATTGTAATGTCACAACAGCAATGTGACATCACAATGGCTTTGTGATGTCACATTGGTGATGAGGTCACAATGGACAGGATCAGATTGTGATGGCACAACAGGTTACTATCACAATGGCACTGTGATGTCACAAAGGGATTTTCATGTCACAATGGCTTTGAGGTCATAATGGATTTCTGATATCCACCAATATTGCTCACTTGAAATAGAATGAAATCACAGAATAGGCTTTCACAATATGTCTATAATGTCACTATGACATACGATGTCATAATACTATGATATGTAAGTTTAGTGATGTCAAAATGGCATGTCTTATCTTATTAGTCCTTAGATTACCATGAGGTCCCCAAAGGTTGCTATGTGCTGAGTCCTTCAAAAGGCTCATTGTGCTGAGTGCATTACACAGGGTTCTTTGTGGTATTTTTAAAAATGGTTCTGAGTCCTTGAGAGGTAGGTATCCCAACAATCGCACCCCCCCCACACACACACAAACATGGAGGGACACTGTGCAACTGCTTGGTGTATGGGGTGGATGGAGAAGAGTCCCCCAGCGGTTGGGCTGAGGGGAGATTTGATCCCTCCCCCCAACCGGGCAGCTGCTGGGGTTGGGGGGAAGCCCTGACCTGAGGTGAGGCTGCTTCTGCCATGGCCTGATAGCCTTAGGGCAGAGTCAGGACAGCACAAAGCCAGGGATAGAGGTGTGGTTGAGGGGGAAGAGGCGTGACCCAGGGGAGGACAGGGCGTGGCTGAGGGGGCACATATCTGCTGAAGCCAGGGGCACACAGGGGCTGGAGCACTTGTGCAGCAGGGCGGGCCAGCCCAGGAGAGAAGTGGGGGCAGAGAGAGAGCAGAGAGAAGAGCAGGCACATACATCAGGGATGGCAGCCTCAATGCGTCTGCTGCTGTAGGAGCATGGGTCTGGGCTAGGAGCACAGAGCACACAAAGCCAGCACATAAGTCACATCCCTCACAACACCTCAGGGAGGCTCAGAGGCTAGGTAAGCCCTGACTCTTAGGCCCCTGGCTGGGAGCTCAGCTGAAGCAGGGGCATGCTCAGCCCATCCATCCACCAGCCCCTGTCCTTGCCCCATCTCCTACACTCCCTGCAGCATTGCATCTCCGCTGGCTCAGACCTGTGGTGCCTCTTGGAGTCATCCAGTGATGGTGAGCCCCCAGCTGGTTTAAGGCCCTGACCCGGTACCGGCCCCTGGTCCTCTGCTCTGGGCCCAAGCATCCACCATGCCACTGCCAATGCTGCAAGCTGCACACAGAACCACAGCCTACAGATTATCCCAGTAGCACAAGTGAGTGGCTGCTCGCAGGTCAGCACCTTGCCACCTACCCCTACCACTACCCTGCAAATCCCGCCTTCCATCCTGTGTGCCAACCATGCCTCCCCAGCACCAGGCAAGCTATCCTTGACTCTGCCACAAATGTGCCCCAGGAGTGGGGGGGGGGATTGTGTGTTGACTCTGGGAACTCACCCCCATCCCTAGTGGCCAGTATCCCTGGAAATGGGGAGATGCAGGAATGGGTAAGAAGGGGTCACCACTGAGGCCCTGGCTGGAGTAGTGGGAGCCACACAGTCCCACATCTGCACCCTTCCTCTCCCTGGTGGGAACCTGGTGGCTTTATGCAGAGGTGGGGAACAGCACCTCTGCACCTGCCTTATTGGGTCTTTTTTTCTGAGAGTGGGGGGTGTTGGATGCAGAAGATAGAACTCCCTTGCTGTGTTAGCACTTGTCCTCTGTGCTCATTCACCCTTTCATCTGAGGAGGGTCCCAGAAAGGCACACTAGGGAGGTTAGGGCACTGGGGTCAGATAGTAGGTGAATATATGGGAGGAACACACACCCTCAGACACACATATACCTGGCTTATCCCTCCACCCCAGCTGTCAACAGTACCCATAGAGTGACCACATTTCCCAGCTCTGCCAGCATCTGCTGGTGCTCCCTGTCCATCTGGTCTCCTTGTCCTCCCCATGAATCTGCCCAGTTGCCCAGAAGAATCTAGGCTGGAAGTAGGAGTCTGTCCATGAATGTAGCCTTTAGGACCCCATCCATTTCCTCAATACTGCCCCCACCCTGGGTCACACCCCCCCCTTGGGACCCCATGACCCACTGCTTGTTTCAGTCCTGGCTCTGAGGAGCCACATGTCTGAGGATTCCTTCACCCAGCGTCCTGGCCTAGGGTTTTGGTGAATGGGGAGTTAAGGCTGGATGTTCCCAAGGGGAAGGGTCTGGCCCTGGAGAAGGGCAGAGGCAGGGTCGTGCTGTGTCATTAGAGTCGTGCTCCCCTTGGGTGGGAGCCCTTGGTTCTGACAAGGGAACAGAGAATTGAACCCCGTGCTCCAGCTAATACATTGTCCCAGATGAGGAACCAACAAACTGAGGAGAGATACTACTCTGAGTCTGTGTGTGTGTGTGTGTGTGTGTGTGTGTGTGTGTGTGTGAGAGAGAGAGAGAGAGAGAGAGAGAGAGAGAGAGAGAGAGAGAGAGAGAGAGAGAGAGAGAGAGAGAGAGAATCTTGCTCCTTGTACAACCTGACCGTCCTGAGGGGAGTGATTAGTTGGCAAATTGCAGTTGCTGCATGGAAGAGTCATCTGTCACCATTCTGGAGGTGTGTGTGTGTGTGTGTGTGTGTGTGTGTGTGTGTGTGTGTGTGTGTGTGTGTGTGTGTGTGTGTGTGTGTTGGGAAAGCACGGAAATGAGAACAATGACAATATATTTGTCACCATGTTTAAAACAGCAAAAGCATTTTCTTTCTCTGTGTGTGTGTGTATTTATTGTTGTTCTTTCTTCATCAATACCAAATACAAACCCAGCCACAATTTTTGTTTCTCCTTCACAGTTTCATGGCTCCTTTATGGAAGATTTCAGTAGACATTATTTTCCTCCCCTTTCCACCTCTCTCTTCCCCATTTCCTGTAGCCCACAGTAGCTGAAGGGCCTGAGTGGGCCTCCCTTAGAAGAACTGTGTGAACCCTGGACTGGATTGACGCCTGTCCTTCTATCCCCAACCAGAAGTTTGGTGAGGCGAATGAGACCACAGCCACACTCTTCCAGCCAGACACTGCTCTTGTGTGTTTAGTTGGAGGTAATTCAAGGGTTTGGAATGTGTCTGCCCAACATAATTAGGAAACAAGATGAGGGAAAGGATAGAGCAGGGGCTGTGAAGCTATGAGGTTTTTGGGACTGGCGTACTGTGGGACATAGCAGATGGGTCATCATGAGAATGGATGAGAGGAGAACCAAATATAGGGCATTAATGGTCTCCGTGGGCATCCAGGCACAGGGCTCTGGGCCCCCACTGGTGGTGAGTATATCCTCCTGGGGCAGTGCCCAGTGTCAATGCTCCCTGGAGTCCTGCAGAATCCAATCTGTGCCCCGACTTGCCTGTTTCTAGCTGGGCAGTAGTAGGCAAATCCATTCCCTCTATTGGAGCCCGCTTGGTATCAGGAGGTGGCAGTTAGCAAGGGCTGGCTGAATGCTAGTTTGTGTAACCTGCTATAGGTTGTCTGGAAGGAAAAGGGGACCACTGACTTTGGAACCCTTTAAATTTGATTGGGACAAATTAAATACCACATTTTCCTTTTTTTTTTTTTTAATTTAAGCTGGCAAGTTCGATTAATGCCTGGGATTATGGATCAAATTAGATGGATGATTTCATCCGTCAAACAATGTTATTCAAAGCGGCACAGTTCCCAAGCCAGACTGTCTCCCACTTTGAACGTTGTGGCTTGACTGCCTTTCTCTGGCAGCTGTTTAATCTCTCTAGGGTGACCACCCCACTCGAGGACATTGTGGGGAGCAGAGATTGTGACCTCCCCATCCCCAGCCTGCTAGCTATGAGCAGAGATGATTCCTAGCACCTGTACTGGACTTTGGGAGATTCAGAGAACCCAGGCTGCCTCAAGGATCCTTCCTCAGCAGCATGAAACTTAGGGACCAGATGTGGTGAAAGATCCTGGCTGGCCCAATGGGGAGGACAGGAGGCCCCTTGAGCCAGGCATTCAGCTCACAGCAACCTCATTCACACCTATGTGGGGAATTGAGTGCCACATTGCTGGTCAGTTGCTGGACAGAGATCTTTGAGGAGATAGGCACCCCAGAGGCCCTGGAATGTAGGAGTAGATAGTGGCTCACACCCTCAGAGCCAAAAACAGTTCAGTGTGGTCGCACCAGAGGGGTTAAGAGGGAGGAGGGAGAACTGTGGGAGAGCTTCATCAGGCTTCGTCCCCCCTGCCCCACAGAAGATTCTTACCTGAATCAGATGGGACTTTTCTGTGGTATTGTCATAGACAGATGCTCATTTATTTATCCAACAAACCTTTACAGTGTGCAACAGGCTCTGGGTGGTCATAGTCAATGAAAAGTTCCAGGACTGGTTCCACAGCCCATGAAGAAACCTTGGATTGATCTGGATACCAGTGCTTCAAGCCTGTAATCCTAGCTATTTAGGAAGCTGAGATCAGAGGATTGAGGCTTTTGGCCCATGCAGGAATGCCTATAAGACTCTGGTCTTCAATTAACTACCAAAAACAAAACACTAGAAATGGATGTGTGGCTCAAGCCATAGACTGCTAGCCTTGAGTAAAAAGGCTTAAAGACAGCACATAGGCTCCGAGTACAAGGCCCAGGACTGACACAAAAAAGTGAAGAGAGAGAAGAGGAAAGGACAGAGGGAGAAAACGAGGAAAAGAAGGAAGAAGGGAGAACATGAAATCCCTGGATCAAGGGAGCCAACTATTCGCAATCTATGTGGGGACAGTTATGGAGCCTAAAGTAGTATGTAGGACCAAGCCACTGACCCGTCAGCAACTTCATCACAGCCAGGAGCTGTGTGATCACCGACTATAGAGGGAACCAGCCTCGGGTAGAACCTAGGGCTCAGGGTGGGTCACCAGGTTTCAATTATCCCCAGTCTAATTGAGTTTATTTTCTGGTCAGATCAGAAGAAAGTTTCCAAGGGCTAGGGAGGTAATTGGAGTGAGAGAGTTTCAAGGGGGGGGGCGCAAAGGATAAGTAGGAATTTGAAGAGGGCGAATGATCCTAGGTCAGGTCTGTCAAGACATTGTAGCCATGACCTCGCCTGACAGCATAGACTACCAGCCTTTGATCCAGCCACACTGCTATTAAAAGTCCTGGCTTGGGTTCATCTTTGACAACCTGGCTGCCGTTCACTGCAGGATGCCTATGCAATATATCCTTAGGGACTAGGATATTCCAGGGCTCAATCTGACGATACCCCCGCCCGTGTTCATTCCTTCACCAAAGACTGATGTAAGCATTCCACTGCCAAAGGACAGCCTGGGAATGAGGGCAGGAAATGGGTCTCTTGGCTGGCTAAGTCTTTAGTCTAGATGGCAGATCTGGGATTCAGAGAGGGCAGGCTGAAGGTGGGGCAGAGCTGGGTAGAGGTTGGTGGGAAAACCAGAGTCACTGGGTTCTGAGAAGGGAACATAGGAACATTTCTGGGATAGACAAGCCCTTTTCACCACCCCAAGTGGGACCTAGATCCCCCCCAATCTCCGTCCCTTGACCAGGAATCCCTTTGGTTCCCATATCATGTGGTTGGATAACTAGACCTTACCTCACTGCCCAGTGTTTAGGCAGGACAGTGAGAGATCCTGAGTCTTTGATAAGGTCATGGGATCTTAAGTATGAGATTGTTCTTCAAAGTCCCAAATTGGTGCATGGTCAGTCCCATCTAAGACTGCCATGATGTAGGACATAATATCTAGGGAATCTGAGCTGGATGGGGTCTGTTCTGGGAGTTTTGAGTATTATCTGTTAGATTTGAGCTCCCGTGTGCCCACTTGCTTCCCTTTCTTGGGTGGGTCTATGCTAGAAAAAGCTTGAAAGGAGGGCGTGGATCTTGTCTTTTATGCTCCAAGATAGCACTCTACCATTTGAATCACAGCTCCACTTCTAGCTTTTTTGGGTGTTTAATTGGAGATAAAGAGTTCTCACGGGCTTTGCTGCTAAGTGGCATCCAACTGCAGTCCTCAGATTTCAGTCTCCTGAGGGGAGAGGATGACAGGAATGGAAACGTTTTTTTGGCTGGGTGCCAGTAGCTCATGGCTGTTATCCTAGGTACTCAGGAGCTGAGATCCGAGGATCACGGGTCAAAGCCAGCCTGGTCAGGAAAGACCCCGAGAGTCTTACCTAAAAGGAAATTCCAGAAAACCAGAAGCTGTGCTGTGTCTCAAGCAATTGAATGCTTGCATTAAGCTAAAGAGCTCAGGGACAGCACCCAGCCCCAGAATTCAAGGCCCACAACATAAAAAAGAAAGAAAGAAAGACATCTTTGCCTGCAAATGATGGTGGAGGTGTGGGGGTGTGGGGAGGGTGCTGTGTTTGGGAGACCAAATGCTGGCCTCTCTATACAGACATTTGTAAGAACTCCCCAAGTTTGCCCCAGTTTGAAGCCACAGCTTCAAGAGGACATGTCTTGTGACAGGCAGGGAGTAGGTGAAGGGGTGCAGGTGTGAGATTGTTATGTCTTTACCTCTTCCATTGAAGGATAGATTTGGATGCTGGGTATCAAAATCTGAATGAAGGGTTGCAAAAAGTTTGTGGCCTGACGAGATGGGTTTCCTCTGTCTATATTAATGTGGCTGAAGCCAGAAGCCACCAGTGGCTCACAACTCTCATCCTAGCTACTCAGAAGGCTGAGATGTGAGGACCGTGGTTACAAGTCAGCCTGGGCAGAATAGTCTGTGAAACTTGATGATAGACCACTAGAGAACAGGTATTGTTGCTTTGGCTCAAGTGGGAGAGTGCTCACCTTCAGCTGAATTGCTGAGGGACAGCACCTTGGCCCAGAATTCAAACCCCTTGACCAACAACAAAAAGAGGTGACAAAGTTTTCCACATAGCAGTGTGTATGATAGGAAATGCCATGCTGGTCTATGAGACATTTAGATATGTGTGAGACTCAATGTTTTGTCGACAATGGGTCTGATATCGGTACTGCACCTTCTAGGGGTGGGATCTGATCCTAATTGAGGAAGTTCATGTTTCTGTTCTCAGGGACTGCTGAATCCTTGGGCTATCCTGTGTGTGTGTGTGTGTGTGTGTGTGTGTGTGTGTGTGTGTGTGTGTGTGTGTGTGTGTGTGTGTGTGTGTATGGGTGTGTGTGTATGTGAGTGTTTGTCTGTCTGTCTGTCAGTCTGACTGTGTCTGTGTCTGGGTGTGTTTGGAGGTAGAAGACCTGGGCCTTGAACTCACAGCCTAGGTGCTGTCCCTGAGATATCTTGCTCAAAGCTATAGCTCTGACACTTGAGCCACAGCTCCACCTGTGGCTATTTGGTGGTTGTGTAGATAGGAGCCTCACAAACTTTCCTGTGTGGATGACTTTGAAAGTGATCCTCAGACCTCAGCTTCCTGAGTAACTAGGATGACAGCAAGAAGCCAACCATGGTGGTTCTGTGTTGTGTGTGTGTGTGTGTGTGTGTGTGTGTGTGTGTGTGTGTGTGTGTGTGTGTGTAGATATTGTTTGTAACAAGGAGTGCTGGAGCTTTTGGTAACTTCTAATCCCTGTTTTTGGGGGGTGCATGCGCTTTGTGGCTGAGGTCTAGAGGCCTGGAAGTTTGAGATGTTTGAAGGGGACTCAGCACCTATAAATTATAAGAGCAAGGGATCTTTGTGACCTGCAACTGTCTACTCCCTTGGGACTGGTTGGTAGCAGAGGGAGCACGGGAGGACCAGGGGGTGGGGCCCATAGGGGTTGGCTCCCCAGCGGTACAGAGAGCGTAGTCAGCACATAGTAAGACTGTGAGCCTTGTTAGTATGGACTTTATTGGCATGGGTCACACTCTGGGTCATCTCATCATAACGTCTGATGGGCAAGGCCGAACCTACTTTATATCTTGACCTGTGTTCTTCAGATCTCAGCCTCCTGAGTAGGTAGGGTTATAGGGATGAGACTCTGGCACCGGGCCTCAGATTCTTTTTGGTATATTAGGGTTTGAACTCAAGAGCTTAGGCTTTCCAGTCAGGTCTTCTTCCATGGGAGCCAAGCCTTTCTGTCTTGGGTATTTCTGAGATGGAGACTCCATATATGCTCAGGCTTGGCTGGATCAAGGTCCTCCTGTGACAGGCATGGTCCACCATGCCTGGTCCTCTGTAGTTGCGATGGTAGATATGTAGCACCATGCTCAGTCATCGGTTTAGATGGTTGTCCTAAACTCAGTTCACAGCAGCCGATTCTTGACCAGAGTTGAAGCGCTGGGTTCGGCCTTGAACCATTGGTCCTCAGTCTTCTCACAGGAGAGTTGTGAGGAAACAAGGGATCAATACAAGGGGAACTCTGGGGCAGGGCCAGGCATAGATGGAACGTTCATCAGATAAGTTTCTTGGCAATTCTGTGAGCATATAACAGGAAGATACTTGGAAAGGACTAAGAAGGGGCCTGTTATTTTTCATGCCACAGGTGTGGGATTTGGAAACAAAACATGGCTCTCTTTCATCCTTATCCTATCCCCATAAGGAAGGAGATCCTTCACTATTCAGCTTTGCAGCTGGGGAAAAAGAGGCACGGAAAAGCTGGATGACCTACTACTCATGACCCCCAGATGAAAGGAAACTCGGCCTGACTTGTCTGCCATGCTCCCTAGGACAATGGGTGCTATTCAGTTCATTTCTTGTGGTGGGAAGTCCACTTATTGTCAATCGTGAGGCTTAAACACTGGGCCTGCGCACTGTCCCCAAGCTTCTCAGATCAAGTTTAGGTCTCTACCACTTGAGCCATAACACCATTTCTGGTTTTCTGGTGGTTCTTTGGAGATAAGCATCTCAAAGACATTCCTGCCTGAGCTGGCTCTGAACCATGATCCTCATATCTCAGCCTCCTGTGTAGTTACCATTGTAGGCCTGTGCCACCGGCATCCGGCTTAAGTATAATTCTCTCTCTCTCTCTCTCTCTCTCTCTCTCTCTCTCTCTCTCTCTCTCTCTCTCTCTCTCTCTCTCTCTCTCTCTCTCTCTCTCTCTCTCTCTCTCTCAGTAACATGTTGAATGTGTGCTGGAGGTTTTGGCTCAGCGTCCCCATGTGGCAGGGACCCAAGGTGACCCTATCATTCTGGAGGTAGGCTGTGTGTCAGGATCATTTGTGCTTGGACTTTGGAACTAGCTTCCTTAGGTAAGCCCCTCTGTGCCCGGGGTAGACCGTGATGGTTACTCATTGTCAGTCTGTCTGGTGAGTCCTTCCCCATTACCCTCTGCTAAGACAGTTAAAGGAAAGTGGATGAGGAGGCATCACATTTTCCAACTGCACAGCACTATCCCGAGCCTCTCATCCTCACTGCAACCTATCTGGACAGACCCTGATTATAAGAAACTGAATTCACTCTATGTCTACCTCACATTGCTGCAGTGTGTCATTTCGGGGATAGGGGGCAGTGTGCAGAGTAAAGACCCCAGATCCGACACCTCTTGGGGGACATTTGTTCTGTAACAGCACAAAGTCATTGCTGTGGATAAGGGGGAAGCCGGCATCAGACCGAGCCAGAACAATGCTCAAAGGTAGGTAGGCTATTGAAGTATCAAACCGACCCATGTCTGCTTCCCACTCACCAAAAGGAGGATGCAATGCAGGTAGCCCAGCACTGGCCCTAGGGGACTATAAATGGATGGTGGTGGTCACGTGCCAGTGGCTCTCGCCTGCCATCCTGGCTATTCAGGAGGCTGAGTGCTGATGGTCGTGACTCAGAGCCAGCCTAGGCAGGAGAGTCTGTGAGATTCTTATCTCCCATAAACTACCTCCTCCCCCCCCCCCCGAAAAAAGCCAGTTGTAGTGCTGTGGCTCAAGTGATAGAGCCTCAGCCTTAAGTAAAAGAAGCTCAGGGATGACACCCAGTCCCTGAATCCAAGACCTGGGACTCACAAAAAATAAAATAAATGAATAGTGGGCACATGTTATCTTACTACCAAAAAGGATGGATTCATTCTTCTCTCCAGTGCTTGTAACCAAAGTAAGTGGCTTCCCTTAATGTTCCTCTAAACATCTTCTTCTGTCTATTATTTCTCCTGGATTCAGTTGCAGGATAGAAATCAGATCATCCCACGTGATATGACCTTAAGTACCCTCCCCTGCCCGCCTTTCTTGGGGTGGGGATCGTGGATGTATTCACCACTGGGTGAAAGAAGCACCAGAGAGATGGGGGTAGGTATCCCTGAAACTCATACACACACACACACAAACACACACACACACACACACACACACACACACACACTCACCTAGGCCAACTCTGACTAGCCTTTTCCAAAGATACTTTATCTCCTTGGGTTAACTGACCTAGGAGAGGAACTTGATCCCCTATAAATGACTATTTTAAGTAGGGCTTGCTAGTTGACACTAGATAAACAGAAGCTCAAAGGAAAAGTTCTGGACCCTCTCTGGTTCTGGCTCACACTTGACATCCTGGCTCGTTGGTAGGCAGAGATCTGAGGATCAAAGATGGAAGCCAGCCATAAGCTAGAAAGCCGATAAGACTCTTCTCTGCATGGAACCACCAAAAATCCAAACGTGGAGTTGTGGCTCAAGTGGTAGAGTAGCAGCCTTGTGCATGAAAACTCAGAGAGACAGCTCCCAGATCCTCAGTTCAAACCCACACAAGAAATGGCCCCATTTGTTGCCCCCAGACTGCCTGGGCCTCAAGTGCCCTCTCACAAAGTGTGATACCGCACTGGTACCTGGGTAGTGTATCAGAGTCTTCAGAAATTAGGTGAAAGGCAGGCCTTCCCCTTTGTACGCTCTCAACCACACCAGCTTGAGGCAGAGCATGACAAGGCCAGCAGCCTGCAGAGCAGAGAAGATCCCCCTCTACCAGGGTGATTGGAGCGGGCTTCTTAGAGGCAGTACTTTAAAGGGGTCTTGCTTAACAAGGAGGATGTGACATGTAGCAAAGAGAGAAAAGATGCCATAGATCATGTACAACATAGCAGACCGTGTTCTTTTCCAGCTAAGGCTGCTGGTTATATACTCAGTAAATATGTGCAAGACTGTCCTGAAACAGGCAAAAGGGGTCACAGAACAGCTATCCAATGTTGGGATTTTATCTTAGCAGTAGTGGGCTTACCTAGCACACAGGAAACCCTGGGTTCGATTCTTAGGTCCCACATACACAGAAAAAGCCAGAAGTGGTACTGTGGCTCAGGTGGAAGAGTGTTCACATCAAGCAAAAGAAGCTCAGGGACAGCACCTGTACCCCGAGTTCGAGCCCCAGCACTGTCAATGTAAAATTTCACTCCAAGAGACCTGGGTGACAGATGGATGGTGTGCCCTGTGGCACTTAGTAGATCCATCCATGCTTTGTGTCTTCTTCTATGACAGAGGGGATCTGGACACTCTTTCTGCCCTGGGCACCCCTGGAACCGGTTATCAGCAACCCTCCCAAAGGCTTCCACTGAGACATGGAGCAACTGGCCCCAGAATTCTCAGGTACTGGTTGGGTGTGGCGGGGGGATACAGGGCAGGCCTAAGAAGTCCTAGTAGGTCTGATATGCTCCAGACAACCAGGCCATCCGAGGAAGCGGATGGGAGCTTAGAAAGGGGAAGTGATGTGAAGGGGGCTCTTTAATGCCCATAGCCCTCCCCAGATTCTGAGCCTCCCTTTGCTGTCCCTGAGGGAGGTAGAGGAAGTTCTAGGTGGTAGTGTCTAGAGGAGGACTAGTTGGAATTTGTAAAGAATGAGACACCATAGGCCATGTGCTGATGGCTCATTCTGGCTACTCAGGAAGCTGAGATTCAGAAGGTCTTGTATCCCTGCACAGGATGGAAAGTCAAATGAGAGTTTCATTTCTAATCTCCAACCGGAAGTGGTGCCATGGCTCAAGTGGAAGAGCACTGGCCTTGAGCAAAATTCATCATCAGGGACAGTACCCAAGCCCTGAGTTCAAGCCCATCATCCAAAAAAACAAGAAAGAAAGACACCCCTTGCTTGCAGAGATGGTGAAGGAGTGGGGTTGCTGTGGCTGGACATCCATTTCTAAG
Organism: Dipodomys merriami; assembly: GCF_024711535.1. Taxonomy (NCBI): domain Eukaryota; kingdom Metazoa; phylum Chordata; class Mammalia; order Rodentia; family Heteromyidae; genus Dipodomys; species Dipodomys merriami. The sequence continues at coordinate 1,164,376 of NW_027203326.1, forward strand.
AACTCCCGAAGTTTGCCCAAGTGGGAAGTTACAGGAGGCTGGGCATGTCTTTTCAAGAACTCCAGAGGTTGTGGCCTATCGTAGGCAGGGTGTGGGCAAGGTTAGAGTGTAGTGTTGATTATATTCTCTCCAAGCAAGGAACAATGACTTTGGATACTGGTGTGAAAGTCTGAAAGTGAAGGGTTGCATGTGCTTTATGGCCTGACAAGTTGGATTTCCCCTGGTTGTAAGAAGGTGGCTGAAACCGGGCACTGAGGGTATCTCACAACTATCATCTTAGCTACTCAGGGGGCTGAAATCTGAGGATCACGGTTCAAAGCCAGCTTGGGTAGGAAAGTATGTGAGACTTTATCTCAAGTGAAGTACCAGAGAACTGGAAGTAGTGCTGTGGCTCCAGTGGTAGGGCGCACACCTTCAGCTGAAGAGCTGAGGGATGGCAAGCAGGCCCAAAGTTCAAACCCCATGACCGACAACCAAAATAATGTGGCTGAGTTTTCTTCATAGTAGTGTGTACAGTAGGAAATGCCATGCTGTTTTATGAGCCATTCCAGAAGTGTGAGAGGCTCTGAGTTTTGTCAACATTCGGTCTGAGGATGGTAGTACCATCTTCTCGGAAGTTGGGATGTTCAGTTGCTCAGGGACTGCTGAGGCCTTGGGCTACCTGTGTGTGTGTGTGTGTGTGTGTGTGTGTGTGTGTGTGTGTGTGTGTGTGTGGTGTGTGTATGTGTGTGTGCATTTTTCCCTCATCATTCTCTGCCCACTTCCTTGGTGCTTGTCTGCCTCTTCCTGACCTTGGATGGTGCCCTTCCTCAACAGCAACCCTGTCTTTAGTCATGGTCTACAATGAGTCCTAAATTGCCAGAGACCTGAATGCATATCCCAGCTCTTCCTTGGGACCCAAGTCCAGCTGTCCATATCTTTGTCCTCATCCAGGGAATTCTGGGTCCTCAGTGCCGGCTAGCATATGTTCTCTCCTGCCTCTGGGGGGGCAGGGTCAGTCATGCTGTTTCCTGTCCTTTTCTCAGCTGGATTCCTGGCTGCATGTCCCACTCCCAGCAGGCTGGTAGTGGTGTGGAGGAAGGGTGGTTGCCAGTGTCTCTGGCCAGCTCGACCTTGATAGCTGACTGAAGGCTCCCCAAACAAGGATAATCTGGGGCTACATGAGAAGTGAGGCCAAGGTGGCATGGATGTATTGTTCAATGTCTAGGAAATGTCAACATACCTTATCTTAGGCAAATCTATCTTCTGTCACCAGCTGGGCCTCTCAGGTCCTTCTAGACAATTCTGGATGCCCAGAATACAAAGGCATATACTTTAGATTCCAGGGCCAGGGAACTGGGCAATGAGAGAATGGTATAGCCAGTACCTCAATGTTCTGGGGCATTAGTTTTGACCTGGATGAGCTGAGCTAGAAATGGGGGCAGTCCCGAGTCATAATCAAAGTAAACTGTCAAGCCAGATCAAGTGGTTTCTCCCTAAGTCCTTCTTGGACTGAGGGGCTTGGGCCATGGCAGTAAGTTCCATGGAACCTGGCCCTCGATCTCAACATGGGGCTGCAGTATCAAGGGAAGGACACTAGGGTTGCTCCTTGGTAGTCGGCCATGATTGCAGACCTTCATCTGCCCCTCTTCCCCAAGCACTAGTGAGGAATGCAGGGCACCGAGACCTTGGACTCCTGGGATAGTGACTGCTACAAGCAGCAGCCAGTTGGCTGTGGATTCCTGAGCCTACAAAACTTTCATGAGCCCAACTCAACACCTGCCCAAGGTCTGACTGATAAATTTGCACTCTTGTGATACTCGTGTGACTGGGCATTATCTGGTGTAATATCTTACAGCTCCTGCCCCTCTTAGCCCAGAACCATGGTCTGAGACTGATTTACTCTTTGGATCCACATTGCACCCATGACAGATGCCATTATGATGATCTTCATGCCCCAAGGCTCGATACGTCTCTGGTACTCTGGCCTGCTCTGTAGGCAATGGCCTCCAAACAGGCTGCTACCAAGACTTGTAGGACACCTAGACATTAGGAGACCCTCAGGGGCCCACTGGAAAGAACTCTGCCTAGAGCTATAGAGTAAGGTCCAAGCAGGCCAGGTGTTGGTCATTGGGCTTGAACTCTGGGCCTTTGCATTTTCCCCCAGGTTTCACCTTACCACTTGAGCCACAGAGCAACTTCCGGGTTTTCTGTAGGTTCCTTGGAGATGAGAGTCTACCATACTTTCCTGCCTGGGCTGTCTTTGAAACCTTATCCTCACATCTCAGCCTCCTAAGGAGCTAGGAGGACAGGCGTGAGTAGTAGCACTCTACTACTTGAACCACAGCTCTACTTCCGGCTCTTTGGTTGTTTAATTGGAGAAAAGTGTCTCATATTGACTTTCCTGCTTGCAATTGGGATCCTCAGATCTCATCCTTCTGAGTAGATTACAGGGTTGAGCCACCAGCACCTGCCCTCTACCCTACCTCTTACCTATAATCTCGGCCCTCCTCTGAGTCCCAGAAGAATATGTCTCACCAGGCTCAATTTTTTTTGCCAGTCTTGGGGCTTGAACTCAAAGCTCATACCTGGGAGAGACTCTAAACATGTGAAGACTGTGACAAATGCTTCCATTTAATTATGTATCATATTTCAACACTTAATAAAATGTTCATTAAAAAATTATTGTGTATAATTTTATAATATATGTGCAAAATATAATATGTGTATAACAATACTAAATACAATAATCAATAAATTAATCAAAGAAAAATAAATACAAAATCAATAATAAAAATCATAATATGAAATTAACATGCATATATAAGTATATTTCAGGTATTACACATTTATAGAAATATTTCTTCCATTGCAGGGCCTTCATTCAGGGAACTCTATCCTGAATTTCTTTTCCTCAAGGACAATGAGCTTTGCATTCACCCATGGTGCAAAAGAGTTATCTGGACGGTGAGCTCAAAAACTAGCAATGGCAGAAATACCAGGCCCAGTTCTAAGAGAGTGACTTAAGTTTTTAAATGGAAGCAGTTATGTTTATTCAGTTCCATACTGAACATTAAAAAAGCAGTGTAGAGTTTTGTACAGCTATTCAAACATCCTTCCCTTACCTGCAAAGTGCTTCTCTGAGAACTACATTGTTTCTCGTTTTTGTACATTTTTTATTGTAAAAATGTTCTGCAGAGGGGTTACAGTTCCAGGAGCAAAGTAATGAGTACATTTCCTATTGAGCATTGTTTACTCCTGTGTTTTTCCCCTACCATCCCTTCCCTCCCATCTCCACAACTACCTCCCCCTGCCGAGATCAGTGACTTAGTTTTTCATTTTAGTTTTGCATGGGGTTTGAACTCAATTAATGGCAACTCTTTGCTCACACTGCAACATATTTACCAAGACCCTGAGTTCAAATCCCAGGCTAGGAAAGAAAACTGGCAAAAATTCCAAACCAGGGAGTTTCATTTTTTTAATTTAGTTAAATAGTTAATTTTTTTATGTTCTTTTTTTTCTTTTTTCTTTTGGCCAAGCATGGGGCTTGAACTCAGGTCGTGGAAACTTTGCTTCAGCTTGGATCTCGCTTGGCTGAGGTCCAATTATTGGACCCATAGCCAATCATGAGATCCTGGGCCAAGAGGACTTTCAGGAAGAAAAAAAATTTGGAAAGCACAAAAAGTGGTGAGCTGCAGAGAGCTGGGGTTTTATGATTTTTTTTTTCTTTGCACAGTGACCATCCTGGGTCTGAATGGCAAAGCTGCAAAGTGGACCTGAGCTGCCATTGCTGGTGGTTGGTGGGCTATCAATGAGGCCATAGGCTAACCTGTCAACATAGGCCCTGGTTTCAAATCCCAGTCCTGACACAAATAGCAGGAGATCACAAGAGACTCATACCTATGCATAGGAATACCGATTGAAAAAATAGTTTAAGCATCTGTGTACTCTAAAATTGGATGCAATAATCCTAGCATGCTGATTGATCTTAATTAATAGTTTATTAATCATGAAAAGAATAATAATCCTTCAATGGCGGTTTAATAAATACCTAAGAGTTGGTTGGAACATAGTAGGTGTCCTTCTATCATAGAGAAATGGCTATGGAACTCTTTACCAATATATATATATATATATATATATATATATATATATATATATATATATATATATGTATATATATATATTTGTATACCTCCGTCTGGCTATCCATGTATCACTGTTTTGGCCAAATCTGGGGGTCGATCTGAGAGCCTGGGAACCACCTGACATCTTCATTGGCTAGAGGCTGCCATGCTCAAACTCACCCAATCATGAATTGGGCCTGCTAGGCACTAAGTTCAGATCCTGGCACTGCCAGGCATTATGGAGAACACATCTAACATTTGGATGTTATGTGATAGGATGTAAACAATGTAATAAATGGTATAGGTGTCATCAGAGTCAATAAAATAAATTCTAAATAAATGAATGAAACAAGAAATAAAATAAATAACCACATCAAACACAATATGGACTGAACATCTGTACGGAAGTATGAATCCTATCTTTAAAATATATATGAGGGCTGGGAAGGTGGCTCTGTGGTAGAGTGCTTGCCTTGCATGCATGAGGCCCTGGGCTCGATTACTCAGCACCACATAAGCAGAAAAAAAAAAAAAGCTGACAGTGGCGCTGTGGCTCAAGTGGTAGAGCGCTAGCTTTGAGGTGAAGAGCTGAGGGACAGCACCCAGGCCCAGAGTTCAGACCCATGAGTGGACCAAAAAAAAGTATATAAGGAGTATCTTTTTCCAGGCCTGAGGCTTGAATTCAGCCCCCCTACGTGGAGGGAATGGCGGGAGATCCTGAGATACTGGTTTGTGGACCTGGGATGAGTTATGGAATATGATCAATCTCATCCTTGAATGAGTAGTTCGTGCATGATGCAAGTAGGAAATGATAGGTAAGACTAATGGGGTATCGTTTATTTGTAAAGAACAGTAGATGAAGCATGACAATAATCATCACAGTCATGAAATGGAGGCATCAGGAAAGATCCAAGAATCGGTAGTACACAGATTGGATTCCACCACAGGTTACCATCTCTCCTACTCTATTCAAATGTGTACTTATTTGCATACTATTTTTACCTTATGAATGGATGACTGTTGTGCTCCCCGCTCTACCCTTCGGGTCAGGGTAGAATAGCAGGTCCTTGGAAAGGCCTAGCTCCTTCGTGGGTTAAAGCCTGGTGTGCTCAATTGGACCCATTCGCCACTTGGTCCTGCTAGGTCCCGAGTTCAGATTCTCCGCCCTGCCAAAAGATTCATCTTGATGTCAGAAGTCAATCGTTGCACCTGTTTTGTTTTGTTTTGTTTTGTTTTTTTCCTGTGCAAGTCCTGGATCTCAGCTAGGATGGAGAATGCATGGGCCACCCTGTGGCCATGGGTGGTTATCCATGTCAGCCCAGTTATATCTATTATCATATACTTAAAAAATACAAAATACACCCATGAATAGCATATAAAATAAAGAGAGTAACTGCACTCAATGCACAATGCAGTCCAAACACGGATGTGAATATAAATACCATGTTTCAATTATCATTGAGGACTATTTTGGCCTCCTTGGGGCTCGATCTCAGTTCATGGGAATGGCCCAGCTCCTTAGTGGCTCACAGTCTGGTGTGATCACGTGGACCCATTGGGCAGTTGGGCCTCCTAGGCCCAAAGTTCGAATCCCAGCATTGCCAAAAATTAACCCTGATGTGAGAAGCCAGTTGTTGCACCTGTTTTCTTGTATTGTGCAAGCTATGGATCTCAGCTAGGAAGGAATATGTATACACAACTCTATACTCATGGGAATAGGTTGTCATCTAGTTCACCACAGTTATATCTGTTATCCAATACTCAAGGAAATACACAATACATCAATGAATAAGACACAAAACAAATAGAATGACTACGCCAAATGCAAGATTCTGCCCAACCATGTTTGGAAATATAGAGCCTCTAATTATGAATTTAGGACTATATTGGCCCCCACCAGGGCTCTATCTCAGGTCCCAGGAATGGCCTAGTTCCTTAGTGGCTCACAGCCTGGTGTGCTCACCATGACCCATTCACCAATTGGGCCTGCTAGGCTTTGAGTTCAAGTTCCTGCACGACCAAAAGATTCATTCTGATGTGAGAAGCCTATGGTGGCACATGTTTTCCTGTCCTGAGAATGTCCTGGGTCTCATTGAGGATGGAGAATGCTATATAGGCAACCCTTAGCCATGGGAATAGGTTTTCATCCATGTCAGCAGACTTATATCTATCACCCCATATGCAATAAAATACACAATACATCCATGAATAAGACAAAATAGAATGAATAACTACACTGAATGCAAGATGCATACCACACCTGTAGGTAAAGAGAAATCCTATGTTTAAAAATGGTGAGCTTGCTATTTTGTCCAGTGCTGGGGCTTCAAATCAGTCCCTGCACCAGGCCTGACATTCTAGTCTTCAAAGATGGTGAGCTTCCCCTTGCCCCACAGTGCAACAGAGTTACCCAGACCTGAGCTCAAATCCCAGCACTGACAAAATTTCATCCTGATGTCAGAAGCCAGTCGTTGTGCCTTTTATCCTCTCCTGTGAAAGTCCTGGGTCTCAAATACGATGGAGAATGCATACACCACCCTGTAACCATCGGAACAGGTTGACATCCATGTCAGCACAGTTATATCTGTCACCACACTTATTAAAATACACAATACCTCCATGAATTAGAGACAAAATAAGGAGAATAATTGCACTGAACACAAGATGCTGTCCACACATGTATGTCAATATAGATCCTATGTTTAAATTATGAATGTATGACTATAGTGGACCACCCTGGGGATCAAGGTGAGATTCTGGGAATGGCCACACTCCTTAGTTGCTCACTGGTTTGTATGATTATCTTGACTGATTGGCCAATTGGTTTTGATCTGCCCTGAGTTCAGATCCCAGCAATATGAACAAGTGGATCGTGGAGTAAGAAGGAGAGTGTGAAACTTTTTTCCTTTTCTCTGAGAATCATGGGGGTAAGGCATGATGGAGAACATTTCTACAAATCTAGATGTTCTGTGATAAGTTTTCATCAATGTAATAAATAGAATGATTTTCATCATAGTAAAATCAATGGTAAATAAATGAATGAAACGAAAGATACAAGGAACAACCACACCAAACATGTATGGACTGAACATCTATAGGTAAGTATAAATCCTTTGTTTACAATATATATAAATAGTATGTTTATACTGGGTCTTGAATTCAGGACTAGTGAACAGGCCTGACTTTTTTATCTTCATGTAAGGTGACCTTCCCCTTCATCCACATTGCTGCAGATTTACCCAGATCCTGAGTTCAAATCCAAAGCCTGTAAGAATAAACTGTGTGAATTGCAAGCCAGGGAGCTAATTTTTTTTCTCAGCATGGGGCTTGAACTCAGGTCGTGGCAGGTCCCCCTCAGCTTCAATCACCCTAGGATGGGGTGCTCCTGTGATCCTAGAACCCCAGGTATTGCAGGGAAAACAATGCCTTTTACGTTTTCTTCCTTTGCAGTGACCCTTCTGGGTCTGAAAGACACTGTTGCAAAGGGTACTTCACCTTCCATTGCTGAAGGCTGACAGATTATCATGGAAGCCATAGGCCCATGTAGCAACATAGGTCCTCATTTCAAATCCCCGTCCTGACACCAACCAATGGCAGGAGATATTAATAAACTGGTTCCCATCCAAAGGAATGACACTTGAATTTTGTCAATGTCACAGTTGAATGAGTTCCTCGTGCATGATGATCCTATAAAATTAAACAGCATCATTTCAGAAGGCTGGTTGATTTTAATTAGTATTTATGAAGCATTAAAATAATATTATTACTTACAGGAACACAATAATTTCAGGACACTGAGTGCTTTCATTAATAGTTTAAGGACTTAAACAATAACATTAATTACATGGACACAATGAATACTCAGGAATTGGTAGGAATATAGTCTATATAACTAAATAATGTATAGACATCTCTGGCACTCTATAAAGATATGTATTTATTAGCATACTGCCATCTGCATGTCAATCTGTTCTGGTTTTGTTAAGCCTTAGGGCTCGTTCTCAGGTCTTGGGAACATCCTGTCAGCTCAAATTGCCCCAGGATAGCCTGTTGACACTCACCCATTCTGCTTGCTTCACAGGATTCTGGCCACACCCCCATTTTTTCATGCTTCTTTCTGACCAATTGGATACAGGAATGCTGGCCATGCCCATATTCCATGCTGCCTGGTAGAACTGGGATTCCCTCTGTTAGTTTACACCACTACCAGTAGTTGAGGAATATAGAGGTGGCTGAGTGATGAGGAAGAGACTTGAGGTGACTGTGGAGTATAGTAGGAAATTGATGCTCCCACCCTCACCTGGCCCCTTCCTTCCCTTCATGTGTTGCCTGGTTTCAAACCTCAGGCAATGGCGTGCTGCCAGCAAGCCTAAATCCCCGACCTGGTTCCTGACCCTAGTCTTCTGCTCTGGGCCTATGTGTCCGTAATGCTGCTGCCATCGCTGCTGCCCCACTTGGAGGAGCTGCCAACAGCTTCTCTCAGCAGCACAGGTGAGTGGCCGCCCCAACACTAATTCAACCCGGGTCAAACACCCCTCTGGGGGCACCATGACCCCCTTACTTGTTTCCTCTCCCCGGCTCTGATGAGAGACCTTTCTGTCTTGAGCATTTCTGAGATAGAAACTAAATATATGCTCAGGCTGGGCTGGATTGCGGTCCTCCTGTGAAAGATATGCTCGACCAGGCCTGGTCCTCTCTAGTTGGAATGGTAGACATGTGGCACCATGCTCAGTCGTTGGTTTAGATGGATTATCCCAAACTCAGTCCACAGCAGCGGATTCTTGACCACACGTGAAGCCCTTTTTAAGGCCTCAGACATTGAACCTCATTGTCCTCACAGGACAGTTGTGAGGAAACATGGGATTTATACAGAGAGGGAGAGGCCTTCAGATAAGGTTTTGGCAATTCTGTGAGAATATGACAGGAAGATACCAGAAAGGGCTCAGGTGGGGCCTATTATTAATATTGCAACAGGTGTGGGATTATGAACTGAAACATGGCACTCTTTCATTATTACCCTATCCAAATGAGGAAGGGGATCCTTCACTTTGTTCAGTTTTTCAGTTGGGGAAACCGAGGCACAGAAAACCAGGTGACCTACTTATGACCTCAAGTTCACAGGAAGCTCGGCCTGACTTCTCTACCATGATCCCTAGGACAATGGATGCTATTCAGTCCACTTCTTGTGGTGGGAAGCCCACTTCTTTTGAGTCATGGGTCTTGAACTCTAGGATTGGGTACTGTTCCTGAGTTCCTCAGCTCAAGGCTAGCACTCTAACACTTGAGCCCACAGTGCCCCTTCCATTTTTCTGGTGGTTCTTTGGAGATAAGATTCTCACAGACGTTCCTGCCTGGGTTGTCTATGAACCATGATCCTCATATCTCAGCCTCCTGTTTAGTTAGTATTAGAGTTCTAAGCCACTGGCACTGGATTTAACTGTATTCTGGTTTTTTCTCTCTCTCTCTCTCTTTCTCTCTCTCTCTCTCTCTCCTCTCTCTCTCTCTCTCTCTCTCTCTCTCTCTCTCTCTCTCTCTCTCTCTCTCTCTCTCTCTCTCTCTCTCTCTCTCTGTCTCTCTGTCTCTCTGTCTTTCTCTCTCTCTCAGGAACTGGTTGAATAGGTGCTGTAGGAGGTGGCCCAATGTCCCCAGGTGGCTGGAACCTAAGATGGCCTACTCACTCTAGAGGTGGGCTGTGGGTCAGAGCTGTTTCACTCAGCATGTTGATACATCTCAATGAGGTAAGCCCTCTGTGCCCTTGCTAGACTGTGAGGGTTATTCATTGTCCATCTAGCCATATTGCATTTATTTTATTGTATTCTTTCTACATCATTTTCTAGAACATGGCCAATATTATGGTACATAGTTATGGAATTAAAATGTAATGTCAACTTCAGAAAGTCATTTAGGGTTCTGGGAATGTAGTTTCATGATACGGTGATTGAATAGCATGCATGAAAACCTGAGTTCAATTGCTCAGTACCACATAAAAAGAAAAACACTGGAAATGGTGCTGTGCCTCAAGTTGTAGAGTGATAGACTTGAGCAAGAAAAAAATTCATGAATTATTTCCGAGCCCTGAGTTTAAGCCCCTTGACTAGCAAAACAAAACAAAACCAAAAAATATGGAGTTAGTAAACACAAAATAAGGAACTAATACTTGGAATATATAATTGCTCCTCCATACTGACATGCCACACCACATACCCTTGGTTGAAACTTCTGGAAAAAAAAGTTCTGGACAGGAGTGGAGCCTGGCATAGACTCAAGCCCCAGGCATCCCCCAGGAGTTGGTGAAGAACTGGATTCCCTAAAGAAGACAATCTGGTCAGACTTAACCCATTGTTCTCTGAGAAAGAGAAGTTCCAGTGTGACTGCTGCTCACCAGAGTGACCCAGGGCCCAATGGCAGGATGCCTGCCCTGTGCCCTGACAAGTCCCACCTGGGAGAGCTTCTGTCCTGCCTCCAGGCTAGTTCAGGCCTGCCATTGTACACAACAACCCTTGTTTCCTCCTCTAACAAGCAGCTCAATATCCAACCACCATGGGAACCCAGTCCGAGAGGCACAGGCACAATGGAATGGAAGCTGCCGAAGCAAGCATTTGGAAAGGTGGAGAGATCACAGCAGGCAAAGCAGACATAAAGATGTGTCTGCAAGGAGTCCTTAGCTGGGTTAAGCAAAGAGAGGCCAGTGCAGGTGGGTGGAGCACTTCCATAAAGCTGCCTGTGGTGGATAGAAGGCTTCTGATTTGACATAGGCAACAGAATAAGGGGCTGCAAATTCAATGAATAGTCTCTGGCCTGAGAAACAAGGTCAAATGCTTAAGTTTCTGCACTTCCAGTGATTCCTAGTATCTCCAGCTGAGTGTACATCTTTCTGTGGCCAGTTGGTGCCACGCCACCTTCTGCGGAGTCTGCATGAGGGATTGCGTTAGACAAAGAGCTTCAAGGAAGCATGCCTACAGGGAAGGGGTGCTGGTTCAAGGCTTCCCATACACTTGGCTGCACCATTATAGCCTCTACCTCTATTCTTACTATATTCTTCTTGGCTGTACATTCATTGCCTTTATTTTCGTTTTGGCTATTTTTCTATTGATCCACGAACAGAGCATGTTGTATTTTTCCAGTCCAATAGAGATGGCTTCTCTAAGTAGTAAAGACTAAAACCAAAGTTTAAATGTGGGCAATGCCCCAATCAATCTATCCTTTGATGTGATGTTGCCTCTAGAAACTCCTACAACTTCACAATTGGTTTTGCAGCTCACGCATAGTAAATATAGAGACTTAAAATTTCCAGATATGTCCAACAGACAAAATCAATGAATTAAACTAAGTTAGAAAGAGTTATCCCAGTAGTTCACAGAGTTGTTTTTTTTTAAAGCAACCTCTGATTAAAAAAGAAAAAGAAAGATTCTCCCAACAGTTTTGATTAAGTTTAGTTCAACTTACATTATAGGGAATAGATGGTGGTTTCACACAAAATATAAAGTTAGTAACATCATATTTCCTGAACCAACTGAAGAACCATGTTCTTCTACATGAGCTTATAAAGATGAAAAGAGTTGGATAAAAATAAAAATAAAAAGATTACAATAGAAGCACAGCCCTGTCTTAGGTTTGTTTATTATTAAACATAAAAAGGCTGAATAGTTGACACATTCGATTAAACAATATGCTAGACTTGTTTCGCACCACTTAGTTTAAAAAGTTGGTGGGATAGTCATCAATTTTCATGTAATTCATCAATGCTTTGCCTTTAAAAAATTGATTACATGTTTAAATAAACAAAGAATCTATGTCACAATCACACACTGTATAAAAATGTTAGTTCTCCTCAAAAAAGATACACTCAGATGCAACTCTTTTGAGTCTGTCTATTTGTCACATCTCTGACTCCTTGCCCACCTATCCCGAGATCCCTGTCCCGTCGGTCCCAGTGCTCCGGCCTAGCTGGTCCGTTGTAGGTGGCGCCCAACGAGGGGCTCGAAACCACACGCAGCTTGGAGCTGTACAGACAGTTCTCAGGAAGGTGAACGTTCTTTTCTCTTTCTCTCATTATTTTTCAAACAAAGGATAGGACCTTGTCAGAGCACTGCAGGCTCCCTGATAAAGGCTGATCAGGATAAGAAAATGAGCAGGTATTTAAAATCATGGGGCATTCCCAGTCAAGAAATAAGGAATTATTTCTCTCTGTGCTAAAACATATTTTGGATAGTAGGAGTAATCATGTTTCTAAAAAGGCTCTTGTGGAGTTTTATGAGTTTGTTTTAAAGGTTTCACCCTGGTTTTCTGAGGAGGGAAGTTAATCTCTGCAAGACTGGAAGAAAGTTGGAGTGGAAATAAAAAGGTACTATAAAAAACATGGCCCTGAAGAAGTCCCTCCACCTGCTTTTTCATTGTGGTTACAGGTAAAGGACATGCTTACAGATAAGATCGAGATGGAACTCTTAGCTGAACAAGCTCCATCTGAAAATAATGATGAGACTGTCCCTTTAACGTCCTGTAAAGGGAAAAATGACAAAAATTATAATACTATAAAGTTTTGAGAAGTATTCCCTTATAATGTTCTGAATCTTGGTTGTTTCCGTGGTGATGTTTCCATTCTCATCTCTGAGTTTATTAATTTGGGTGTGTTCTCTTCTTTTTCTGATAAGATTTGCTAAGGGTCTGTCAATTTTGTTAAGTTTTTCAAAGAACCAACTCTTTGTTTTGTTGATTCTTTCTATAGTTTTTTTTGGATTCTAATTCATTTAATTCTGATTTAATTTTGATTACTTCTTTCCGTCTACTGGATTGGGGTTTATCTTGCTGCTCTTTTTCAAGGAGGTTTAGATGTATCATTAAATTGCTAGTTTCAGATCTCTCCAATTTGTTGATGTAGGAGCTCAGAGCTATAAACTTGCCTCTGAGTACTGCCTTTGCTGTGTCCCAGAGGAGCTGGTAATTTGTGTGTTCATTTTTGTTGAATAGCATGAACATTTGAATTTCCTTTCTAATCTCTTCCATGACCCACTCTTGATTCAGCAGTGTGTTGTTTAGCCTCCATGTGATACCGGAATTTCTTTGGTGGCTTTTGGTGTTGAGTTCTAATTTTATTCCCTTGTGGTCAGAGAGAATGCAAGGTATAACTTCAATGTTTTTGAATTTAGACAAGTTTGCTTTGTGACCTAGAATGTGGTCTATTTTAGAAAACGTTCCATGTGCTGCTGAGAAGAACGTGTATTCTGATGCTGCTGGGTGAAATGTTCGGTAAATGTCTGTTAAGTCTAGTTGATCTATGCAGCTATTTAGAGCTGCGGTTTCTCTGTTGAGTTTTTGCCTAGGTGATCTGTCTAGTGGGGAGAGTGGTGTGTTAAAATCCCCAACGATTAATGTCTTTGGATCTATATGGGATTTGAGGGAAAGTAGTGTTTCTTTGATAAATTTGGGTGCTCCATTGTTTGGCGAATAGATATTTAGAATTGTAATATCCTCCTGAAGGAGAGATCCTTTAATTAGTATGTAGCGACCTTCTTTATCTCTTCTCACGATTTTTAATTTGAAGTCTATTTTATCTGATATTAGGACTGCAACTCCCGCCTGTTTATGAGGGCCGTTTGCTTGGTAGATTTTGTTCCAACCTTTAACATTGAAAATGTGTTTGTTTTTACGGGCAAGATGTGACTCCTGCAGGAAGCAGATAGAAGGGTCTTGTTTTTTAATCCAACTAGACAGTCTTTGTCGCTTAATTGGAGAGTTCATTCCGTTAACGTTGAGATAGGACTGAGAGGTATTTGGGAGTTCCTGCCATGTTATCCACCTTCTTGGGGGCTGCGAAAGTTGGGTTCTTCCTATGCTTCTTGGATTCTCAGTTTGGGTGCAGTTTGTTGGCCTTTATTGTGGTCTTGTTGGTTTTCTATGTGTAGGACATCTTTAAGAATCTTTTGTAGGGGTGGTTTGTTGGAGATGTATTGTTTCAATTTTTCTTTGCTGTGGAAGGTTTTTATTTGGCCTTCAGTTGTAAAGGAGAGTTTAGCTGGGTACAGTATTCTTGGTTGATAGTTGTTTGTTTTTAGGGCATGGCATACATCATTCCAGGCTCTTCTTGCTTTGATTGTCTCTGCTGAGAAATCTGAGGTGATTCTAATTGGTTTCCCTTTATAGGTAATTACCCTTTTCTCCCTGACAGCTTTAAGGATCTTTTCCTTGTTCTGAGTTGATCCTGTGTGGATTATCATGTGACTGTGGGATGTCCTATTCTGGTCTGGTCTATTTGGGGTTCTAAAGGCTTCTTGTATCTGAATAGGCCTATCTTTTTGCATGTTTGGGAAGTTCTCTGCTAGGATCCTGTTAAACAAATTTCCTAGACCATTAACTTCTGTTTCTAGGTGCTCCTCTACACCCATTATCCTTAAGTTAGGCCTTCTGATGGTGTCTTCCAGGTGTTGGATAGATCTATCATATTTCTTGGACTTGTCTTGGATGGTTGTGTGTTCTTTCTCTGTAATATCTAGGCTGTCTTCAATCCATGAGATTCGATCTTCTGCATGGTCTAACCTGCTGTCAAGACTCTCTACTTTGTTTTTAATCTCTTTTCCTTCTAATTGGTCAGCATTGATGGCTTCAAGTTCTTTGTTGAAGCTCTGTTTTAGGTCTTGTATGAATCTCTTTACTTCCTTAATTTGGTGTTCAGTGTTTGTCCTCAAATCACTTAGTTGATTGGATATGGTTTCTTTGGACTCCCATTCCTTCTGTTGGGTTCCATTCAGCATTCCCTTTGTGGTCTCCCTGACTTCCTTCAGCTCTTTGTTAATGGATTCTATGGATGCCTTTAGTGATCTTTGTGTGTTCTCTACCTGGTCTCTCAATTCCTGTATTACTCTTTGTTTAGCTTCCTCACGTTCGTGGGATTCCTGCAGTTCTCTTTGAGTGTTCTCAGCCTGCTCACGCCATTCCTCCCTTTCTCTTTGAGTATTCTCAAGTTGTTCACGCAAATCCTTTATCAGTTTTTGAGTAGCTTCCTCACGCTCATGATATTCCTGTATAAACTTCTGGGATGCCTCCTCTCTCTCCCTATCATACTCATAGAGAGTCTTTTGTAAGTTGTCAAGCTTCTCATTTATCATGTTTGCCACCAGTGTTTGTAGAGCTATTTGGGAACTCTCCTCTGGATTGTTCATTATCTGATCTGACCCCTGATTATCAAGATTGGGAATTGAGATACCCGAATTTGCCATTTTTCTTGTATTAAGTGAAGTAAGCCAGGCCCAAAGAAAGATAGGTCCCATGGTTTCCCTTATTTGCAATATCCAGTATAGGTATGAGTCAAGCGGAAAAGATCAGATAATGTGATGTTAGGAAAATGAACCCTTAAATATGTATTTTAATGTTTTCGTTTCTTTCATGCATGTGTTTCTAACACATTTATAAGATTATTTCTTTGTTGTTTTGTATGTCCCTCCCCCACAGTGTAACCCCCGCTTTCACTTTATTTGATGTCAGTATAACATGTGGAGGAGATGGAGACAAACAAGTCGTTTAAGGATTCAGGTGGACCTGTTGTAACAAGGAGAATTACAAAATGTCATGTCAAAGCAAGCTTTACAATGTCGGTGTGGGGGGGGGGAGGGGGGTATGAATGGGTGAGGGGGAGGGGGGAGGCTGGGAAGGGAGGTGAAGGGTAAACAAAGGAGGAGGCTGCAATGCTTGGTAAGAAATGTATGCATTGTCCTTCCAATGTAATTGTAACCCCTCTGTACAGTATGTTCTCAAATAAAATAAAGTAAAATTTTAAAAAAAAAATTATAATACTATAAACAAGTTAGAAGCTTTACCTGATGATGATTGCTATGAAGTTAACATTAATTGTTGGGAAACATATGAAGGGCAAGTTGATTATGATGAAGGAGAAGATTGTTTTAGGAAATTAAAATAAAAAGAGGTCCTATGGTGTTTACCTCTGCTCCTTCTGCCCCTCCTCCCTTTAACAAGGAATTAAGAAATAGAGCTCACCCCAGAGTTTTATCTCCAGGATTTATGGGAGCAATTCAAGAGGCCCGTCAGTAAGGTGTTCCTCTTTTGGCTTTCCAGTAGTTTTGTATGATGATGCTCCTCATGATTGGAAGCCTCTTCCACTAAAGACTCTTAAGGAGCTTCAAACAGCTGTCAAGACTAGGGGATCATCTTCTCCTTATACTCTTCAAATATTTGACATGGTAAGAAGCATGTGGTTAACGCCTTATGATTTGTTCCAAACCACAAAATCTGTCCTCAGCCCAGGACAATATATATTGTGGAGAACTGATTATGAGGATGGAGCTAGAGAAATAGTACAAAAATCAATTGTTAAAAGGGGAGGCACTAAACCAACCATGGGCATGTTGATGGGAAGAGGTGAGTATACTACTCCTTCTAGTCAAACAGATATACCTAAAGAAATGCTTATTGAAATATCAAAATTAGCAGTAGGAGCCTGGAAAAGGTTACCACCAGCTGAAGGCAAAACCACAGTTTTAGCTGGTATTCAGCAAAAACTAGATGAGCCGTATGAAGAATTTGTGGCTAGACTAGAAGAAGCCTTGCAGAGAATGCTTCCCCCCTCTGAAGGAATACAGCTATTGCTCAAACAATTGGCATAGGAAAATGCAAACTCACTATGTAAAGAACTCATAAGACCCATAAGAAAGACGGGATCATTGCAAGATTATGTTAAAGCATGCATATAGGCCTTACCAGCTGTCATTCAAGGAATGGCATATGCTGCAGCAATGAAAGGAGAACCATTCAGTGATTATGTACAAAAATTACATAAGACACGACCCCAGGCCGGAAATGGGATCTGTTTCTCATGTGGCCAGTCAGGACACATGAGTAAAGATTGTCAACAAAGCAAAATAAACCTAGTAACAGTAAGAAGGGTAAAGTGCCCAGACTTTGTCCACGATGTAAGAAAGACAATCATTGGAAAAAGGAGTGTAGATCAAAATATCATAAGGATGGAACTCCTCTAATAGCAGAAGAAAAGGAGACAAAATACGGGAAGAGGGGCGCTCCCTCAGACCCGTAAATGAAAGAGGGGAAACACCTACTGTTACACAAAATTCCCCTAAGGGATCAGTTCCATTAAATCCCTTGCCTCCTCCTTTTATAGTACGGGATTTGCCAAGAGCTACTCCAGGAAGTGCAGGGTTAGATCTGGCAGTAAAAAGAGATTACATTATCTCTATCATGGAGGGCATTCAGTTAATAGACACTCGAGTTCATGATCCTTTAATTAAAGGAACTGTGTGCTTGATAATTGGTAGAAGCTCAAATTATAAGAAAAATTTTGAGGTATTACTGTGAGTAGTTGATGTAGATTATCAAGGGGAAATTAAAGTAATGGTAAGGCCTTTAAAAGAAAATATACAAATACATAAAAATCAAAGAATAGCTCAAATCCTAAAACAAGATCGAGGCACTGGAGCTTTCAGTTCCACAGAAATTGTGGCCTGGGTACAATCTATTTCTAAGGATCGACCCATGATAACTATAAAAGTAGATGGAAAACCTATTAAAGGTCTTTTCGATACCGGAGCAGACCAGACATGTATTGCAGGAAAAGACTGGCCCTCACCTTGGCCAATTATGAAGACAGAAGCTATATTAATGGGATTGGGTATGGCTAACAATGTTGCCCAAAGTTCAAAAATTTTAAAGTGGGAGTGTGAAAATAGACTTGGAAACTTTCAACCTTATATTATATATTCTTTTCCATTTACATTATGGGGCAGAGACATTATGCAAAACATGCAATTAAAATTAGTTACTTTAGATTCTTTTAATGTAAAATTTTTTCATAGGGACCACTGATGAAAAGTTTGCTGATGCAATATCATGGAAAAATGATCAGCCTGTGTGGGTTGATCAGTAGCCCCTAACACAAGAAAAGATACAGGCTGTAGAACAATTGGTAAATGAGCAATTACTAAAAGGACATTTAGAGGAATCCAATAGTCCTTGGAATACTCCAATTTTTATAATTAAAAAGAAATCTGGGAAATGGAGGTTGTTACAAGACCTCAGAGCGATTAATAACACCATGCATGACATGGTGGCTCTTCAGCCAGGACTTCCATCTCCTGTGGCTGTTCCTAAACGACATTATATAATAGTCATTGATTTACAGGATTGCTTTTTTTACAATAAAATTGGATCCTAATGATTCTCAAAGATTTGCATTTAGTGTGCCCTCATGTAATTTGAAAATGCCCTGGCAGAAATATCAGTGGAAGATCTTGCCACAAGGCATGAAAAATTCTCCTACATTGTGTCAAAAATTTGTGGATAAAGCTTTACGAAAAACTAGTGAAGAGTTTTCTAATGCTTATATTATTCATGATATGGATGATATATTAATAGCTGCTGAAAGTAAACATTTAACAGAACAAATTTTAAAACATATGATTGAACAATTAACCAACTTTGATTTGCTTATTGCTCCAGATAAAATTCAACATAATAAACCTTTAAATTATTTAGGAAAAATAATACATGATGATTACATCATGTCACAAAAATGAGTATTAGGCTAGATAAATTCAAAACATTAAATGATTTTCAAAAATTATTAGGAAATATAAATTGGGTTAGACCCTATTTAAAAATTACCACAGGAGAATTACACCCATTGTTTGAAGCCCTAAAAGGGGATTCTAAATTTAAATGTAAGAGACAATTGATCCAATAATGTTAGAAAAATTTCCTTGGTGGAAGAAAAGTTACAACAAGCAAAAGTGGTCCAATTGGACTATAACAAAGATTGGGATTTTATAATATTAAAGACATCCTATACTCCTACTGGATGTTTGTGGCAAGATGGAGTTCTGGAATGGCTTCTCTTGCCTCACACTCAAACAAGAATGGTAGCTTCTTATGTATACTTGTGCAGTCAACACATTGTCAAGGCAAGGAGTAAGTCCCGAGAGTTATTTGGGAAAGAAATGCATAATATAGTTATACCTCATAATAAACAACAATTAGGGATATTATCACAAAATGATGATAATTGGAGATTAGTATTATTAAATTATACAGGACAAGTAAAATTTCATGTTCCTCAACATCTTTTATTAAAATTTGTGGAAGAGGTAGAAATCATTTTTCCATTAGTGGTAACCACAACACCTTTAGAAGATGCCCTAACAGTTTCTACTGATGGGTCCTCAAATGGAACTTTGATGGTATACATTCCAGACCACCCCCCTATTAACAAAAGGGCATCTGATATATCAGCGCAACAGGCAGAAATTATTGCTGTAATTTTAGCCTTAACCACATTTCCCCAGCAGCTTAACATTTACACAGATTCTAAGTATGTCGTTAACTTTTTTCCAACCATAGAGACAGCTCTTTTATCAGGACAATCAAAAATTATAGACTTGTTACAACAGTTACAAAAATTAATTCAACTTAGAAAAGAAAAAAATATTTATTGGACATATAAGAGGACATACAAATTTACCAGGTCCTCTTGCATTTGGAAATATGATGGCTGATTTATTAACTAAAGAAACCATCATCTGTAATGCATTGGAAGTAGCACAAAAGAGTCATGCAATGCATCATCCAAATGCATTAGCCTTGAGAATAATGTTTAGCTTAACTAGAGAACAGGCTAGGCAAATTGTAAAAAATTGTGATTATTGTCCAGATGTATACCACCCATTAAAATTAGGAGTTAATCCTCGAGGGCTTAAACATCAGGTTCTCTGGCAAATGGACGTTACTCACATCCCAGAATTTGGAAAAGTGTCTTATGTACATGTAACAGTAAATACCTTTTCTCACATAATGCAGGCTTTAGCTCATAAAGGAGAAGCAATAAAAGATGTTATACAACATCTAATGACTTGCTTTCAAGTTATGGGTCTTCCCAAAAGACTAAAAACTGATAATGCAACTGCTTATACTTCACAAGCCGTTAAAAAATGTTGTGTAATGTGGAATATAGAACATATTACAGGGATTCCGTATAACCCTCAAGGTCAAGCAATATTTGAAAGAAGTCACCAAATACTAAAAATCCAGTTACAGAGGCAAAAAGAGAGCAATCAATATGACTCCCCCTATCAAGCATTACAACATGCTTTATTTCTAATAAATCACCTTAATACTAATGAACAAAATCTTACACCTATGCAAAAGCATTGGGGCGAAATTGGATTAAACTTCATCCAAAAGTTAAATGAAAAGATTTGCTTACAGTCACATGGAAAGGACCCGATATATTAATCACCTCGGGAAGAGGGTATGCATGTGTGTTTCAACAGGATGCTGAGTCACCTATCTCGATTCCTGACCGACTCGTGAGCCCCTACAATAATAAGAGAAACCAAGAAAACAAAGCAAAAGAAGCAGCAGAAGAAGGCGATACAGAAGCTCAAAAGGCTTCACCTTTCTCCTCAACAGGCGAAGAAAACAAAAGAAGTCCAACCACCAACCTGGGGACAAATTAAGAAGCTCACCCATTCTGCAGAGGAGATTGTGGTTTCTACAGGAAAGACTATCACTGCTAAAAATATGTTTCTTGCCATGCTTACCATTATATCTGTGCAGACAGTCTGTTTCAGGAGAACAATACTGGGCATATGTTCCTAATCCTCTTCTACATCCCGTGGGATGGGGGGATGAGGATGTAATAAAAGTAATGACAAATAATAGTGGCTTGCTAGAGGAGTTGGAGGACTATTCTGCTTTTCATATGACTTCTCAAACAATTAACTATGAAGGAATGACAGATACTACTCCAATTTGTATAATGCTATCAGGAAAAAATCTCCCCTGGTGTTTGCCTATAAACTATAGTACATTTTTGACTGATGGCCCTGATCAATCCAATAATTAAAAGTTCAAAAAAGGATTGATGTGTGACACCCCTGATCAATTTAGTGATAAAAAGTTCAGAAAATAGACTGATGTGGGAAATTGGTATGATGACATTAGGCTTTCATACATATAATGAATCCTTTGTTATTCCCAAGAAAAATATACATTTAGATAACTGCTTACAAAAATATCATGCAAAGATCAATTTTGGGTTGGATTGTGGATTACAAAAGGCCTCTTTATTACAACCTTATGGACACCAGATAGTATTTTTGATTTTTCTATTGCTAATCCCGATTATGAATATACCACCTACTTAAAACAAAATTCACAAAAGTTTAATGGCTATGTTCCTGATACATATGGGGAACCATTAAAAAGATGGTTCACTTCAGGGTGGGTGGCTCCCATTTTGGTGAGTCACTCCCTCTTTCACAATAAATGGGTGTTCAGGTGGCTTTGTTCAGACTTTTTGCTGCAACAAATATGATTTTGTTTAAAAAGCCCAAAGAAACTAAGAGTACTGCAATTGGGGTAAGAGCATGTGTGGGTTATCCTATGGGGATTTTAGCTGGAAAACCAGATAATGTAATCATTATTCATCAAGGAAAATCATACTATATTAGTTGTAAAAATTGTATTTTTACTAATTGTCTTACTTCTTTGGATAAAACATATTCTGTAATTTTTATTTTAAAAAGACCTTCTTATGTATTGTTACCTGTAGATATACAAAATTATCCTTGGTTTGAAAATTCTTTTTTACAAATGTTAAAAACTTTGGATGTTATGTTGCGGCCAAAACGCTTTGTTGCGACCTTGATTTTAGGAATAAGTGCTTTAATAACAATAATTACCTCTTTAGTAATTTCTACAGCAGTCTTAGTAAATGAAGTTAATACTGCTCATTTTGTTAATGATTTAAGCAAAAATGTTACATTTGCCAGCGCAAAACAACAAATTATAGATAAAAAGTTAGAAATGAAAGTAAATGCTCTGGAGGAAGCAGTTCTGGCTATAGGTCAGGAAGTTCAAAATTTAAAAATACAACTCTCAGTTAAATGTCATGCTAGTTTTAATTATATATGTGTTACTCCTTTAAAATATAACTCTTCTTTTAAATGGAATGCCACCAAAAATCATCTGTTAGGAGTTTGGAGAAGTAATAATATCTCTCATGATATGGAGGCTTTAGAGGACGAAATTGCAACAGTTAGTAATGATCATTTAGATGTAAAAAACTTTACAATCTTTGGCAGAATTACTTAAGCATAACTTGGAGGCCCTCAATCCTCAGGATTGGTTTCATGTAATAATTATAATAGCCATTGTCGGATCAAATCTCTTAATTCTTCTTCTTATATTTCCAATCATTTTCTGGCTGATCTTTAGTTCTGTCTCTTCTGTGTGCCAAGACATTTATGAGCTTCAATTAAAAAAGAAAGAGGGAAGAAATACCATGCCACATACACTTGGTTGAAACTTCTGGAATAAAAGGTTCTGGACAGGAGTGGAGCCTGGCATAGACTCAAGCCCCAGGCATCCCCCAGGAGTTGGTGAAGAACCTGATTCCCTAGAGAAGACAATCTGGTCAGACTTAACCCATTGTTCTCTGAGAAAGAGAAGTTCCAGTGTGACTGCTGCTCACCACAGTGACCCAGGGCCCAATGGCAGGATGCCTGCCCTGTCCCTGTGCCCTGACAAGTCCCACCTGGAAGAGCTTCTGTCCTGCCTCCAGGCTAGTTCAGGCCTGCCATTGTACACAAAAACCCTTGTTTCCTCCTCTAACAAGCAGCTCAATATCCAACGACCATGGGAACCCAGTCCGAGAGGCACAGGCACAATGGAGAGGAAGCTGCCAAAGCAAGCATTTGGAAAGGGGCAGAGATCACAGCAGGCAAAGCAGCCATGAGGATGTGTCTGCAAGAAGTCCTTAGCTGGGTTAAGCAAAGAGAGGCCTGAGTATGTGGGCGGGGCACTTCCATAACCAGTTTGAACATCTAATAAAGCTGCCTGTGGTGGATAGCTGGCATCTGATTTGACATCGGCAACAGAATAAGGGGCTGCAAATTCAATGAATAGTCTCTGGCCAGAGAAACAAGGTCAAACGCTTAAGTTTCTGCACTTCCAGTGGTTCTTGGTATCTCCAGCTGAGTACATCTTTCTGTGGCCGGTTGGTGCCACGCCACCTTCTGCGGAGTCTGCATGAGAGATCGCCTTAGTCAAAGAGCTTCATGGAAGCATGCCTGCAGGTTCAAGGCTTCCCATACACTTGGCTGCACCATTATAGCCTCTGAATTCTTACTATATTCTTCTTGGCTGTACATTCGTTGCCTTTATTCTCGTTTTGGCTATTTTTCTATTGATCCGCAAACAGAGCATGTTGTATCTTTCCAGTCTAATAGAGATGGCTTCTCTAAGTAATAAAGACTAAGACCAAAGATTAAATGTGGGCAATGCCCCAATCAATCCATCATCTGATGTGATGTTGCCTCCAGAATCTCCTACAACTTCACAAGTGGTTTTGCAGCTCACGCATAGTAAATATAGAGACTTAAAATTTCCAGATATGTCCAACAGACAAAATCAATGAATTAAATTAAGTTAGAAAGATTTATTCCAGAAGTTCAGAGAGTTCTAAATAAAAGAGACCTCTGATTAAAAAAGAAAAAGAAAGATTCTCCCAACAGTTGTGATTATGTTTATGTAAACTTACATAATAGGGAATAGATGGTAATTTCACACAAAATATAAAGTTAGTAACATCATATTTACTGAACGAACCAAAGAACCATTTCCTTATGCATGAGCTTATAAAGATGAAAATAGTTGGATAAAAATAAAAATAAAAAGTGTGCAATATAAATAGAACCCTGTCTTAGGTTTGTTAATTATTAATCATAAAAAGGCTGAATAGAAGACCCATTCTATTAAACAATATGCTAGACTTGTTTCGCACCACTTAGCTTAAAAAGTTGGTGGGATAGTCATCAATTTTTATGTAATTCATCAATGCTTTGCCTTTAAAAAATTGATTACGTGCTTAAATAACAAAGAATCTATGTCACAATTACACACTGTATAAAAATATTAATTCTCCTCTATAAAGATACACTCAATGCAACTCTTTTGCATCCGTGTCTGTTTGTCACTTCCTCGACTCCTTGCCCACCTATCCCTAGATCCCTGTCCCGTCCGTCCTAGTGCTCCGACCGAGCTGGTCCATCACACTGACACCTGACTGTAGTCCCTAATTCATGTACTTTACTTATATTAGGATATTGTGTTGGAAAAATTGTTTTGTTCATTAGGTCACAGCAATTAATGGCTTGAATGTGCTCAGATGTCAGGTGAAGATTTATTCTGGAAATACAAAGATTCCAGGTTTTTGAATGGTCACTGCTAATCACAATGAGAGGGGTAGTCTAAGTGAGATTTGGAAATATTTTTGGTCATTCATGGTACCGAAACAGCAGAGACAATTTAACAGTAGTGACAGAAGAGAAGGTACAATTCCAGAGTTAATGAACAAATGAAAGTAAATAAGGTATACCAGAAATTGTTTTAGAGAACCATTGTTGGTTATTGAACAAATAGTTATCAACTAGTCTTATTCCTCATTGCGTTTAGCGTTCTAAATCTCTTAGGCTACTTCTTAATTTCTGTGTAATAAATGTATCTCCTTCTGTGCTCTTCTTTCCTACCTTATCTTTTTTGCTTTCTAAAAATCTCAGTCTTTCTATATTTCTCTATGAACATTTCCTGATACTAAATACACCTACAAAGATGGCAGAGGATGCTAATGTAAGGGTCCAATAGCTCATGAGTCATTAATGAAACAACATGGAAAGGAGCACATATTTAGTGATACCTCACATTTTCTGAAAAGCTGAAATGACGTCATTTGTTTCAAATTTCCATTATTTGTCTACATTGTGTCATTCAGTGCACATAAGGGCAAATATGAGCTAGGTACTGGTGGTTCATGCCTGTAATCCTAGCTACAAAGGAGGTTGAGACCAGAGTATTGTGGTACAAAACCAGCCTGTTCAGGAACGTCCATGAGACCATTATCTTCAATTAACCACCAGAAACCTGGAAGTGGTGCTATAGCTTAAGCGGTAGAGCACTCAACTTGAGCTGAAGAGCTGAGGGAGTGCCCCCAGGATCAGAGTTCAAGCCACACAACCAACAAAAAGTGCAAATATTACCTTAAGTTTCCCAAAAGGAAGGAAAAGATCAATAATCTTCCCAAGCAGAAAAAATAATTTCAAAATGATTCAGTGCACCTAATGGTCTCATGGACGTTCCTGACCAGGCTGGTTTTGTACCACAATACTCTGGTCTCAACCTCCTGTGTAGCTAGGATTACAGGCATGAACCACCAGTACCCAGCTCATATTTGCCCTTATGTGCACTGAATGACACAATGTTATTTACGTTATGGCTTCTTTGCTAGACATATTCTCTTCCTTTAAAAATTGTCACATATTAGCTTTACAATAAACTTCATCTAATATTTCTTGTTTCAAAAGAGAAGTCTATACAGTTGATGTCACTTAGTTTTCTTATTATCTTAATTCAAAGCCAAACCAGGCAGGAGAGTCTGTCAAACTCTTATCACAAATTGAACACCAAAAAACCAGAAGTGGAGTTTTGGCTCAAGGAGTAGAGTACTAGCTTTGGGGGCAGGTGGGCAGGAAAGACAACTGTTCAGGGACAGGATCCAACCTCTGGATACAAGCCCCAGAACCAGCACAAACTAAACAAACAAGCAAACAAAAATCCCAGATATTTCTTTGGGACTTTCCTTAAAAGAATACTGGTCAGAGAAGAGGCTCCTTTTGCTGATCATACTCACTGCATCCTGCTTTTATGGAATCCTTATTGCTTTGAAGAACTCAGGACCAGACCAAAGGAATTGATACCTGACTCCTGCATCAAGAGAATCATCTCAGGGGTGAAATATCCATCCATATGACACTTTAAAACCTCCACATCTTTGTTCCTTTGCAGGAGAACACTTTTAAAACAACGTTATTTCCTTTTGTTTTATGCTGGCAGTCGAAAGGTACATTATTTCCTTTTGTGATACTCTCAACTAGAATTTTACAGAAAAAATTTATGTGAGTAAAGAACACACTCGAAAAAGCCAGGGACAGAGTTTCCTTCAAGCGTTAGGATACTTTTCTTGTACAGTAAAAAGGAAAGCACAAGGTAACTTGAACTTTGTTATTCCTCAATGTTCCATTCCTCTCCTGGGGTCAGTTTCCACATCCAGTAAAAGTTACTTCCAGTAACAATCGATGGTGCTGCTTGAAGTATAATGAATGCTTTCTAGCTTCACTGAAATAACAACTCAGTAAATAGAAAATATGAAATTTATATTGCTTATAAATACATTATACATGAGTACATTGAGTTCAAACTTTGTAAGTTCTCTGTAAATTAAGGTGAATTTTAAATGGGAAGAAGGTTCTCAGAACATTCTTTTTGTGAATGTATGTGCTGTTCATAATTTCCCAAGTGGACATGAGCTAACAGTAAGGGAAACAATAGCAATAATAGGAGCAAGAGAAGTTCTGTGTTTAAGTATAAGGGTTCAATACAATATAGCATACTACAAATAAGACAACATTGAAACAATAAAGCCAAGTCTAGTATGTAGATTTATGGGAGTGATATACAGAAAGCAAGACTCCTATGTGGAACATGAAATATGAGGCCACTCTCATTCTAAATCATGCTTGCTAATCATGCAACTTTGTAGAAAGTAGAATGGAAGAATAATACTTTTTCCAAAGCAAGTCAGATATATGAGCTTGGATTTAACTGGAAAAAATGTCCATCTTGTGAGAGCAGGGATTATACTAGTAATGAACTGGTGGCTAAGGTCACATTTCTTTTTTTTTTCTTCACTTGTATATGTATATTTTTTTTATTGGCGGTGGTCTTGGCACTTGAATTCTGGGCTTACGAGCTGTCTCTCTTCTATTCAGCTCAAAGCTAATGCTCTACCACTTGATCCACAGTGCCATTTCCAGTTTACTTTTAGTTAATTGGAGAAAAGAGTCTCTGGGACTTTCATAACTGGGCTGGCTTTGAGCCTCAATCCTCATATCTCACCACAACCCAGCTTACGATCACATTTCTAGCAGTGTACACTCAGGATAAGTAATGTGTGTGTTCATCTATCTTTAAAGAATTCTTGAGTTAATACTGGGAAGGTGGCTCAGGTGTAGAGCGCTTGCTTTGCATGCATGAGGCCCTGGGTTCGATTCCTCAGCACCACATAAGCAAAAAAGAAAAAAGCCAAAAGTGGCGCTGTTACTAAAGTGGTAGAATGCTAGCTGAAGAGCTGAGGGACAGCACCCAGGCCCAGAGTTCAGGCCCCATGACCGCACCCCCTACCAAAACAAAACAAAAAAAGAATTCTTTAGTTAAAAATCTGGGCTAGAGCTTAGGCATTACCCTCACAAAAAATGTTTTTATTTTAAAAGTTGATATTCCTGGAGAACTAAAACCTTAGAATGAAAAGGAGTCTGGGAAGTTCAGTTTGTATCCAGCTTGGGCAGAACAGGCTTTGCAACAGTACATATAATAAAGCAACCAAAAGCTGGATTGGAACAATGGCTCAGGTGATGGAATAACAGTTATGAACAAGATTGCTGAATAAGAGCTTGAGGCTTTTGCATGCATACATACAAACATACACAAATACACAGAGGCACTTATATGTGCACACACAAATACACAAATGAAACAACTCTCAGAATGTGTAGAAAAGTTAGAAAACAACAGAATATATATCCTGAATAAGACTAGAATCAAGTGATAATTTTTAATATTAGAAAGTCATCAAGTGAACTTCCTTCAAAAAAGTTTGAGAATATTACATAGGTAGGGACCAGAGATAGTAAGAGAGTCCATTAATCATTATTATAGTGATCGCATCCATGAAGGAATGAATCAGAGATCCCGCAAGTGCATATGAAAATATTCATATCCTGTGTTAAATGTTACAACATCTTTGAAAATAGTAGATAAGCAGTTTGAACAGTCACTATGGTGTATAATATCCCTGGAGAAGTTCAGAATTGGTAGTCTGTATCTAGATTAAATAAACCAAGAAACTATGGCAGGGCAAAGTGATACAAACCTAGAATTCTAGCACTGAGATTAAGACAGGAGATTAGAGAGTGGAATTACATAGTGATACCTTCCCTGGACCGGGTAGGATAATTTTGTCTTAACAAAACAAAACAAACAAGAAAGGAATACATAGTTGGATGTTTGGGCTAATTTTGTCATTATATTTTGAGAAGTCAAATTTTCTGTTGAAATGCAACTCATACTTAATCCTCACTTGTGTTTTAAATTCTCTCTTCATTACAGAACATTCCTGGATCCAAAATGACTCATGATTCCCATCCAAAATTTGAAAAAGCAAGTAATCATCATTTTGTTGTATCCCAAAGAAACGATAAAGGATTACAAAAACTTAAGCCTGGAAAAATAGCAAAGTTCGTCTAATGTAGGATTTTGAAGATCTTGCTAAATTAGAATTTAGATTTAAAATAAATATTTTGATTTTGTTTTTAATTTCATATTCTATCGGATGCTAAAATTTCTTTTTAAGAAGAGGGTTTAATTGACAAATTCACAAATGATTTTGCATTCTATTTGCCTAGAATATTCTTTCAAGCGAGTTATATAATTACAACTTAGTTAATAAATAATTCCAATAATTAATGTATAAAATGATAATGTGAATGTTGTAGACAGAGTTGCCAAAAATTAATGATATTAATTTATAAATTTAGAATAAGAGCAATTTTTGGAGTCTTTGTTTTAACATGGTATGAAGAGAATAATCGTGTGACATCTACTTTCTTCTACCTGTATGTAGCACAGGAAGCAATTTCCTTAATTATTTGCCACTGTATACAATAAGAAAAATGTTAGTTTTGGGGTTTCTTTTTATTTTTGTTTTTGTTTTATTGGTTTGTCCTAAGGCTTGAACTCTCTGCCTGGACACTGTGTCTGAGCCTGTTTATGCTCAAGGCTCGTGCTCTACCACTTAAACCTCAATGCCACTTGTATCTGAGTTTTGCTGATAAGTTTATAAGATAAGAATCTAGGGAATCTTCCTGCCTGGGTGGGCTTTGAACTGTAATCTTCTGACCTTAGCATCCAGAATTTATATGATAGTTAAAAAAGTATAAGTATAAATAATATTTGCAAGTTTTCTGATCTCAAGAATACCAGTGGGGGGAAATGATGCAACCCAGTTTATTGTGGTGTTCTTTCCAAAACATGTATGGCATCACATTAGCAGAGTTGTATTTTTTTCACAATAGAGATAAGCTATTCATAATGTGAATTATGGGAAGTTTGAGGTGCACCCTAAAAGTTCTAAACTGTTGGGCTAGAATGACTCTATGTCATAAATATTGGGATTGGTGGTCATAAAAATAATAGCTTACTGTGATAAACAATTGCTTACTCTTGAAGAATTATTACCTATGCTACATAGTTTTATCCTCAACCAGAATGTGGTTATTTTTTTGTTGACTCTCAGTCTGTAACACCCCATTGAAAAATGCATCTATTGCAGTCATGCAAGCAGGTACTGTTCTGAATCTTTCAGGTATGGAATCTTCTGAATTTGAAAATGAGTAGTTATTAGTCATTAGAATGTTGAAGAACACATATATTCTGTCTTCTTAACAACTTATTTGCTTTTAAAAATTATAGGTATCCATAGAATTAAACTGTTTTCGCTTTTAGTATGAGAAAGTACTATATTTATTATTTTTTCAAAATATTGGTAAATATATTATGAAAATATTGTTTAGTCAGATAGCATTCAAGTTGATGATCTTCTGATTAAAAAGAGGGTAATTAATTCAAATTAGATGCCAAACAGTATTGATTTTTTAAAAGTTACTACATAAAGAATAATATTTACTATACCAATACAGTGAAATTTTATTTCATGCAGCCTATTTTTTAAATTTAATTTTATTGTCAAAGTGATGTACAGTGGGGTAACAGCAATTTTGAGGTAATGAATACATAACTTTTCAAACTTGTTACTCCTCCCTTATTTTCTTCAGTTTTCCTTCACCCCAATACTCCTCACAAGTTGTAATGTATATTAACAACATATTGTCTTGTGAGTATTGCTATTGCATTGTTTTGCCTTTGTCCTTTGTCTCACCATTTTGTTGTTCCTCTTCCCTTCTCTCATTAAGGTAAATATATACACAATGCACAGGCTACAAAAATCAAATACAGAAGGGAATAAAGCATAGGGGAAAACCCCCAAAGAAATCAGAAATCACATAGTACATTAAAAACAACAGCAGCAAATAATACTCTCTGTTTCCATATCTTGGAGTTCATTTTGTTCAGAATCAGCTTATATGATTATATATACGCATAACAAAACCACTGGAAAATAATAGTTTCATGGAAACTATATCATGAAAACAACATGTTAACTGATTTTCATGGTAAAGGTGGGGTTAGGATTGGTGAATTTGCGGTTCTAATAAAGGAATTTCAAAAGAGTTTTTTTTTTAATTGTATTTTATTTTATTTGGGAACATACTGTACAGAGGGGCTACAATTACATGGGCAGGATAATGCATACATTTCTTACCAAGCATTGCAGCCTCCTCCTTTGTTTACCCTTCACTTCCCTTCCCCGCCTCCCCCCTCCCCCCACCCACTTTTACCCCCCTCCCCCCACCCAATTATACCCCCCTCCCCCCCCCACACCGACATTGTAAAGCTGGTTTTGACATGACATTTTGTACTTCTCATTGTTGCAACAGGTCCACCTGAATCCGTAAACGACTTGTTTGTCCCCATCTCCTCCACATGTTATACTGACATCAAATATAGTGAAAGCGGGGGTTACACTGTGGGGGAGGGACATACAAAGCAACAAAGAAATAATCTTATAAATGCGTTAGAAACACATGCATGAAAGAAACGAAAACATTAAAATACATATTTAAGGGTTCATTTTCCTAACATCACATTATCTGACCTTTTCCGCTTGACTCATACCTATACTAGATATTGCAAATAAGGGAAACCATGGGACCTATGCTTCTTTGGGCCTGGCTTACTTCACTTAATATAATTTTTTCCAAACCTTTCCATTTCCTAACAAATGGGGAAATGTCATTCTTTCTGATGGAGGCATAGAATTCCATTGGGTATATATATCACATTTTCTTGATCCATTCATCTACTGAGGGGCATCTGGGTTGGTTCCATATCTTAGCTATGGTAAATAATGCTGCAATAAACATAGTTGTGCTGGTAGCTTTAGTGTGGTCTTGTTTGTAAACATTTGGGTAAATGCCCAAAAGTGGGATTGCTGGATCATAGGGGAGATCTATGTGAAGTCTTTTGAGGAACCTCCATACTGCTTTCCAAAGTGGTTGAACAAGTTTACATTCCCACCAACAATGAAGTAAGGTTCCTTTCTGTCCACATCCCCTCCAGCAGCTGTTGTTGTTAGAGTTCTTGATTTTTGCTGTTGTAACTGGAGTGAGGTGATATCTCAATGTTGTTTTGATTTGCATTTCTTTTATGGCTAGGGATGTTGAACATTTCTTCATGTGTCTATTGGCCATCCTTCTTTCTTCTTCAGAGAAGCTTCTCTTTAAGTCTTTCGCCCACTTATTTATTGGGCAGTTGTTTCTTTGAGGATTTGTTGTTGGGTGGTTTAATTTTTTGAGTTCCAAGTATATTTTAGATATGAGACCCTTGTCCGTTGTATGGCTAGTAAAGATCTTCTCCCAATCGGTGGGCTTTCTATTGATCTTGCTAGCTATGTCATTTGCCCTGCAGAAGCTCTGCAACCATACGCAATTCCATTTGTCCAACCTTTCTTTGATTTGTTGTGCTTCCGGGTCTCTATTCAGAAAATTTTGGCCTGAGCCAAGGAGACCTAAGGTTTCTCCTATTCCATCCTGTAATGTTTTCAGAGTGTCTGCTTTGAGTTCAAGGTCTTTGATCCATTTGGAGTTGATTCTGGTGCAGGGTGATATATAAGGATCTAGCTTTAGATTTCTACATGTAGTTAACCAATTTTGCCAGCACCATTTACTGAAGAGGCTGTCTTTCTTCCATTCTATTGTTTTAGCTTCCTTATCGGAGATTAGATGGCTATAGGTCTGTAGGTTCATTTCTGGGTTTTCAATTCTATTCCATTGGTCCTGAGGTCTGTTCTTATGCCAATACCAAGCTGTTTTGATTACTATGGCTTTATAGTAGAGTTTGAAATTTGGTATTGATATTCCTGCAGCAGTGTTCTTTCCGTTGAGGAGCGTTTTTGCTATTCGGGGTCTTTTATTGTTCCATATGAATTTTTGGATTGCCTCCTCTATTTCCTTGAAGAATTACGGTGGAATTTTGATAGGTATCGCGTTGGGAAGTATTGCCATTTTCACGATGTTAATCTTTCCAATCCAGGAGCATGGGAGGTTTTGCCATTTTTTAAGTTCTGTGTTGATTTCCTTTTTCAAGATTTTGAAGTTTTCATCATAGAGGTCCTTCACTTCTTTGGTTAAGTTAATTCCTAGGTATTTTATTTTTTGTGGGGCTATTACAAATGGAGTTGCTTTCCTAATTTCAGCCACACTTCTCATTGTTGGCATATAGAAAAGCCATTGATTTTTGGGGGTTAATTTTATAACCTGCTACTTTGCCAAAGTTTTGAATCAGCTTGAGTAATTTGGGAGTGGAGTCTATGGGATTCTTTAAATACAAGATCATGTCATCTGCAAAGAGGGAGAGTTTTATTTCTTCTTTCCCTATTTGGATCCCCTTTATGTCTGCATCTTGTCTTATTGCTGTAGCTAGGCATTCTACTACTAGATTGAAGAGAAGTGGAGAGAGTGGACATCCTTGTCTTGTTCCTGAGTTAAGAGGAAATGGCTTTAGTTTTTCAACATTGAGTATAATGCTGGCTGTAGGTTTGTCATATACAGCCTTTATTGTATTGAGGAATGTTCCATGGATTCCTAATTTTTCCAGAACCTTCATCATAAAGGGGTGTTGGATCTTGTCAAATGCTTTTTCTGCATCTATTGAGATAACCATGTGGTTCTTATTCTTGCTCCTGTTGATGTGAAGAATAATATTAATTGATTTGCATATATTGAACCAGCTTTGCATCCCTGAAATGAATCCTGTTTGATCATGGTGTATGATTTTTTGGATGAATTGTTGAAGTCGATTGGCCAAAATTGTGTTGAGAAGTTTTGCATCAATGTTCAATAAAGAAATGGGTCTGTAGTTCTCTTTCTTTGATGAGTCCCTGCCTGGTTTTGGGATGAGGGTTATGATGGCTTCATAGAATGTGTTCGGTAGTGAGCTTTCTCTTTCAATTTCATTGAAGAGTTGGAGGAGTTTTGGTGTGAGCTCTGCTTTGAAGGCCTTGTAGAATTCCGCTGTAAAACTATCTGGTCCTGGACTTTTCTTAGCAGGGAGGTCTCTTATTGCTGTTTCTATTTAAATGCTTGATATGGGCCTGTTAAGCTGGTTTAACTCGTCTTGGTTTAGTTTTGGCATGTCAATATTTGCTAGGAAAAGGTCCATTTCTGTCAAGTTCTCAAACTTATTAGCATAAAGTTTTGAGAAGTATTCCCTTATAATGTTCTGAATCTTGGTTGTTTCCGTGGTGATGTTTCCATTCTCATCTCTGAGTTTATTAATTTGGGTGTGTTCTCTCCTTTTTCTGATAATGTTTCCTAAGGGTCTGTCAATTTTGTTAAGTTTTTCGAAGAACCAACTCTTTGTTTTGTTGATTCTTTCTATAGTTTTTTTGGATTCTAATTCATTTAATTCTGATTTAATTTTGATTATTTCTTTCTGTCTACTGGATTGGGGTTTATCTTGCTGCTCTTTTTCAAGGAGGTTTAGATGTGTCATTAAATTGTTAGTTTCAGATCTCTCCAATTTGTTGATGAAGGAGCTCAGAGCTATAAACTTGCCTCTGAGTACTGCCTTTGCTGTGTCCCAGAGGAGCTGGTAATTTGTGTGTTCATTTTTGTTGAATAGCATGAACATTTGAATTTCCTTTCTAATCTCTTCCATGACCCACTCATGATTCAGCAGTGTGTTGTTCAGCCTCCATGTGATACTGGACTTTCTTTTGTGACTTTTGGTGTTGAGTTCTAATTTTATTCCCTTGTGGTCAGAGAGAATGCAAGTTATAACTTCAATGTTTCTGAATTTAGACAAGTTTGCTTTGTGGCCTAAAATGTGGTCTATTTTAGAAAACGTTCCATGTGCTGCTGAGAAGAACGTGTATTCTGTTGCTGCTGGGTGAAATGTTCGGTAAATGTCTGTTAAGTCTAGTTGATCTATGCAGCTGTTTAGATCTGCGGTTTCTCTGTTGAGTTTTTGCCGGGTTGATCTATCTAGTGGGGAGAGTGGTGTGTTAAAATCCCCAACAATTAATGTCTTTGGATCTATATGGGATTTGAGGGAAAGTAGTGTTTAAAGTAGTGTTTCTTTGATAAATTTGGGTGCTCCATTCTTTGTCGAATAGATATTTAGAATTGTAATATCCTCCTGAAGGAGAGATCCTTTAATTAGTATGTAGCGACCTTCTTTATCTCTTCTCACGAATTTTAGTTTGAAGTCTATTTTATCTGATATTAGGATTGCAACTCCCGCCTGTTTATGAGGGCCGTTTGCTTGGTAGATTTTATTCCAGCCTTTAACCTTGAAAATATGTTTGTTTTTACAGGCAAGATGTGACTTCTGCAGGCAGCAGATAGAAGGGTCTTGTTTTTTAATCCAACTAGATAGTCTATGTCGTTTAATTGGAGAGTTCAGTCCGTTAACGTTAAGAGATAGGACTGAGAGGTATTTGGGGGTTCCTGCCATGTTATCCACCTTCTTGGGGGCTGTGAAAACTGGGTTCTTCCTAAGGTTCTTGGATTCTCAGTTTGGGTGCAGTTTCTTGGCCTTTGTTGTGTTCTTGTTGGTTTTCTATGTGTAGGACATCTTTAAGAATCTTTTGCAGGGCTGGTTTGGTGGAGATGTATTGTTTCAATTTTTCTTTGCTATGGAAGCTTTTTATTTGGCCGTCAGTTATGAAGGAGAGTTTAGCTGGGTACAGTTTTCTTGGTTGATAGTTGTTTGTTTTTAGGGCATGGCATACGTCATTCCAGGCTATTCTTGCTTTGATTGTCTCTGCTGAGAAGTCTGAGGTAATTCTAATTGGTTTCCCATTATAGGTGATTAACCTTTTCTCCTTGACAGCTTTAAGGATCTTTTCCTTGGTCTGGGTTGATCCTGTGTGGATTATCATGTGACAGTGGGATGTCCTATTCTGGTCTGCTCTATTTGGGGTTCTAAAAGCTTCTTGTATCTGAATATGCCTATCTTTTTGTATGTTTGGGAAGTTCTCTGCTAGGATCCTGTTAAACAAATTTCCTAGACCATTAACTTCTGTTTCTAGGTGCTCCTCTATACCCATTATCCTTAGATTGGGCCTTCTGATGGTGTCTTCCAGGTGTTGGATAGACCTATCATATTTCTTGGACTTGTCTTGGATGGTTGTATGTTCTTTCTCTATAATATCTAGGCTGTCTTCAATCCCTGAGATTCGATCTTCTGCATGGTCTAACCTGCTGTCAAGACTCTCTACTTTGTTTTTTTATCTCTTTTCCTTCTAATTGGTCAGCTTTGATGGCTTCAAGTTCTTTGTTGAAGCTCTGTTTTAGGTCTTGTATGAATTTCTTTACTTCCTTAATTTGGATTTCAGTGTTTGTTCTCAAATCACTTAATTGATTGGTTATGGTTTCTTTGGACTCCCATTCCTTCTGTTGGGTTCCATTCAGCATTCCCTTTGTGGTCTCCCTGACTTCCTTCAGCTCTTTGTTAATGTATTCCATGAATGCCTTTAGTCATCTTTGTGTATTCTCTACCTGGTCTCTTAATTCGTGAATTACACTTTGATTAGTTTCCTCCCTTCTGTGGGATTCCTGCAGTTCTCTTTGAGTGTTCTCTGCCTGCTCACGCCATTCCTCCCTTTCTCTTTGAGTATTCTCAAGTTGTTCACGCAAATCCTGTATCAGTTTTTGAGAAGCTTCCTCACACTTATGATAGTCCTGTATAAAGTTCTGGGATGCCTCCTCTCTCTCCCTATCACGCTCATACAGAGTCCTTTGTACATTGTCAAACTTCTCATTTATCATGTTTGCTATTAGTGTTTGTAGAGCTATTTGGGAACTCTCCTCTGGATTATTCTTTATCTGTTCTAATCCCTGATTATCAAGGTTGGGAATTGAGATACCCGAATTTGCCATTTTTCTTGTGTTTTTCCGGCTTACTCGGCCCATCTGAGATAAAGATTGCACTAGTTTTGTGCTAGAACACTATCTTAAGGCAACCATCAACCATAGTTTGCATTTGTACAGTCAATAGTCTACAGATACAATCTAGTTCAACAGATACATCTATTCAACATCAAACGACTATATGTTAAAGGACTTCGAACCGCAGAAAAGAATTTGGAAAACCAGAAATTATTAGGATTAGGGAGAGATGTGGGTAAAAAATAGGAATAGATTGGTGTGGGGAGGCACAGGGAGACTTAACTATGTCCTAATCACAATGCAGGAAATGAGTTGGGTAGGATGCAAGTAGAGAGAGAGAGCAAAAGCAGAGACGGAAAGGGGAATAAAGAGAGACCAGAAAAAGAATAGAAACGTAAAAATTAATGTTATTATAGAGGTTAAAAGACCGTCTATTTAGAGAGGAATGTGAATATGTTCAGAGAAGGGGAGGGACATAGACGAGATGTGAAAAGCTTTAAGGATGGGAACGGGAGAAGAAAAGATCAGAAGTTCAGTAGAGCTAGATAAAAAACAAAAAGATAATTAAGAAAGAAAGAAAAAGAGAAAGAAGACAAGAAAAGAAAGGAAAACTCTCATTCACGTATTCCTAAAATAAAAATTATAAGATGAGAAAAAAAAAGTTACTGGAAAACAATTACTTTTTCAGAAGAGGCAAAAATTAAAGATTAATAAAAGTTTTAGAAGGGAAAAAATTTATATATATATATATATATATATATATATATATATATATATATATATATATATATATATATGGTAACAAAAAACAAAAAACAAGCAAAAAAAAGAAAAGAAGAAGAAGAAGAAAAAAAGAAAAAAAAAGAAGAAAAAAAGAAAAAAAAAGTCTTTTGATTTTTTTTTTTTGGGGGGGAGGAGTGGGAAGAATCCTGTATCTCCCTTTTGTCTGCAACCAGTCTCTTGTTGGAGTCTCTGGTCAGCTTGAGGTCCTGTGGCTTAATTGGTTTCTTAAGTCGGTTGGTTGGAAGAGGCAGAAAAATGCTCTGCTTTACCCAAGATTTTGAGATCCCCCTCCCAGGTTAGTTTTCTGGGAGGGTGGTCTGCTTTGAGAGTCACAAAAGAGGGGGATGTGGTGATGAGGCTAGGTTCTGGGTAGAGTTGACGCCTTTCAACAAACAGTAGCTTTTCCCTGGGGCTATTTTGTGATAAAGCTCACAGCGCCCAGCCTGGAGCCATTCTCAGGGTTTCTGTTTTTCAATTGATTGTGGTGGCTGCTAGAGGGAGGGGCAGCCTCTGGCTCTGGTTACCCAGTAAGGGAAGGCACTCCGATGGCTGGCGCCTCAGCTGGGTGACTTTTCCCTGGATGGAGCTGAGTCTGGCAGGTCACTTCGCCGTTAAGTTCTTGTGACCTGCTAAATGACTCGTTTTATTCCAAGGCCTGAGCTGGAGCTAGCAGCTCCTCCGAGCTTTGTCGGTATCCAAGATGGAGATCACCGGAGCTGGGGGGGAGGGGTGGCCTTCCCTCCTCTGCTCCCTGAGGAGTGAGGATGTCGGGCTTGTACTCATGCCGAGTCTTGGATCCTGGGTCGTCTCTGGTCTGCAAACAGCAGGATGAAGATGTTCGCTCCTTGTCGGTTCTTATTGGTGTTGAGTAGAATCCGCTCTTCTGCTGCGTCTGGCTCCTTCGTCCCAGACTCTCTGTGTCTCAGGTATGACTCCGTGGTCGCCGCCGCGGCCCCGCCGCCGGAGCGGCAGCTGGTGCGTTTCCTTGGCTTCCCCTCTCTTGTCTAACTCTCTGTCCTGTGATGACACACTTGGTGTGATTCTCTGGCTTAGGACTGTTCACTGGAACTCAAAAGAGTTTTAAAATTATAAAAGGTAAATTTTTGTTTGTTCAAATTTTTTAACAACTTTGCCTATTATGAAAATGTAAATTTGCCTGGCAAAATAGGCTTTCATGCAAAGTACTCCATGGAGACTTAGCTGAGAGTGAGTCTTGTGGGTGAAGATGGCTCATTTTCACACTAAACAAACCTCAGAAACTTTGCTATAAATCCTGTAGGTTCCCTTGAGAATTGTCCTTACCCAGGAAAGCTACTCTTACTGTGTGAAACAAGGTTGTAGTGGAATTTAAATTCAAAGTTCTTTTATAAAAAGGCATCACAATTTGTGAATTGACTTTAATTACCAAATAGTAATTCTCTGAAAAAGATAATTTGGGTCCAAATATGTAGGGAGAAAGTGCCCTCAACAATGAAAGAAGGTATTGGGTTTCCACTTTTCTGTTTGTAATACTTTCCACAATGTCTTCGCACGTGAAGCACTGAACCACAGAAAAAAATCTGATTGGATACTTGAAACCAATGATTTCACATTTCTTAGTAGCTTACAAAATATAATATCCTTATTAACATGAGATAGTGAAGATTTCTCTTATTAAGTAAGCCAAAAAGTTTTAGGATCAGAAAAGAACTGAGCAAAATGAAAATGGAAGAAAACACGTTGTTAGAAGCCCTAGCTAAGCATATTGGCTTCAGGAGTGGAGGGAGGCCAAACTTTTTTATATACATTGTCTTAATATTTTTTCCTACCTAAAGTGATTTTAGAGAGCCTATTTAGCTCACTACAATGCAGAACAGATTGAATGAAGACATGAAAATAAATTCCACATCCAAATAAAAGAGTTTTGAAAGGAAAACCATGAAGATGTAGTGTGGGTAGAGCCGGTCAGATCTGGTTGAGTCAGCTAGAGTAGCAGTTGAAGCACACTTCCTTCTCATAGAGATGTGACCCTCAGGCATGTCTGCCTAGCTTGCCAGCCATGAGCTGTCCATGCTCCCTACAAGCCCCCGGGGGACCAATCAGTGCCTGTAACCAAGCAGTGCCCATCACAAGTGCCTTACATCAACTCCCCACTAAGTAATTGGCTGGGAAGGACTCAGGAGGTTGGGAAAGCTGGGGCTACATAATCCCCCCCTCGTGCAGAAATAAACAAGAC
This sequence comes from Dipodomys merriami, assembly GCF_024711535.1. NCBI lineage: Eukaryota > Metazoa > Chordata > Mammalia > Rodentia > Heteromyidae > Dipodomys > Dipodomys merriami. The sequence continues at coordinate 1,203,678 of NW_027203326.1, forward strand.
CTGCATAAGCCTGTTCTCCCAACGTGGGTTCCTTGTGTGAGTCATTCATGCTTACCTTCTGCTGGAGATCTAGCCCTACAAGTGGCGCCCAACCAGTGGCTTGATTGTTTTCAGAAGATGTACGGTCTAGGGTCTAGTGCAAAATTAGTGCCTCCATGGGCAACCTTCCCCCCCCCCCTCCCGCAGCAGGAGAGCCTCAATCACAAGCACTTGTTGCCCTGCTCAGGAGTAGGCAGATAAAAGTATTACAAAAGGAAGCTAGATTAATATGGGAAATAGTGAATGAATTGTGTCCCTGGATTGACTCCGAGGCCATTTGAGATCCAGACAGGTGGACCCACGTCCTTCAGGCAGTTCATAAAAAGGAAGTCCGTGACGGCTCTGAGTTGCCCCTAATCTTTTACCCCATTGTAGTTGCTATTCAAGCCTGTCTATCAGGGAAAGAAGAAGGGGAAACTCTGCAAGCTTTTAACACCTCGCTGCAAGAAGAAACAGAAGAAAAGGAAAATAGCGAAGCTGCTCTAGCACCCCCATCTTCTTGTGATACAGCAAACAATTCCAGCAAGAACACAGATAACCAACAACTTCCACTATCAGGTGACCAAGGGGGCCAGGCAGTTATGCTTGTAAAACCGCCTCCCCCACACTATCAGTCCCAGGAAGCCTGCCCAATCCCTTCTTTTGGCTGTTTAGGCCAGTCTGGGAACTCTCCTCTGAAAACTTTGTATCCTTGGGCAGAGATATCCAACTTTTCCCAAGAGCAAAAACTAGTTGTTCCCCCTGTAATACAACAGTTGTTCACAGGCCCCACATCTACCGTGGCAATGACAGCCAAGCCTATAAGTGAACCCCAGTTCATGTTCCCTGTAAACGTCCACCGAACCTCTGCACGACCTAACCAATGGTACCCCCATGACCCAAAAATACCGGGCCACTGTCAAGGAAGATGGATTACACTCCCCAAATGCTCAACAGATGTTCAAAACCCTTAGCATTGATCTTAACTGCCCCCATGATTGGAAGAGTTTAATGATCTGTAGTCAACAAGAAAGTTTAAAAAAGGCTTAGAATGTATTCCTAAGTACCAGTTTTATAAATGGCTTTGCACTGTGGTTTGTGGTTATTTTATTTTACATGGGATAATATTTTCTACTACCTATAAGTTTTGGAAAAAGAAGAAAACTAAAATTTACTACTGTAGAGGAATATGGTAGAAATAGAAGATAGATTTTATGTTTGTCAAATCTCTGATGAGTACCCATATTCAAGACTTAAAGTCATATGTCTTACTATGTTAGACAGATAGGGAAAACATAAAACACCATATGATAAAGCAACTATTTGTGACTTTTTAAGTGTACTTATTATGTGATGAAATTTACTTTATTAGCTAATGTTTTGGTTTTAAATATGGGAGGCTGATCTATTTAACGAATCTTCAAAGGCACCTACTGAAAAACACAAATGGTGTGGGGGGGGGTCCTATTCCTACACTTTAATGAATGGTTGAACCTGTTTGGCATTAGTGCTGGGTAAATAAATCAACTCTGTTGTAACTTGCTCCCTACACTTCAAAAACTATTTATGTCACTAAATATCATCTACTTGTAAAGTGTTATTTGGCAAATGTAATTTTTAAAAGTTTATTTGAAAAGGAATATACTATAAGGAGATTTAATGTAGGTTATCATTTGTTTCACAATTACAACATTTTTATACTACAGAACCAAGTTTTATTGAAGTACCAGTGTTTTAAAGCACTAAGGATATTCTCAATTAATGTTTTTCTGAATTATATTTGACTTCTATGTCAAGTATTCCTAGCATTGATAGAGCAATTATGTATCTATCGTTCTAGGAACTATTTTTTGGCCTGCTGATGCTGGACTGAAATCATTTATTAATCATTAGGAGAGGGGTATTACAAATGATATTGTGACATTTGTGGTCATGTTCAATCATATATGATGGTCATCTGAAAATTGAAAGTTTGAATTACTGTACTTTCACATTTTGTAATTCCATCTTGCATTTTAAGTTGCCTTGCATTTCCCAATTGATTTCTGCTAATTCCTGCATTTCAAGGAATTGGGGCCCTGAAATATACGAAATGAGAAATTAAAAAGGGTCTTCAATTACTTTCTGTTGGCATGTTGCATGGGCTTAGGTGAGAACTCTTGTCTTAGTTTTCTGATGTTGCGGATAACTGGGACCTGGGATCCTAGGACCCATGGATCCTGTAGAAGAATAATGCCTTTTAGACATCATATCAGCAAAATTTGAGTATAATCAGTAGGAATGCTTCAGAAACATGGAGAAAAACAGTTTGGGACCAGCGAGTTAAAACAATAAACAGAACAGCAGAGTAAAATAGCTTATAGATTAGAAGAAAACAACATTGTTTTTTTTTTACCATGTGAATTCAGAAGACCAAGAACATTTAGAAGGTATCACAAGTTTATACCGAAAACATAGCATTGATACTTTTTATATTCTAATATATATTCTAATCCTGATTATTTATATTCCAATCTATTTATTGGAATAAATATCAATTAATTTTCCAAATTATCAATAAATTCTAATAAGATTCACTGTGTGAAATATAAAATCAGCACATATAAATATAAAATATATCAAAATATATAATATTAGAAAATGTTTTGCATCATTCTCTCGTGGTAAGGGTATCAAACGCAACGGTTTTATTTATTTATTTTTTTCTTTTTGATTATGTGGAGCTAAGGAATCAAACCCAGGGAATCAGGCATGCAAGGCAAGCGCTCTACCATTGAGCCACCAGAGGCAACGGTTTTAAAGTATAATTCCATTACCTCTACCTCAGGGTTTGATAGAATTAGAGCTAAAACTTTACCATTCGGAGATATACAGCCTAGAGGCAAGAGGAAACACTGTGATTAAAACATCACCAATTTAAGGCCTACTAATGAGGAGAAACATATGGACTTCTCCTGGAGCTATGGAATATATTTGGTGATAGAAAATCAGTGGTGTAAGTTCCTGCCTGGTTGGATGGTAGACAGGCCAAGACATTAGGTAATCATACATATGAACAATTTTTTCACCTTCCTTGCTTTAGCTTCTTTTGAAATGTTAGGGTGTATTAAACAATTATATTTTGAAAAAATACCTTCTAGTCTGAACAGTTCTGTCTGAACTGTTAGTCTCTCTATGATCCCTTGTAACAGATTAGTTTTGCTCCAATAAGACAATCTACTCTGTCAGGGTAAGATACTGGTTGGTCTTTTCCTACATGGAGCAAGGGTAAAGGGTCAGGAAGACATTTGTGCCAGTAAGACCTCATTTGGGAAATTTTAAGCTGCAGAAGTTTAGAAGTAGCTCTTAAGCAAGGCTTACTTTGCATCCATTAGCTAAATCAGTTAATAAATAAGTACTTGAAAATCCATCACTTTTGGCCCTAGATATAAAGGCTTCAACGTATGATCCAATTTCAAATGAAAAAGACTTAAAATAGACATTGAAAAAAATTGCAAATGTGAGCAATCAAACAAACAATATAAGTTGTTTCCACTATATACAGAATTTTACAGAAATAAGATGAATAGCAATTTTGGGAACAATAAGGTTTCCTTGTTACAAATAGGCAACCAAAGATATATGCCTGTCTTAAGATTGCATCATTAACTACTTAAATTTACAGGATACTACATGCTTCAGCAGCATGTCTACCCAAATTACAATACAGAGATTTACATAGCTCTTGTACAAGGATGATATGAAAATTTGTGAAGTATTACATATTTTTCATTCTTGAGATGCAAGAAATGAAAAACAGTTATTAAAAAGTTGATTACAAATATACAAGTGTAAGAATACATGTAATTCATAGAAATAAAAGTTAGTTTGACATCATTCAATCTTCACCTTTTTAGAAAGGCCTTTACATAGCATAACCTTTATAAAACTTTTGAAATAAGATAACATTGTCATTTTATCGTAAAGAAATAAAATTCTATAAGGACCTAGGAATTAAAGGATTCTTAAACTGTTTCTATATGGAATGCAATCTGAAAGGACACATTTAGTAATGAACCTATATATTATAAAACAATGTCGAATTCAAAGTATTATATCTACGAGAGAATGAAATAGGTTATGGACATTATACAAACAGAATACTAAATATTTTAAAACATACTTTTTTCAGACAAGCATCAGAAATATCTTTAGTTTTTGTACTACTCATTTAAACAGATAAGTTAAAATTATTTCTGATTAAAAAATCACAAACTCTATAGAAATTATTATAGGTGTATACAAACAACTCGAATATATTTTGACATCAAAAGTCAGGAAATTCACTTTGAAGATTACCACGGAATCCATGAATTTTTAAAGTAAGATCTTGCTGTTGCTTTGTATTGTGAAAATATTTTGTATGGACACATAGGATGGACTGGCAATTTTGAAATTTAAGAAACTTAACAGAACCATTAGGACTTAGGAGAAAAATTTGTACTTATCCTTTTGGCAATATCAAATGCAGTTTCTTCCAAGTAGTGCTTCAGACCTGGTTTGATATAATGGTTCACCAGAAGGAGATCCAGCATATCTTTGCTATATCTATTCCCAGCAGCAAGATGCAAGGGGGTCTAGAGGCCTTTAGTTTCAGCATTGGTATCTGTATCATGATGTAATAAAGAAGCCACTCTGGTATTATTCCATGTATAAGTACTGTGCAGGGGTGTCCAGCCATTCAGTTATTACATGAATATCTGCCTTGAGCCACCAACTCATGGACAATGTTTAAGTGTCCACTGTAGGCTTCTTGATGAAGAGGGGTATACTCGTCATCATCCCTGGTATTCACATGAGTGGCCTTTTTGGAAAGTCGTGTCTGCACTGTAGTAAGGCGATTATTTTCAGCAGAACAAAGAAGAAATTTGCTTGGATCCTATTCCATTTTTTTTCTTGCAATTGATACCATTTCTCACTTTTTCATCTTGTTCCTCAACTTCATCAGAATTGCCTAACCAGAGACTTTGAGTGCCAGTGAGAATGAGCTTTCCATTTATTTCCCCAATAGTTCACATTGGATGAAATGGTCAGAAAAATCCGGTGAATTTTCTGCATCTGTTTTTTTACTATTATTTATTTTCTCTTTTTTCATTTTTATTTTCTAAATTATTCTAACTGGAGAGTAGGGAATTGGTAGAGAGCAGAGGAAATATTTTCCTCTGTATTCAAAGGTAAAGACTGAAAATGAGCACCAGTGGTGTCTTCATGTGCAGCTTATTCTAGGAATGAAAAAATAGGAAATAATGCCTTCTATGTAAATGAATTGGGAATGGCAGAGCAGAAAGTGAAATGATGCAACCAAAAATATAAAAGCAAAATAAATTAGGATAATTAAGGAGCAATCATATTACCTATGAGAACCATGAAATGGAGAGAACAAGATAGAGACAGATGTGCAATGATCTAGCTAGCCACAAAATCCATTCCTCTGATCAAATTATACAGCAAATAATTTTATTTTTAAAAATAGAAATAGAATTTAAGGTCAGATGTCTCCATTGTTTTTAATTATATTTTTATTATCTTAAATACTTGTATAAGAGAATTTCCATTCAACAAACCAATTATTTTAAGTATAATGGATCTTTATATAACTTTTCCACACCCTTCCAAACCTCACCCCATTTGAATTTTTTCGAGTTTCATACTATTTGCATTGAATATTATACCTTTACTCTCTTCCTCCATAACTCTCTTTATTCCTTCCTTTTGACTTCCCCTCACATCTTCCAAGTGATAGTTTCCTGGAATTCATTTTGTTGGAATAAAGTTCAATTTCATAAGAAATTACACCTTTGAAATACTCCTCTGTAAATAGCATTCTTTGGTTAATATTTTTGTGTAAACTTGTATAAATTTCTAGCTTCCAAATATGAGACAGAACATGGGTCCTTTGTGTGTCTGGCTCTGACTTACTTCACTTAATATATTTTTAGTTCTATCTATTTCGTTGCAAATAATGTAACAGTCTTCAAAATGGATGGGTGCAATCCAATTGTGTATATGTGCCACACATTCTCCAACCATCACTCCGCCAAAGGGTATCTGGGCTGTTTCCGTAACTTGGCTACGGTGAATAGTGCAGCAGTGAACATGGTTGTGAAAGTGATTTTGCTGTAACCTTTTGGATGATTTCTTCACTACCTTTATGGGAGCAATCCTCTATCCAGTTTTCCAGAATAAAAACATCCCTCCTTTCATCTTCATCACAATGTATTTCAAGTCCTCAAAACACACTTCCCCCTACAAGTCTCAATAAGCTAAAACCACACTGTGCCCATAGTCTTTCAATACATTTTTTTCATAATTATACATATAATTTAGTGAAAACCTTCTATATAATTTCCTAATGTGGGAATGAGGGACATGAAAGAGTAAAAGTAAGAAATATGCAATTTAATTAGCTATTATCATATTCAAAATCATTTTCAGCGCTAATTCATAGTCTCACATAATATTATTTTAATCTTTATTTGATTACTTCATCTAACCCAAAAATTATAACAGGTGAGTTTAAAACAAAGGCAAAAAGTGTGGTTTGATTTTCACACTCATTTGTGAGGCTGCATAACATGGGCAGATAGATGGATTGGAATTAATAGCTCGTATACATTTTGTTAATGTAGAGATGGTTTTCCCAAACTGATTCTTGCAATTCGTATTCTATTCAACAACAAGAAACCTGTGATAATTTCCTTTGTTTTGCTCCTTATTAACTTTTGTTTCCATTTTATTTTATAATGGATGATTTCCTAAATCTACTGTAGATACAAAAATATGTTAAAATATTTCTATCTGTATGCATTGATATATACATACACACATATATTACACAGTTTATAATGATAATGTATAACTTCAGTAACTGTACAATTTACTAAATTATTAAAACTATCAACGCCTCATGCCTGGCATCCTGGTTAGTCAGGAGGCTGAGATCTGACCATCATGGTTTGAATCCATCCTGGGCAAGAATGACCAGGAGCCTCGTATCACCAAACAACCAATAGAAAATCAGAATTGGAAATGTGGCTCAAAGTAGTAGAGTGGTAGCCTTGAGAGAAAAATCTCAGGGACTTCATCCAGGCTCTAGTTCAAGAAGTACAATCTACCCAAATAAAATCTATTTAATTTACACTTGTGCAAGTAAATATTTCCATCACCCAAATGCACAACCATGTTCATTTGCAAGGTAACTCTGTTTTGCCTGAAGTACCATAAGACATTTTCACTTAAGTTGAAAGCATTACACCATGGGTTCATTCTATCTCTCTCATGCATTTTTTCCACTCAAATACTCAAATCTTACAATTATTCGAATTATTTAAAATCATATCTTTTTACTTTAATACCCAAATATTAGAGTTTGAATTGAGTGTCTAGTGTACCCTAAATGGGTATTCTTACGACGTTGTGATGTCTCCAGCCATAAGTTATCCTGATTATTTTTCAGATACTTGTGCATGACCTTGGGCTCAGTCCACGGTATGTTATTCTTCCTGGAATTTAGAATAACAGGTGCATGGCAATGTGTACAGATCTTTGTCCAGTCTGGGCTTTAACTTCTATCCTCACAAAAGTAGACTCTCATGTAGTCAGGATTTTCATAAGCTTGTCATAGCTGATGTTTTTTTTTTTAGGTCTTTCCATTTCCTGTAGATTCTTGAGTACTGAATTAATTTGTTTTCTTGGGTTGTTTTGTTTCATGTGAATGTATGTGTTGAGCTGTTCCTCACTTTTCCTTTTGTTTCTTTCAATCAAGTTCTTACATAAAGTGCTGAGAAACCAATTCTTCTTTTTCACGATAGTCAAGGTGAACATGATTTATTCCAAAGAAATTTCAGTAATATTTAAACACCTTCATATCTATGGATGGCATAAAAATGATAAGTGCTGCAAAGGGTACTTTTATTTTCACAGCAATCTTTGTCATACACAGACAGATCATGAAATATATGAAGATAATAATACTACAGATGCAAGCAAAGAGAAGAAAAAACTATTATTAATTGTTTGAAAGAGGCTTCTCTTCTAGTGAAAGGAATACTTTGCTTGATTCAGGATTTCACAAAATTATATTGCTAGGAGGAAGCTAAACAATCATCTAATTCTACAGAATTGAGGGAGAAGAATCAAACTCCTGAGTAGTTTATATTTCGGTCAAATAAAAACATGCTTCCAAAAAGAAAGTTGACTTTAGAGAAACATGATGAGTTGTATGTAAATAGGTGCTTAGCTGATTTTGTTAATTTGTAAACTAATACAGGGAAATCGAGTACAGCAAGGTAAAAAAAGAAGTTCACATTGCAATGCTTATGTGTGTGTGTGTGTGTGTACACATGCACCTGTATACACACGCGCATGTGCAATTGCTCATTCATTCATCATCCCTAAGCTTCTGTGACCTAGGATAGTGGTTTACCACTTGAACCATCGTTCCACTCCTGTTTTTTTGGAGATAATCACATGTATTTTCATGATTGGACTGGCTTTGAATAGTGGTCTTCATATCTCAGCCTCCACGTAGCTAGTTAAAATTGGGCCTGTCCTCTACGCTTCACTGCTTTTTTATTCTTGTCCTGAGGTGTTCACATGCCTAAGTCATATATATGTCTAGTTGCTTTAAGAAATACTCTTACTGGTTGGCACCAGGGGCTCCCATCTGAACTCTTAAATAGTGAGGAGGCTTGAGAACAGAACCCAGGCCAAAAGTTTAGTGGACTTCCTTCTCAATCTATATCTGGGTGCATTGGATCATTTCCACCATTCTGCAATATCTACAGGTTAAGATTGGAAGTACTACAGAATCCAAGCCTGCCAAGGTAGGAAGCTAGACAAGTTGGTGTGCAACTCTTATGCCATTGATAATGGGAAGGCTAAAACGACAGATCAGTTGCATTTTCGTGTGGAAAGGGATCCCCTATCCTAAAATTAACCACTGATATGACATCAGTCTAACAAAAACAATACCTCAATTGAACACAATTTCCCACAACCAAAATAAGTATATACTTAACATCCAGAAACTTAGTACATTCTCCTCTTTGCTCTAATATCAGCTTCATCTAATTATCATATGATGTGACAGAATAGTTTCTTCATTAAGCTTATTATATATTTAAAAAGACCTAGAAAATTCTTTCTCACTTATTAAGTGCAAACGAATGGCAAATTGCCTCATTTCTTACATATTTGACTACCTCTATAAATTCATCTTATGATTATTATTAATAGTAATATATTCTGATTTATTACTTTACTTTTTAACAGTTTTTAAATTTTTGGCTTCTCTGCTAAAATTGAAGTATTTAAAGAGTATCATCATATTATATTACTTGGGTACTTAGGGCAGTTTTTTAAAAAGTTTTTAACCAATGGTTTCTAGTAATTCTGTTTTTATTGGGAGGGGGCTTCCGGTCGTTGAACCTGAACTCTGGGTCTGGGCGCTGTTCCTCAAGGCTAGTTCAAGACTAGCACTGGACCACTTGACCCACAGCACCACTTCTGGCTTTTTTTTCTGTTTATGTGATGCTGAGAAATCGAACCCAGGGCCTCAAGCATGCAAGGCAAGTGCTCTACCACTGAGCCACCTTCCTAGCTCTCTACGAATTCTTAATTCGGATATTATTTAGTTTATTTTTAATTTCAATATAATTTAATTGTAAAGGTAATTTACAAAGGGGATACAGTTACATAAATAAGGTAATGAGTACATTTTTTATGGAAGGAAAATTGTTATCTCTTCCATTGATTTTTTTGCACCCTCAAAAAAAATCTACTGATGCTTTTCCTGTCGCTATTGACCAATGCGTACTTTTCTTTCTTTGTTCATGAATTTTTATTATGAAATTGATATATATAAGGCTTACAGTTACTTAAGCCAACTAAAGAGCACACTTCATTTTATTTTCTAAATTTCAAATTTTGAACTGAATTATTTTCTTTCGTTTCTTTAAGGTAATGCTTTTTTCAGAGTTGTTGGATTAGTTAATTTAATTTTGCATAATTTTAACACATGTAAATTATTCAGACATATATTTTGCTTTCACAATAGTTAACATGTGAATATGTAAAAATTATTTTCTTAAATTTTATATGGTTGGTGAATTTAAATAAATTTATTTTCTTATAGTTCTAAGCATATTTGTCCAGGTAACAAATATTGCATTTTCAAGAAGCACATACTTTATTAAAAAAGGCTTCATTTCATGGTCACTTTTAGGAAATATTTGTACTTGAATTAAAACAAAAACTGTTTGAGCTGGGCATAGTGATTTGTGGTTTCCATTTTCTAACTATGGTGGGAAATGTAATTGGGTTTGTAATTCCGGAGAAACTGAGGAACCATGAGACTTTATCATAAAATTTCCAGAGTGAAATGATTAGAGATATAGCCATCTCTAGCAAAATATAGAGCACCTGGTTACCATATTCTAAATCTTGAGTTAAAGCACCAGTAACATCAATCTTTTGTCAAAATAAAATGATACATGTTTCAAAATGTTTATTATTTAAAAATTGTTTGCAAATTTCTCATGTTTTTTATTTCTTAATTTTCAATTTACTTAATCTATAATATTGTGACTATTTTATTTCAACTAAATTTTTAAATAGTATGAGCAATATTATGATTTCATATATTAAAATACTTTTACTGTTTGTGATAATTTCCTCTGTTTCATATGATAATAACAATATTCCAAATGTATGTATGTGGTGTGTGTATGTGTGTTTATGTGAGTTTCTTGTGTGTGTGTTTGTGTGTACTTTGTAATGCTTGGGAGATCACACAATTGCTTCACATATGTTAGGCCAATGTTTTACCACTGAACTATACTGTCTAGTTATTATACAAATTGTCTTTTAAGTTATGACTTTTAAATTTTAATTCCTAGTATGCTTTTTCAAAATTATATATGATAAAATGTGATCAACCTCCTATCCACGTTAGCAATTGTTATTGTTATTATTTCTCTTATTTCTTTGGTAATTAATTATATTCCTATTACAACTTTTTTACATTGTAACAGCTCTATACAATGCTTTATTTTCTATTTTCTTTTTTCTATGTTATCTGACTTTCAGTCCAAACTATCAGGTGGATTAAAAAGAAACTTGATTCAGGACACTTTATTTTTCTCCTTCTCTTCTCTGAAGTCTTTCTGTATTTTGAAACAATACCAGTGACATACAGCTCCTATGTGGTCCACCATACTTCCCCCTCCTCTCTCTTCTGCAGTACAGCTCAAGTCGTTATCATTCAGCTTTATTATGCTATAATGCTATCTAAATCTTAACTCATTCCTAAATTAATTTTAGTTGCTTTGAGCTATCTCTAAAAAGATTTTATATATAATATCGGGGGGTTGTGTTTTCACAAGGTGAGTATTATGAGTTACTATCAAATATCTAGATATCTCTTGAGAATATTGGTCCGCCTGCTCAATAATCTCATATGTAAATTCAAGGAATACAAGTCAGTCAGAACAATCTTGTAAAATGGTGTAGCTTGAGCCTTCATACTAGCTTTGAATCATATTACCATGTTTAGTGAAGATAACATAGTTCTACTATAAGAAGAGACACATAGAAGAAGGTAACAGATTTTTCAAAAATAAATTCTTAGTTTTATGGTCTACAGATTTTGAAAAGGATGCTATGACTTTATGAAATAAAAACAGAATCTTAAATGGTTGTATTGGCACTATTGCCTCTCTAGATTTAAAGAACGATCTTAGACTACTACCTCAATCCTTTGTGTGTTTGTTTGTATGTAGGACATGGGGTTTGAACTCTGGGCTTGGGCTCTGTCTATGTGCTCTTCAGATCAAGGTGAGCACTCTACCGCTTGAGCAACAGCAAAACTTCCGGTTTTCTAGTGGTTTATTGGAGATAAGAGTATCATGAACTTTCCTCCCCGGGCTGGCTTTAAACCAAGATCCTCAGATCTCAGCCTCCTGAGTAGCTAGGATTACAGGTGTGAGCCACCGGCACCTGGACTACCTCAAACCTTATAAAGAATGATTATCAAACTAAATGTGAGATGTAAAACCTATAAAACATAAATCTAAAAATTCATGACATTGGATCAGTAAAGGTTTCTAAAAATTTGACATGGAAAACATTAGTGGCTAAAGAAAAGCAAGAACTGGATTATATCAAGTGATAAACTTTCATAATTCAAAGGACACTATAACAGAAATGAAACCATATCCAACAGATAGAGGGCACATATTTGTTAATGCTACAATGTTAATGCTACTATGATTCTGAAACTTAAGTATTTTTATATCTTCTAATTTTATATAAATTTTTTCCTGAATAGGATATTTCTTTAAATAACATATGTAATTTAATAGTCAACAGTAGGAACATATGAGATAAGCTCCTCTTAGTGTCTAAGAAATAATAAAAAGAAAACTCACCGAATGACCATAATATAAAAAGAAGACACAAAATATAGTAATGCATTTGTGGAGAAATTGATATACTTCTCATTGTGATCGATTTGTATAATACAGCAATCATTTTAGCAAACAAGTTTTCAAGCCTTCAAAAGATGAAAGAGAATTGTATAGGATCCAGGCATTACACTTCTATGAATGTATTAAACAGAAATTAAAAACTTTTTTGGACAGAGAATGTAGTTAATTGACAGTGAACTTGAATAGTATGTGTGAGACCCTGGAAATTATCTGCAAAAACAAATTTTGAAAAGACACATTATAGAATATGTATGCTGGGCAAATTCCTGTAACTGAATTTTACATCTTTTTTAATGTCGGTTCTAAAATTTACATTTCTATTTGAAGAAATTTAAGTTTGTGAAAATTAGGCTTTGAAAACCTATGTAGTTACAATTCACTTCCAAAGCACTAAAATGTATACAACAAAAGGAGATAATATATTGTAAGTGAATTGCATGTCAGGAAAAAAAAAACAACTTGTTAAACCTTCTTCACAAAAAGTGCAGAATTGCTGAAAAGATGTTTTTGGTGCTGGCTAAAAATTCTTTATAAACTACTGTATTTAAAACAAAGATGTGATTTCTGCTTATTTTGAGGGTGTTTTGTCCGTTTGAGTTTATACAGAAATGATTCAATCCAAAAGTATATGTAATAACTGGAATACCAAGGAATTATGCATCGCTTCTAAGGAATTTTTTATTATTCTTAATTTTTATTGTGAAAATACGTTACAGAGGGGATACAATTACATGGGAAGATAATGAGTATATTTCTTATCAAACATTGTAGCCTCCTCCTTTGTTTCTCCTTCCCATCCCTTCCCATCCTTCCCCACTCCCCTACCCAATCCTTCCCTCTAACCACCCCAACAAAGTTGTAAAGTTCATTTTTCGACATAACGACTTGTACATTTCATTGTTGTAATGGGTCCACCTGTATGCTTATTTTTTTTCCATGGTTTCCCTTATTTGTAATATCTAGTATATGTCTGAGCCAAGCAGAAAAGGTCAGATAAGGTGATGTTAGGGAAATGAACCTTAAGATATGTATTCAGATGTTTTTTTTTTCATGCGATTGTTTCTAACACATTTATAAAATTATTTATTTGTTGCTTTGTATGTCCCTCCCCCACAGTATAACCCCTGCTTTCACTGTATTTGATGTCGGTATAATTTGTGGAGGGGAAGGGGAAAAACTTCTAAGTAATTGAGAAACTTTTCTGGAAGAAACTTTTAGCAAATGACAAGAAGACACAAATCTATTCATCTGCATTTTATGAAAGTCATGTTACTTGGTCAATGAAATTGCTTATCTCTACTTTGCTAGGAAAAACATATTCTCAAGATAACAGCCAAAAGAAGTGAAAAGAACAAAATACACAATCATATTTATGTATTTGTGAAAGTAACAAATGAAATAAAACAATTCCACTTAAGGGACTCCAATATTAGTGTATGTGAAGATGTTCCTGAATGCCAATATCCATTAAATTTTTGGAATTTTAATTTCTGCTAACATATGAAAACTAGAGCAAGAAAACAAATATAGACTTAGAGTGAACCAGCTTGAAATCATTTTCTTATTTTTTTTTTGAAATTACAAAATAATTGACACTCCTTTGCTTTGGAAATCATTTAAAATATTTATCATTTATGATAATTCAAATACCAAGTAAGAGTAATTTTATATAATCATTATAAATATCATTTTATTACTATTGTAAAATAGAATAAAAAACCAGTCCTAATATATGACCTACCTATCATTATTCTTAATTTCTAATCATTACCTAAATATCTTAAACAATCTAAATAGTCATGTCTTTAACATAGACGTAAATATTCTATACTTTTTTACTTAACATTTTCCAGGGGTATGTATTCATGTTTCTAAGAAATGTTCACAGCAGTTAAAAGATGCTTTTGTGAAATTGATGTGATACATTTTGTTGTTGTGGCTGTTGTTTTTAGTGGTTAATTGGAGATAAGAATCTAACAAGTACTTTTCTGACTGGGCTAGTGTCAAAAACAATTCTAAGTTCTCAGCACCCAGAATAGCTCTTATTATAATGGTGAATTACCGGCACTTGGTTTCAAGAAGTTTTTTTTTAATTTTAGTTATATTTTAAGATACATGTTTTACTATAATGTCTATCATTCTACACATAAATTTAGATATATGTATATATTTCTGTGCACTAATTATCTCTAAAATGTACTATTCTACACATAATATTTATGTATATATAGAAGACACACACATATATATATATATATATATATGACAGACTCCCTCTAAAATTTTATACTACAATTTTTGACCTTTTTCATTTCAAAGATATACAGTATATTTTTCTAAAAATTTCCTAGAATAAAATAACTAATATTTCAATAGAAAGTAGAGTTTATTGCTTTCAAGGGAATTTTAGATATACACATGATATTGTAGTAACATTTACAGCATATTACTTGAAAAGATTCTGCCCAAACTCTTAAATATTTGATTGTAGTTACGGGGAGAGAGGAATAAATTCATACTGATTAGGAATTTGCAATGCTTCTAAAAATATATTCCGTAATTTTTTATAAGCACATATTCAACCTACCTGATTTGGTTATGTTTTTTATTTATTTGTTCAAAATTTCAATATGGATGCATGCTCAGTGGTAGGATTAAAATTATTAATCAAAAGACAAATAATAATAAATCATAGACACATATCCGAAGTTCAATAATTAGCACTTATGATGCTAATAATTATTTTGAATGGGAGGATGATGACCATAGTGTAGCCTGATAATGACGATGTTGTGATTGAAAAGGAGAAAAAAACTTAGACATCCTTGAAACTGGATTTCCCACATTGAATGCATAGTTATAAACAGCGTTGGATTACATACAATAAGAATAACAGGAGGATGGCTGGGAAGGTGGCTCAGTGGCAGAGTGCTGGTCTTGCCTACATGAGGTTCTGGGTTTGATTCCTCAGCACCCCATAAGCAGAAAAAACACGAAGTGGCACTGTGGCTCAAGTGATAGAGTGCATTGAGCTGAAGAGCTGGGGAACAGTGCCAGGCCCGGAGTCCAGGCCCAATGACGAACCAAAAAAAGAAAACAGAATAACAAGAGGAGAGTTTGAATATCAAGAAATGGAATCACATAAACAGGTAGAGACAGTAAAAACCCTAATGTTATTCCAGCAGTCTTTCTAATGTGTACTCACTGTTCTTGGTGGTATTATTTTCTTAAAATCATTTATTTCCACATTTTGATGGACTAAGATATAGGTTTCAACTTTGTGTGCTTTGTTCAAATAACATTCTCATATAGATACCATTCAATAACCAATGTTTTCCAATGATATATTAAGAGTATGTTCTTCAATACAGCTGCAAAGACATGACACAATTTATATACTACTACTTACATATCTGCAGTTACCATAAAAAACACATGCTGTAGAGCCAAGAGTTAAAATTTATTTTTATTTCTGCATGAAACTATTTCTGACTTTATACCAACAAACTAAATTTGACACTTACCTTATTTGAAAGCTAAGGTAGAAAATGTAAGGACTGTTTACATTATTTTTCCTTGCTCTAGAATTCAACAAATATATTCTTCAATATTTCTGGTAGATTACATCAATTAACAGATGAGAACTGTAAGACCACCAGTCAAGGTTGTGAGTAAATAATGATACTAGAATTTTTGTCTGAGTATTTCACTCTGTGTGCTTACAAAGAGAATCATTGGGTGATGGACAGGAACATTATGAAAAGACTATGGGGAGAAATGCATACTTGGTAAACAGTTGTTTTAGGACTGAGTGACTGGTAATGAGTATTTGCAATAGGCTGGTGTCAGGGGCATAAAAAGGAGTACATAGAAATTACATTAGTGACGGAAACTGAGAAAATCTTGATCATTCATGTTATCTAATGGATGGAGGTAGGGTAAGAGGAAATCTAAAGGTTTTCCACATCTCTGTCTCCTAACTCTGTTAGTTACATTCTTGGTGATAAGGACTACAGGTAGAAAAGATGGATTTAGAGGAAAAAAATTCTCTGATAGTTCTAAGGTTTATGTTAAACAGATGCAAAGATAGGTCTGTTTGGACATCATCAAAATATTCACGACGATGAATATGAAAAATAATAATAAAATCAGTGACATTATTAAAGGGAAGAGGAAAAGGAAAGTTCTGATGAAAATGTCAACAATGTGAGTACCAGTGTGGACAAGACTGGAGGAAAGCGATAAATAAGGAAACAAAAAAGTAATAAACATAGATTTTCAGAAGAAAAAGAAGGAAAGAATTTTCAGGAAGATATTGAAGGAAATATACTATTTAGATTTGAAAGGTAAAATTACATAGACAAGTTCAATAAGAACAGTGTTTTTTGAAAGTCATATTGATAAAACGTTGAGATATGAATGTGAAGATATAAAATTCTGGATCCATTAATTCAACAGATCCCGTTGATTCTTAATGTTGGGAACAAATGCTTTAATCCTGACCTTAGAAATGTTATACAGATATAAATGTCATGAACTTTTCTTAGTGAAATTCTGACAAGCCTAATTTGTCTTACAGTTCCAATTAGTGACTCATCTATCCGTATCTGTTTGGAATTTTATTGAAATATATTTAGATATGTTTGGATATCTTATCAGCCTACTCATTATAAATGTAGGACAAGTAACACCAAGTATTAGGTTGAACGTACAGCTTTACTGATGTGACTGAAGACTCCTGGAATTGATTCTTTAGAACAGAAAATGCCTCAATAGCCATTGACAAATCATAACTGCCATATATACTATTGAAATCTCATTCTTGTTAGGTATATCTCCATGCTGTGTCAACAAACCTGACACAAATTCTTATATGTAGGAAAATGTTCTTATAAATTCAAGCTTTCATTGAATGGAAAAGTTCAGACATTACTCTCACCACTAGGATTAAATGCCTAAAAAGATAAGACATTTTGCTTTAATGTCTTTCTTTCATTTTCTCATACACATTGTCAAGGAGTGAAGGATTCTGATTTAACAATAATACGATCGATACTTGTATTAACACAACATCTAGGATCTAATGTTAATTCGGATACTTACTAATTAGCTCCAAATTTTGTGGATATTTATATTTCTCCTGGGGAAACTAATGAACTCCAGGAAAATGTCCCTAAGGAGCCTTTCAATTCTAATATCACTGTTTGTCTCAATATGCTTTAAATTCTACATCCTCCAATGTGGGCATAGGGTTATATTGTGGATCTTTTCTACTCCAAGAGTTAGTGTTAGTGTTACCCTATTGCTTAGCATGGATAAAGTACCTTCATACATAGACTGGGCGTGTACAAATAAGAAGTGGTAGTTGAACAACGTTCTTAGCAGTTTGTACAGACGAAATGGAAATAGAGTAACTATGAACTCAAAAGGAATGTGCAAAGAAGACAAAGGCAGAAAGTAGAGTGTGCCAAGAAAAGCTGAATTATAATTTCAAATAATATGCTCAGGTGTGAGGGGGTGTTCCAAGTACAGATTCAGACAATCTAGTTGGATATCTTGGGCAGAAAACTGTTTAAATTATTCTGGGATAATTGTACAAGTAGAAGCCCCTAACTCTGACTCTAATCAGCCACAACATCATCAACTTAGGGACTATTTTTCAAGTGCAAACTGAGAAAAAGAGGGCTGATCACAATTAGTGTTCAAGTTGAAGCAATTGCAATCACATAATTTTCTTATAAGTGTTCATTTATTTTGGAACATTAAGTAGGGAAAAGCCAAGTAAATATTTTGCATGTACCTAAATTAAGCGTACATATTATATTGGTCTCTCTTTTACTTGGAAGTTATAGATTAAGTCTTTTTATACTCTAACTTGGGACAATGATCTGCTGTCAGTTATTTTCTTCTCTTATCCTTCTTTTGACGTTCCACTTACATAATTATTAGTTAAAGAGTCATAATTGAACTTGCATTTCTAAATTCTTCAAAATTATATGAACTACTTCATACTTCTGGCAGGCTCCTATGTCTTTCTCAAGGGAATATTTTGTCACTACCACTTTAGTCCTACATGATATTGTATATCTTCCTGCTTAATTCAGTGCAAGATATACATTAGACTCATCCTAGATCTCAACACTTGTACCAACATAAAATACTATCTTACTTAGAAGTCATGATATTATTATATCTGGTGAGGTGGAATCTGTCATTTTGAATGGCCTTAAGTGATATTTACATGCAATCATGTTTTAAACCAATATGCCACTCAGTAGATGAACGAATTGACAAAATGTGGTTTATATATGTACGGAGTAATTCTATGCTTCCTATTCATAAGGAAATGGAGAGACTAGGAAACATTCTACTAATAAAAATAAGCAAGACACAAAGGAACAGATTCTATGGTTTCCCTCATTTGTAATAACTAGGAAGTATCTAGGATAGTCCTAGCAGATGAGCATAATGGTTCAATAGCTATGTATAAATGACCATATCAAATGATGCTGAACAAAATAAACTCCTAGATATGGAAAGAGAGCTTTTTCTTTATGGATGTTGTATTTAATGTACTATGTGATTTCTTTTTTGTGTGTGTTTTCCCCTATGGTTTGTCCACTGTTGTATTTGATTTCAGCTTCCTGTGTATTGTATATACATTTATCTTCATTTGGCAAGGGAAGCAGAACAATAAAATGGCCAGACAAAGGACAAAAGGCAAACCAATGCAATAGCCATACTCACAGGACAATATGTTGGAAATTTACATTACAACTTATGAGGGGTATTGGGGTGAAGAAAATGTGTGAGAAAAATGAGGGAGGGGGTAAAATTTTGACATGTTATGTATTCAATATCTTACAAATACTGCAACCCCTTCTATATATCATCTTGACAATAAAATTAAGTTAAAAATGAGCTACATAAAATATAATTTCACTTTATTTATATAGTAAATATTATTCTATGTGTATTATCTTTTAAAAATGAACATTTTGGCTGCTAACTTGAATTAGCTCTTTCTTTATCAGAGGGACATCAACTGGAATGTTACCAAACTATACAATATTTTCATAATATACTTGCCATTATTTTGAAAAAAAACCTCATTATTTTAGTATTGTCTCATACTAAAACAGAAAACAGTTCAATTCTATGGAAATCCCTAACTTTAAAAACTGAAAACCGATTAATTGTTAAGAGGACATAATATATATGTTCCTCAACATTCCTAAGACTACTAACTACTCATTTTCAAATTCTGAATATGCCATACCAGAGACATTCAAAATAGTACCTGTTTGCATTTTATTTAATTCTGCAATAGATGCAGTTTTCAATGATACATTACACATTTAAAAGTCAACAGAAAAAATAGACACGTTCTTGTAGAGGATAAAACTATGAAGTATCTATAATAATTAATTCTTTTTTTTTTTTTTTTTTGGTCAGTCGTGGGGCTTGAACTATGGGCTTGGGCGCTGTCCCTGCGCTCTGCAGCTCAAGGTGAGCACTCTACCGCTTGAGCCACAGTGCTACTTCCTATAATTAATTCCGTAAGAGTAAACATTTGTTCATCAGAGTAAGCTATTATTTCCCTGACAATCAATCCCAAGTTTTTATGCTGTAAAATCATCCTAGCGAAACAGTTTGCAACTTGTAAGGTGCACCTTAAAATTCCCTGAATTCACATCATGACTACTTTACCACTATTGTGAAAAAATACTACACTTCTGCTAATGTGATACCCTTCCTATTGTGGAAAGAATACTACACTAAAATTTGCTATATCATTTTCCCCGCAGTGGTTTTCTTGAGATTAGAAAACTTTCAAATATTATTTATTTTTATTTTTATTTATTTTATTATATATATAATCTATCTTAGATATTCAAGAGATCTGTATATCTTAATATTAAGATTTCAAGATTATTGTTGATAGTCCACCCAGGCAGCAAACTTCCTTGGATTCTTATCTCCAATCAACTCATAAGGAAAAGCCAGACCCAAATGGCGCTGAGGTTCAAGTTGTAGAGCAATAGCCTTGAGCAAAAACAGGCTCAGGGACAGTACCCGAGCCCAGAGGTTAAGCCCTATGACAAACCAAACAACAAAAACAAAATAAAAACAAACCTCAAACCTAGCATTTTTCTCATTGTATAAAGAGGTAAATAATTAAGGAAATTTCTTCCTGTGTTATGTATATGTAGAAAAAAAAGATGTCACACAATTACTATCTTCATATCATGTTAGACCAAAGTCTCAAAAGATTGCTCTTTTTCTATATTTATAAATTAATATAATCAATTTGTTGGCAATTTAGATTATTCACATTATCATTTTACACATGAACTGTTGGAATTATCTATTAACTAAGTTCTTATTATATCTCACTTGAAAGACTACTCTAGTCAATTTGAATGCCAGAATCATTTGTGAATTTGTAAATTAAAACTTTTACTTGAAAAGAATTTTGTAGTATCCTATCGAATATTAAAGTACAAAAAAATCTATTTTAAATCTAAATTCTAATTTAGCCAGGTCTACAAAGTCCTACATTAAATGAACTTTACGATTTCTCCAATAAACTTTTGTAATCCATCATGTCTTTGGAACCTAACTGAATGATGCTTAATTTTTCAAATTTTTGGTTAGGAATCATGAGCTATTTTGCATCTAGACATGTTCTGTAATTAAGACAAAATTTAAAACACAACTGAGGATTATACATGAGTTGCATTTCTACAGGAAACTTTACTACCAAAACATAATGACAAAATTATCCCAAATTTCCAACTGTGTATTCCTTTCTTGTTTATTTTTTATTCCTTTATTGGTTGCTTTTATTGAGACACAATTATATTCTGCTAGTTGGCCAAAGTTTCTGATCAGCTCAAGTAACTTGAGAGTGGAGTCCATGGAGTACATTAAATACAAGATCATGTCATCCTCTTGCTTTTTTTCCCTTATTTTTCTTTCTTTTTTAAAGTTTATTAATTTTTTCTTGTGAAAATACTCTACGGAAGGGTTAAAATTATCTGGGCAAGATAATGAGTATATTTCTTGTCAAGCATTGTAACCTCCTACTTTGTTTCCCCTATCCATCCCTTCCCATCTTCCCCTGGCCTCCACCCAATCCTCCTCCCCCCACCAAAGTTGTAAAGTTCGATTTCGACAGAATGACTTGTACATCTTATTGTTGCAATGGGTCAACCTGTATCCCTAGTTAAACGATTTGTTTTTGCCATTCCACTCCAGAAATTATAGGGAGATCAAATACAGTTAAAGCAGGGGTTATACCATGGGGGAGGGACATACAAAGCAACAAAGAAATAATCTTATAAATGTGTTAGCAACAACCCCATGAAAGAAAATAAATATTTGAATACAAATCTTAGGGTACATTTCCCTAACATCAACTTATCTGACCTATTCTGCTTGACTAGGAAATATTCTAGTTACTGCAAATAAGGGAAACAATGGAGCTATGTTTCTTTGGATCTGGCATACTTCACTTAATATAATTTTTTCCAAGTCTTTCCATTTCCTAACAAATGGGGCAATGTCATGATTTCTGGTGGAGACATAGAATTCCATTGTGTATATATACCACATTTTCTTGATCCATTCATCTACTGAGGGGCATCTGGGTTGGTTCCATATCTTAACTATGGTAAATAATAATGTAATAAACATAGTCGTGCTGAAATTTTTAGTGTGTGTTGTCTTGTTTGTGAACATTTGGGTAAATGCCCAAAAGTGGTATTGCTGGGTCTTACGGGAGCTCTATGTGGAGTCTTTTGAGGAACCTACATATTGCTTTCCAAAGTGGTTGAACAAGTTTACACTGCCACCAATAGTGCAGTGAGATTTTCTTCTGTCCACATCCCCTCCATCGTCTGTTGTTATTAGAGTTCTTGATTATAGCCATTCTAACTGGGGTGAGGTGGTATTTCAATGCTGTTTTGATTTGCATTTCTTTCATGACTAAAGAGCATTTCTTCACGTGTTTATTGGCCATCCTTCATTCCTCTTCAGAGAAATTTCTCGTTAAGTATTTAGGCCACTTATTTATTGGACAGTTGTTTCTTTGAAGATTTGTTGTTGGGGGATATAATTTTTTGAGTTCCAGGTATATTTTAGATATGAGACCCTTGTCCGTTGTATGGCTAGTGAAGATGTTCTCCCAATCCGTGGGCTTTCTATTCATCTTGCTAGCTATGTCCTTTGCCTTTCAGAAGCTCTGCAATTCCATGCAATCCCATTTGTCCCATTTGTCTTTTATTTCTTGTATTTCTGGATCTCTATTAAGAATTTTTGGCCTGTGCCAAGGAGACCTAGGTTTTCTGCCATTTCATCCTGTAATATTTTCAGAGTGTCTGCTTTGACTCTGAGGATTTTGATGGATTTGGAGTTGATACTGGTGCAGGGTGATATATAAGGATCTAGCTTTAGTTTTCTACATGTAGTTAACCAATTTTTCAAGCACCATTTACTGAAGAGGCTGTCTTTCTTCCATTCTATACTTTTAGCTCCTGTATCAAAAATTAGATGCCTATGGGACTGTAGGTTCATTTCTGGGTTTTCAATACTATTCCATTGGTCATCTTAGATGTTTTACTTCATCTTTTCCTATTTGGATTCCCTTTAAGTTTGCATCTTGTCTTATTGGCCCAGCTAGAATTCTTATACTAAGTTGAAGAGGAGTGGAGAGAGCAGACATCCATATCTCTTTCCTGAATTTATAAGAAATGACTTTAAATTTTCACCAATAAGTATAATGCTGGCTGTAGGTTGGTCAATCCTTAACCAAAAGAACAGCACTGGAGCAATATCAGTTCCAAATTTAAAACTATAGTGAAAAGCCGGACATCTTGGTATTGGCACAAGAACAGAACTGAGGACAAATGGAATAGAACTGAAGACTCAGAAATGAACCATGTGACCTATAGCCACCTATTCTTTGACAAGGGAGCTAAAAAACAGAATGGAAGAAAGACAGCCTTTTCAGTAAATGGTGTTGGCAAAATTGGTTAAACACCTGTAGAAAACTAAAGTTATATATATATATATATATATATATATATATATATATATATAAAATATCTATATTTTATAGATATTATATATATATATATATAAAATATCTATATTTTATAGATATTATATATATCAGCCTGCATGAGAATCAAGTCCAAATGGATCAAAGACCTCAAAATAAAAGCTGACACCGTGACAACATTACATGAAGGATAAGAGAAACTCTAGGAATCTTTAGCACAGGCCAAAATGTTCTTAATAGAGAACCAGAAACCAAACAAATCAAAGAAAGGTTGGAGAAATGGGATTGCATGAAACAGCAGTGCTTCTGAAAGGTAAAGCTCATAGATAGCAAGATCAATAGAAAGCACACTTACTGGTAGAAGTTCTTCTTGAGTCATAAAACAGACAAAGTCTTATATCTAAAATATACTTAGGACTCAAAATCATAAATCCCCCAACAACACATCTTCAATGGAACAGCTGCCCAATAAATAAGTGGGCTGAAGGCTGAAGGAGAGACTTCTTTGAAGATGAAATAAAAAAATGTCCATTAGACACATGAAGAAATGCTCAACTTTTCTAGTCATAAAAGAAATGCAAATCAAAACATTCAGATTGCATCTCACTCCAGTTAGAATGGCTTTAATGAAGAAAGGTAATAATGACAGATTCTGGTGGGGACGTGGCTAAAAGGGAACCCTAATGCATTATTGGCAGGAATGTAAACTTGCTTGACCACTTTAGAAAGCAGTATGGAATTTTATTCAAAAGACTCCATGTAGAGTTCCCCAATGATCCAGCAACCCCACTTTTGAGCACTTACCAAAATGATGCAAAGCTACCAACACAACCATGTTTATTGCAGTATTATTCACCATAGCTATGATATGGAACCAACCCCGATACACCTCAGCTGATGAATGGATCAAGAAAATGTGGTACACACACACACACACACACACACACACACACACACACACACACACACACACACACACACACACACACACTGGAAAGAATGACATTGCTCCATATGTTAAGAAATGGAAAGTCTTGGCAAAAATTATATTAAGTGAAGTAAGCCAGACCCAAAGAAACATAGCACCCATGGTTTACCTTGTTTTACCTTTGTTTGCAAGGATTAGAACATGTCTAGGACAAGCAGAGAAGATCAAAGGCTAAGTACATATGACCATACAAAACGATGGTAAGCAAAATGTACCCCAAGTCAGAGACACATATCATTTTTCTTTTCTTTCTTTTGTTTTTAATATGCTTATAATGCACTATGTGATTCTTTTGTAGGTTCATCCCCCCATGGTATAACCCTGTTTTCACTGTATTTGATTCAAGTGTTCTTCATCATATATATATATATATATATATATCATATATAATGTGTACAATATGTATATATATACATATATATACATACATGTATATACATATATATACATATATGTAATTTGGAGAGTGGAAGGGATATAGAAGAATGCTTAAATGGGGATGCAGGTTGACCGATTGTGACAATGAGATGTACAGGACACTGTGTCATAAAAGAATTTACAATGTCAGGCTGGGGTCCACGAGCGAGGAGTTGGAGATGTGGGGATGGAAAAGATGGCGGGCGAAAAACAAAGGAGGAGGTAACAATCTTGTATAAGAAATGTACTCATTACCTAGTCTTGTAACTCTGA
The DNA here is from genome assembly GCF_024711535.1 of Dipodomys merriami. Taxonomy (NCBI): domain Eukaryota; kingdom Metazoa; phylum Chordata; class Mammalia; order Rodentia; family Heteromyidae; genus Dipodomys; species Dipodomys merriami. Next base: position 1,228,966 of record NW_027203326.1, read on the forward strand.
GTCCTCTGTACAATATTTTTACAATATAAATATATATATAAATTCTCTGCCTGGTGTAAATTTCCAGTGCTGCCCTCGGAATTGCATTTTTTTGCATATTCTTGCTGTGGTTAGGTCAACCTGCCAAATGGATCAGTAGTCTTCAAAGCATCTTGGTCCTGAAGTGGGACTTGGATTATCCAGTGGTGGTTAGAATCAGGCCAAGGACAGGACAAAACCACTTGCAGGACATACCTTCTTCATTCCCCATGCACTAGGATTGCAAGCAGAATTTCTCTGAATTTGACTCCAGAAAACAGTGAATCAAAAGGCAAGTCCACCAAACACCTCACCCCTTCCCTCCCTCTGTTTCCTACTTTCTCCCTCCCTGTGAAAGTACAAAATAATTTTGTAGGTTTTGGCACACACACAAAATGCCCACCATCTCCCCTGGTAAACTAGGTTTCAATTCAATAAGTCATGTAAACGGATAATGATGCATTCATTATTCTGGACAACATCTTCAGGCTGTTTGATGCTTTAATTTTTGTTGTTGTTGTTGTTCTTGGTAAGGGGGCCTGACCTCTGTGTCTGAGTTCTGTCCCTGAGCTATTCAGCTCAAGGTTAAGGCATTACCACTTTGGACACAGTGTCAATTTCAGATATTCTGCTTATGTGGTGCTGAGGAATTGAACCCAGGACCTCATGCATGCAAGACAAACATTCTACCACTGAGTATTCTTCCAGCACTAATGATTTAATTCTTTAAAATTTCTTCTTGTCAGTCATGGGCCTTGAAATCAGGGCCAGGGTATTAACATATCCCTGAATTCTTGAGCTCAAAGGGTGCCTTCTCCCAATTGAGCCACAGTGCCACTTCCTATTTGGAGATAAGTGACTGACAGACTTTCCTGCCGGGGTTTGCTTTGAACAGGTGAATTTTTAAATTATATTTCTTCTAGGTGTTTATTGGTACATTGCAGTTTTCTGGAATTTAAAATTTTCTGTAAACCTTTGTCTTCAAGTAATCCAACAGCATTAAATATTACATTTCGAAGCTATCCTTTAGCACATCCATTTTGAAATTATTATCTTAAGATGAAATTCTAATTCTTTGTAGTAACAACCCATTAAAGTCCAAATGGGAAATATGCTAATTTCAGCAGCCTTGAGTCTCCTTCCTTTTTTTTTTCTCTCCAGTATCTTTTCTAGTTTTGGAACAAGTGTTACGGACTGTTCAACCATTCAAAAGGAAGCTTATTCCATTAATTTTGAAGGAAAGGAATCCAGCCTGCCTGAATCTCAAGGCAACTTTGAGTATAATGTTAATTTATGTCAGTGGATTTTCAGTCATTTCGATAATTTTTTGTTTAACCACTCATTATAGAGGTTCCAAAAATCAAGAATCAAAAATCATGTTCTGCTATCTAAGAATGCTTAGAAGCTAGTAATTCAACAAGACACATTCCATTCTTCCAAGATTCCATGGTAAAGAATTTCTCTTTTATCATAACACTTACCACTGACCCCTTCCCTACGAACTTGTAGCTTTGTTCAGTTTTCTTGTACCAGCTTTAATTTTGGTATTAGCCTCAGTAATCTCCTTGTAGTATTTGACAATGTAATTCCATTTATTTTTAGGGAGCTCAATTAATAATGCCAAAGGCAGAGTAATGAGCATATCATAAAGCATAAACTATTGAATATCATTAACATGATCATATGCAACTATTTCGTAAATTAATATAAGTACCACATAAATGTGCAGCATCATATACTTTTGAAAATGCCAAGTAGTTACATATCTATGTAATAAAATAATTCAGATCACTGGCACAAGAGACTAAGCTAAACCTTTTTTATCATCCCTGATATTTTTGTCAAATTTTCTTTTCTCATTAACTTTCACCTTAGGGCCTGCTTTCTCTAGCAACAAGTTATAAGTTGATATCCTTGGATTTTAGTCCCCTCTGAGTAACCTCTTTTCTTTCCACCACTAGTTAGTCCCTCATGACAAATACCTGAGGAATAACATCCCATTGTGCCTGCAAGAGGAGTACCAAAGTCGACTGTCTGTGCCTACTCTTGCCTTGCATTGTTTGGGAATATGGTAGCAGCGACAGGGTTGTCAGGGATCAGATGGCTGTTACTATGGTGTTCAGAATTATGGGTAGCAAAATGAGTGGCAGAGAAAGAGAGTAACATGGAAAGGTTAATTGTGACTGCAATTGCTGAGTTGTACTGGCACAAAATTGGGTAGCATCAACAGCTTTGCTGTGTTTGGGGTAGCTACTACAGGCATCCAGAAAAATTTAGCAGGGACAAACAAGCATAGAGAAAGTGAAAGATAAAAGTTGTGAGACATTGTGGGAATTCTTTGTCTACCAATGCTAAAAACATGGAGGAGGGTTATTTTAAACTAAAACTACAAAAGATAATTAAAGGTCTTGGTGCTAACAAATCTGTCCAGGTGTTATTACATTAAACAAAGAATTCAAAATGGTTTTTCTTCATGAATACACAGATCAAAGGTATTATCATACTTATTTCAAAATGCAAATAAAAAGGGGAAAATCAGTCAGGAGGTAAAATTCATATTGAATTTTAACATTTAAGAGGAAAAGAAGATCCTAGATGGCAGACAAAAGACAAAGCAATATCAGAGCACTACATGTTCAATAATACTTAAGAAACATTAATTGAAAAATTGAGCTGTAATGTACACATCAGGCAAAGGCAAGCAATCAGCCTAACACCGACAAAGAAACACCATAATGTATATCTCAGAAAAAAGAATCAAGTTCCTTATCATTGATTTCAATGATACACATAACCCTCCACACAAACACACACACACACACACACACGCGCGCGCGCGCACACACACACACACACACGAATGTATGCAACAGCTCAATCTATTCACATCCATTCAACATGAATCAAAGATCTTCAAACTTTAAAAGTTTGACGTCTTACTCTGAAAACAGTACAGGACGGAATAGGAGAAACCCTAGGTCTCCTTGGCACAGGCCGAAATGTTCTTAATAGAGACCCAGAAACACACACAAAAAAAATCAAAGACAAATGGGACAAATGGGATTGCATGAAATTGCAGAGCTTCTTCAATACAAAGGACATAGATTGCAATATCACTAGATAGCACACGGATTCGGAGAAGATCTGCACTAGCCATACAACAGCCAAATCTAAAATATATGTGGAACTCATATCTAAAATATCTAAAATATATTTAAGTATACCTAAAATATACCTGGAACTCAAAAAATTAAATCCCCCAACAACAAATCCTCAGAAAAACAAATGCCCAATTATTAAGTGGGCTAAAGACTTAAAGAGAAACTTCACTGAAGAGGAAAGAAGGATGGCCAATAAACACATGAAGAAATGATCTCTAGCCATAAAAGATTTGCAAATGAAAAAAACATTGTGGTACCACCTCACCCCAATTAGAATGGCTATAATCAAGAACTCCAATAACAACAGATGCTGGGGGGGATGTGGACAGAAGGGAACCTTACTACATTGTTGGTGCGAGTGTAAACTTGTTCAACCACTATGGAAAGCAGTATGGAGGTTCCTCAAAGGTCTCCACATAGAGTTCCCCTATGACCCAACAATCCCACTTTGGGGCATTTACCCACATGATCACAATCAAGACCATAATAAAGCTACCAGCACACCTATGTTTATTGCAGAATTATTTACCATATCTATGATATGGAACCAACCCAGATGCCCCTAAATAGATGAATGGATCAAGAAACTGTGGTATATATTCACAATGGAATTCTATGCCTCCATCAGAAAGAATGACATTACCCCATTTGTTAGGAAATGGAAAGACTTGGAAAAAATTATATTAAGTGAAGTAAGTCAAGCCCAAAGAAACATAGGTCCCATGTTTTCCCTTATTTTCAATAACTAGTACATGTCTGAGTCAAGCAGAAAAGGTCAAATGAAGTTGATGCTAGTTGAATGAACCCCAAGATAAGTATTCAGTTTTTTTCTTTCATCCAGTTGCTTCTAACATATTTATAAGATGATTTCTATATTGCTTTGAATGCCCCTCCCCCATGGTATAACCCCTGCTTTCACTGTATTTGTTGTTTGTATAATTTGTGGAGAGGAAGGGCAAAAACAAATCGTTTAATTAGGAATACAGGTGGACCCATTGCATGAATGAGATGTACAAATCATTATGACGAAAAATGAACTTTACAACATTGGTGGGTGGAGGAGGGGTTTGGCCATCTACTTTCCAGCTGATCTATTGTTGTAGAAGCAATACGTAATACAAAGCAATACAAATCAGTTCTTACTATGAATAATTTTTTTCTGAACATCTTAAAAATAAATACTTACAACATCAAATAAAAAATCTCTAAGTTTAAAACAGTGTTCTAGACAAGGTAAAGAATTACTGAGAACAAGTATTTTAAGAATAATTTCAGAGAGCTTGAACTCAGGGCCTGGGTAATGTCTCTTAGATTTATTACTCAAGATTAGTGTTGCCACTTTGACCACAGTGCCACTACCAATTTTATCATGGTTAATTGAACAAAAAAGTCTCACCAATTTTCCTCTCCAGACCGGCTTTATACTAGGATCTAGAGGTCTCAGCTCTCTGAGTAACTAGGATGATAGGCATGAGCCCCTGGCACCAGGCTAGAATTATTGCTTACCTAAGGCAGAGGCCAGTTAGTATTAAATGTCAATCATGTTTAACTTTGTAAAATACAGTTAACTGAAATGCCTTCTGCTAGAAATAAGGAATCAAAAGTGTAGGTGGGTTACAAAGCCACATATTTTCCTTGTATTTTTATTCCAAAACTGTGTGCTTTACAGAATCATAACTTATCTTTCCTTGCTGGTTTCTTTAGTTTATCTCATACATGCCCACAGCTCCTTCAACTATCAATGCTTTATGTGAAGAGCTTGCAAATACCTATTTTCAGTCCAAACTCCTTGTATGCACCTCTCATCCATATATTCAACTGACATAAAAACTTGTGAAACAGTAATCATCTCTTATCATTACTAGATATCAATCTGTAAATAAATTTAAGAAAATAAAGAATAACATAAATAAATATAACATGATTTTAATAGTAATGCTAAATATAAATACAACGTCGATTATTTTCTGAGCAATTTAATAAAAACCTCAAGGAAAAGAAATCAACTTTTTGAGTGCTGATATTATGGTTTAAATTGAGGACCTTACCTTGTCACTTAGGCTTTTTCCCTTAAGGGTGGTGCTCTGTATTTGAACGACAGCTCCCCTTCCAACTTTATTTTGGGGATTATGTAGAGATAAGAATCTCATGGAATAAAAATCATTTTTGTCCCTATCTTAGGGTTCATTTCACATAACATCCTCTTATATGGTTATATGGTACCAAGTACTATTTACTGCAAGTAAGATTAACCGTGGTACCTATGGTTATATGAACCTGGCTTATTTCACTTAATACAATTGTTTTTGTGTCTTTCCATTTCCCAGAAAATGGGGCGATGTCATTCTCTCTGATGGAGGCAGAGAATTCCAGTGTGTGTGTGTGTGTGTGTGTGTGTGTGTGTGTGTGTGTGTGTGTGTGTGTGTGTGTGTGTGTGTGTGTGTGTGTATCACATTTTTTTGATCCATTCATCTACTGAGGGGCATCTTGGTTGGTTCCATATCTTAGCTATGGCAAATAATGCTGCAATAAACGTAGTTCTGCCGGTAGCTTAGTATGGTCTTGTTTGTGAACATTTGGGCAAATGCCAAAAATGGGATTGCTGGATAATAGGGGAGCTCTAAGTGGAGTCCTGGAAAAAATTATATCAAGTGAAGTAAGCCAAAGCCAAAGAAACATAGGTTCTATGGTTTCCTTTATTTGCAATAACCATTATATATATTATATATTATATATATATATATTATATTATATATATTATATATATATTATATATATATTATATAAAAGTTCATAAGCTATGTACATAAGACCAGATATGATGATGTTAAGCGAAATGAACCCCAAGATAGGGTTTATATTCTACCATGTGTTTTTTTCTTTTTATGTTCCTCCCCCATAGTGTAACCCCTGTTTTCACTGTATTTAATATCGGTGCCCTGCATCTTGTATAGACCCTTCTCTAGCTTGGGGAGGGGATGGGAAAGAATAGTTAAATATTGGTACAGGCTGAGCCATTGCAACAATGAGATGCACAAGATACTATGTTGAAAAAGGATCTTTACAATATAGGCGGGAAGAGAGGAAGGGAAAAGGGGGGAGTATAGTTGTGGAGGTGGGAGTGGAAGGTTAGGGGAAAACTAAGGAGGAGGTAACAATGCTTGATAGAAAATGTACTCATTAACTTGCTCATGTAAATATAACCCCTCTATTCAGCATTTTTACTAGTAAAACTGCTGCTGAAAAACAGAAAGTGTGCGGGGCACCGGTGACTCAAGCTTGAAATCCTAGCTATCAGGAGGTTAAGGTCTGAGGATCACGGTACAAAGCCAGCCTGAGAAGGAAAGTCCGTGAGACTCTTATCTCCAATAAAACCACTAGAAAACCGATACTGGTGCTGTGGCTCAAGCGGTAGAGCACTCCCCTTGAGCTGAAGAGTGCAGGGACAGCGCCCACGCCCAGAGTTCAAGCCCCACGACCGACAAAAAAAACAAAGAAACACAAAACAGAAGGTGTCATGTACACCATATATAGTAGCCCACATCTGAAATCCCAGCTGATTTGGAAGCAGAAACGATAAGCCTCATTGTCTGAGGCCAGTCCAGAGAAATAACTGCCAGGACAACAATCTCAACAAATGAACTGGCCATAGTGGTTCACATCTGTAATCCTAGTTAATTATGTTATGAGGCATAGGTAGAAAAGTCTCAGTAAATCTAAGATCAGACCAGGCAAAAAGTTCAAGACCTCAAGTAAATAAAATGGACTATAAGTATGGAAAAAGTAGTTGAGCTGCTTGATGCTATACAGACAAAGTCCTGTCTAGCAAGCAGAGTACCCATGAATAGAACCCTAGTAATATTCCGTTCTTCCACAAAAAGCCTAAATAGTTTTGTCCTATTTGAACATCTAATTTCAAGGCCACTGATGGTGACATTCTCTTAAAAATTAGGTATTCAAAAGAGACAAAATTCTTTATGTTTTGAAAAAATTGAAAAGGAAGGAAAATGCATGTGATTTTTGTTAGCTCCATAATTCTTGAAAACATAAAATGTACTCAAGTATTTAATATATATCAATATGTGTGCTTATATCCATGTATGTATAAATGTGTGTATGTATATAATCATATATATATACATACATACATATATATGTATGTATGGTTCATCTCTTTTCTGTGTAGCAAATGGTACAAATGCATCTGTACAATCACTACTCAAAGGCATGAATAGACAAAGAAAATGAGCAGAGAACTCATACTCAGGAATCTATGGTTATCTCATAACCCTGAAAATCTTTTACATCAGTTTGCATGTGTCAGTTAGTGCAGTACAGGGACAATATGATGGCAATGAGATACCAGGCAGATGAAATGAGAAATGAGAGGTACAAATGGTACAATATTCTTTTTGATGGGTAAGTAGAATTTCCAGTGTGTGTGTGTGTGTGTGTGTGTGTGTGTGTGTGTGTGTGTGTGTGTGTGTGTGTGTGTGTGTGTGTGTGTGTGTGTGTGTGTGTCTATGTGTGTGCCAGTCCTGGGGTTTGAATTCATGGCCTGTATGCCATCTCTAAGTTTTTGTGCTCTAGGCTAGCATTCTACTATTGAACCACAGCTCTGTTATTTTGGTGCTTCATTGGAGAAAGCTCTCATAAAGACTCATGCCTGCACTTGCTTGTACTTATTATCTTCATATCTCAACTTCCTCAGTGCTAATATTACAAGGGTGAGCCACCACCACCTGCCCTCTGCCTCTTACCTATATCCTCGGCCGTCCTCTGAGTTCCAGAAGTGTATGTCTCACCAAGCTCACATTTTTGACAGTGTTGTGGCTTGAACTCAGGGTCTGGGCCTGTTCCTGAGCTGCTTCTGCTCAAGGCTACATTCTATCACTTAAGCCACAGTGACACTTTCGGCTTTTTCTGTTTATGTGGTACTGTGGAATCCAACCCAGGGCTTCAAGCTTGCTTGGTAAGCACTCTACCACTTAGCCACATTCACATCCCAAGGCTTACCTCTAACAGGAACTATGAGGGTGGAATTTATTGGAATACTCTTTTCAGCACAGAAGTCGCTGGCCATTTCATACCTTTGCCAGGATTTGGGACCAGTGTGAGACTCAGCAATGAGGAATAATGAAGGAGTGATAGCCACCAGGCCTCAGAAATCACAAATTACAGATGGATAAGGAATATGTTGCCAGAACTTTCTACAACTCCTACAGCCTAGGAACAGTGATTTCCCTGGAAGCAGCGGCTGGCTGCTAGATGTCCCAATGTGACACCTCAGCCAGAACATAATGCACCCATTGCATACCCCAGCCAAGGCAAGCCTTCTGGGCTTCAGTTATTAAATGGCACAGAAGGATGCTTTGTTCAAGCTACTGGCTCAGGCTTAGTACTCTCTGAGGACTTGTCCCAGCTTGCCAGGTTGGGGGTCTGGTCATGGGCAACCTGATGAATGCCCATCATTCATACATCATTCATAAGTACACAGAGACATGGATTTATTGCCTTCTTTTTTTTTCTTTGGCAGGACTCAGGTTGAAATATGAGCGTAGGCCCTATCCCTGATCTCCTCTTTCTCTAGGGTAGCTCTCAGCCCTTGAGCCACAGACACAACCCTTGGGGATATTTTCCTGTGATCTCTTAGAAATAAGAGTGTTGTGGACTTTCCTGCAGTGGCTGAATTCAAATTGGCATTCTCTACATCTCAGCCTCCTGAGGAGCTAGGATTATATACAGGAGCCCCTGACACCTGGGTTTCTTTTCTTCTTGTTCTTTTTTGAATCGTGACAATCTGAAATCTTCAGTGTCATTCCAATGGTTTGCATTCGAAGTAAACTTCCCAGGCCTGGAGTACGAATGCCAGGACTGCCACAAACAAATGGAGGGAGATCCTGACAAACTTATTCCTATTTATGTGAATGCTAGTGGAATGTTATAAAAGTAATTAAATTTGAAGTTAATCCATGATTCTATTTTAGAAAGCCACACAAAAATTATTACATTTACATTTTCCTTTCTAGCACCATGTTATGACTCGCCTAATGGAAGTATATTGATTAATTTTTAATTAATGCTTTTATAAGTTTTCAACTATGATACTTCATTAAATGGAGACATAACTTGATAACTAATTATTGGTAACTATATATATATATATATATATATATATATATAATTTAATGGAATCCTCACATTCTCTCTCTACATAGATATATGCATATATATACAGCAATCTATACCTCTCTCTCTATATATATATATAGATATAGATAGATAGATAGATAGATAGATAGATAGATAGATAGATAGATAGATAGATAGATAGATAGATAGATAGATAGATATGGCACTACTGTGGATTGATAACAGATCCTTAGTACTTCCTAGTAACTCAGTTTGTAAGAGGTTGGTGTGATGATTGTGACCCCATTTATGGATTGGGCATTGTAGGTTTTGAGTTGAAATCCCAGCATTGCCAAAAATTTATTCATGGACTACGAAGCCACTTTTGACACATTTTTTTTCCTGAAAAAATGTCCTGGGTCACATAATGATGTATACTTCATATGCAAATATATCCTGTGTGATAGGATATAATAAATGAAATTTTATATGTGTAAGAATACTAAATGAATAAGGGTAATAAACGTCATACTCACTAAACTCATGTATGTATTTTTCCAGTGCTGGAGCTTCAATTCAAGCCCTGGGAACTGGTCTGAATTTCTTGTATTCAAGGACGGTGAGCTTACCCTTCACCCACAGTTTCACAGAGATACCCAGATACTGAGTTCAAATCCCAGGCCTGCTAGAAAAATGGTGCAAATTTCAAGCCAGAATCTTATTTTATTTTATTTTATTTTTGCCAAGCATGGGGCTTGAACTCAGGTCTTGGCATCTCTGCCACAGCTACCTTGGGATCCTAGGACCCAAATTCAAATCTGGGGGTTGGCAAGAAATAAAATAAAAAGGAGAAGGATAAAATGGAGGAATTCAAGAAGGTGGTTTTGCATTTTTTCCCTTTGCATTGTGACCATCCTGCGTGTAAATGACAAGGCCCAGAAAGTGTACATGATTTTGCATACTCATGTTTGGCTGGCTATTAGGGAAGCCATAGCCAAAACCTAAAATTAGGCCTGGAGGTCAAATCCCCGGACTGCCACTAAGTATTGGCATGAGATTCTAAGAAACCCATTCGCATATACATCCATACGAACGGAATTTTATAAAACTAGCAAAGTAGTAATTAGTGTATGAGTGTACTATAAAATTATACACAGCAAATATACTACATTGACTAATTTCAATTAATACTTTATTATGTATTCAACCAAAAACATGATACTTAAAAGTGGAAGGAATAATTTGAATGTCAATAACGGGATGTAAAATAATATATGTAATTTCATACTATACAGACACCTTTCTCTTGTTTTATACATATATATGTGTATATATGTATATATATGTGTGTGTATGTGTATATATATATACACACACACACACATATATATGTATGTATATATATATATATATATATATATATATATATATATATATATATATATATATATATATATATATATACACATATATGCCAATCTACACATTTATTTGTTCATACCCATGTCACTCCTGGAGCTCACTGGTATAATGATGGCTAGTACATACAAAGCCCAGGATTCGATTCCTCACTACCACATGCACATAAAAATCCAGAAGTTTTGTTCTCACTCAAGCAGTCGAGCATTAACCTTGAGCACGAAAGCTTAGGGACTGTGTCTAGACTCTTACTCAAGGTCCAGGATGGGCATGAAAAAAAGATTGAATGTGACTGCAACTCTATAAGGATAGGACTTCAAATACCTCATCACAGAGCAGGTCAGGAGTCTGGTTCTGACAGCTGCCTTCTAATCTGACTTAGTCAGAGGTATACTCCTGCAACTCAGCCACACAGAACAAGATGCTGCTGGCTTGCTCACCCCTGTCATCCAAGATACTCGAGGGCTGAGATCTGACACTGTTGGGTTTAATACCCAGCCTGGCAGGATATCTGTGAAACTCTGAGCAGTGGATCAAAGTGATACATCTCTAGCCTTGAGCAAAAGATCTTAGGACAGTACCCCCAACATTTTAGTGCAATCCCTGTGGCTGATTCCCGCCCCCCAAAATACCCCTCTGAATCATTAGATGTGAACGTACTGCAGTTTGTGATATGTTTCTGAAAGACTGGTGATACTGATGAAAGCACCCTAATATAATGACAGCTTGTGGGATACATCTAGGTGATGAGTCCTTCCTGGGGTGCTGGGGCCCTCATGGCGTGCTGTGTGCTGAGTCCTGCACAGGATGCTATGTGTTGAGTCCTTCACGGGGTGAAGTGTGCTGAGTCCTGCATTGGGTGCTGGGTGCTGAGTCTTTCACAGGATGCTGTGTGCTGAGTCCTGTAAAGAGGGTTATTTGGAGCCGGCACCAGTGGCTCACACCTGTAATCCTAACTACACTGGAGGCTGAGATTTGAGGATAGTGGTTCAAAGCCAGCCCAGGCAGGAAAGTCGCTGAAATTCTGATCTCCAATAAACCACCCAACAACTGGAAGTGTCACTGTAGCTCAAGTGGTAGAGCACTAGCCTTGATCTGAAGCGCTGAAGGACTGTGTTCAGGCCCAGATTTCAAGCCCATGACCGACCAAAAGAGGAGTGTTATGTATTTTGTCCTTCAAAGGGTGCATTCTTTTATATTGTACTTGTAAGAAATCCACAAATGACATGACTGTGCAGAAAAGAATATTGAGGCTCAGCTCTGTCCCCATGGCAGGGACAAAAGTATGTATTACTGAAAACTAGTGAGTTGTCTACAGGACACAATTGTTTTGTCTTGTTTTTTCTAAGTCATGAACCTTGAACTAAGGACTAGCCACTGACCCATACCTCTTGGGCTCATTGCTAGCACTCCACCACATGGAGCCAAGGACCCATTGCAGCAGAGTGCCACGGCTTAGAGTTCTATAACCGAGGTCAGTCATCCTGCCTTCTCAAGTAGCTGAGATCTGGGTTCCAAACTATCCCTGACACAAAAGGTACCATGAGACTATTATCTCCAATTCACCACTAAGAAAATTAAAGTGGAAGCTAGGTGCTTGTGGCTCATGCTGGTCATTCTAGCTACTCAGGAGGATGAGATCTGAGGATCATGGTTCAAAGCTAGCCTGGGCAGGAAGTCCTTGAGACACTTATCTCCAATGAACCACCAGAAAACCGGAAGCGGCTCTGTGGCTCAAGTGGTAGAGCACAAGATTTGAGCTGAAGAGCTAAGGGACAGACCCAGACCCAGATTTCCACTCCTACAATGACAACAACAACAAAAAAGACAGAAACACACTAACAAACTTGAAGTAGAGGGCTGGGAATGTGCCTTAGGGGTAGAGTGCTTTGCATATATGAAATCCTGGGCTTTATTTCTCAGAACAACATCAGTAGGAAAAAGCCTGAAGCGGCTCTGTGGTTCAACTGGGAGAGGGCAAACCTTATACAAGAGAAACTAGGTACAGTGCTCATGTCTTGAGTTCAAGCTCCAGGATTAGTGTGTGTACACACACGTGCACGTACACACACACACACAGAGAAAGCAGAAGTGAAGGTGTGATAAAGTGGTAAAGCACTAGATTTCGTCTCTGAGCTCATGGTCAGCAGGTCAGGCCCTGTGTACAACCCCAAAACCGAGCCACTCAGGGCCCAACTAGGAGAAGTCAAAGGTTTCAAAACCTGATAAGCTTCACCAGTCCTAGATAATAGGAAGTTTTCTGATACCAGAATGAGCTTGGATTTCCCACGCTTCTGGAAACATAGGAGAGATATTATAGGCCCATCATTGCTGGGAATGAAAAGTTTCATTAGGTTCAGTGCCATATTTTTCTACCTGAAGGCCTTCTGAATTATATTGAGCACTGTATCTGAACACTGAAATATAGTCTCATAAAAACAGGATAAGAGTACAGAACTTGGCCTGCCATAGGAGGTGGCAAAAATGAAGGTCTCCTGTTAAAACAGAGCACTGGGAAGAGAGATAACTAAGGGTAAAAAGAGGCCTTTTTATCCTGACTTTCAGAGCCCGCCCACACAACGTCACTAATTGGCCCAGATGGAGTTATTTGGTACACAGCTGAACAGGAGTGAGGTCTATTGTGTTCCTGTCCAGACAATGAGGGAGACTTCCTCCAGTAGGCCTGAGATGCAGAGAAAACCTCAGGCTACATTGGGAGCAGTGAGGGGAGCCCTGGAACATGCAATATCATAAAAGCAGTCTCTATGTTATGAAATCATTGTATTGAATACAATTTTCCTTGCTTGGTGCCATTCATCATAGCTACTCAAGAGTTTCACCTATAGGAATACATCCATACATACACAAAGAAATTGAGGTACAGGTTTTTTTGGAGGGGGCCGGTCCTGGGGTTGAACTATGAGCCTAGGCCTTGTCCAAGAGCTCTTTTTGCTCAAGGGTATTGCATTAAGCTTGACTCACAGCCCCATTTCTGTTTTTTTTGTGACCTCTTATAAATAACATTGTCATACTGCTTAATTGGAGATAAGAGTCCTGGATTTGTGTGCAAAATGCTGGCTTTCAGCCCCAATCCTCATATCTCAGCCTGTTAAACTGGCTCATTTTTTTAACATTGTTTTTTATACTAAGATGTGTTTCTAAATGATTGACTTTAAATTAAGCCATATATTTGAATAACCGAAGTAATACATAATTTAGTTTTCCATTTGTGTTAATAAAACCTTTTGTAAATCCCCTCCCCCCAAAAAAGAAATAACATTGTCAAGGACTCTTCCACTGGTCGGTTTCAAACTTAAATTCTTTACATCTCAGTCTCCTGAGGAGTTGGGATTACAGTCAGTAGGTACTTTCACCTTCTTTCTTTTCTCCTTTGCTTTATAATCTGGAATGACATCTTAATAGGGTCATTCCTATGGTTGGGACTTATAAGTAAACTTCCCAATGTTCTTTATATCTGTTTTATCTGAGAGTATTTTCTCTCTTCATCTTATCTTCTGGTCACAGGGTTGAAGCCAAAAGTGAGAAATGACTGTTACAGGATTCAGGAGCAAATGTCCACAGGGCATGCCAATTCTGTCACTTAGCATTGAGCTGCAGTGAATTTACTGTATCAGGATATGAGGACCAAAAGCTGGAGCGATCCTCACACTATCTGCATTTCTCCTTTTGCCTATAAAGTGATCTAATAATTATGAGTGTTTTGTGTCTCCAACCTTAAATATCTAGGATACACTAGATGCATGTTCCTGTTTCCATTTTTCTCTAGTACCTCTCGAGATTTAGACTAAAGTTTTGGATAGAGCGGCTCCTAGGTGAATCCTTGAAGAAATCCACTTGAAGCCTCCTGAGGAGATCTCCATTCAAAGCCAGCCCTAGCAGGAAAGATTTATTGTCTCCAATAAACCACCAGAAAACCAGAAGTGGAGCAGTGGCCTAGAGGGTAGAGCTCCAACTTTGAGAGAGAAAGCCAAGCAGGAGATACAGGCCAGACCAGGCAGGAAAACCTGGGAGACGCTTATGTCCATTGAACAACCGGATGGCTGGAAGAGGAGCTGTGGCAGTAGTAAAACCTCAGCCTTGGGAAAAACAGATGCGGAATGCATTGCATCCTCAGTTTAAGCCACGGGATGGCCCCCAAAAAAAATTCAAAAAGAGAAGGCCAAGTTTATATATCAGTGTCCTACTTACTTACGTGTGTATATTACTTCCCTATGTGCAAAGTGGCTGTATGCAAAACTTCTGCTTTTATTTACTGATTTATGTTTTAGATATGCTCATTGTACATACTGCATCATTCTCTTCATTTCAGGCCCATTGCTTTTTTCTTCCAGGTTCTAGGCCTGTTTGCTTATATGATGCACACTGAAACTCTCAGGAGCCTTTATTTACATTTTATTATGAGGCCAATGCAGGAGCAGTCACAAATCAGGCAGGGGAAGAAAAGATCAGAGTTCATAAAATAAGCAGTATTCAGAAAATTATACTTGGGTACTCAAAATGGTAGAATATATTTGTAAACACTACCATTAAGAAAAAAAGAGGAGGGGGCTGGGAATGTGGATTAGTGGGAGAGTGCTTGCCTAGCATGCAAGAGGCCCTGGGTTCGATTCCTCAGTAACACATACACAGAAAAATCCAGAATTGGTGCTGTGACTCAAGTAGTGGAGTGCTAGAGACAGTGCCCAGGCCTTGAGTTCAGCCCAAGAAATGTGAAAGAGATAACTATTTAGGTAGGTAGGTAGGTAGGTAGGTAGGTAGGTAGGTAGATAGGCAGGTAGGTAGGTTGGTACATAGATAGATAGATACATAGAAAGAAAGAAAGACCGAAAGTAAGAAAGAAAGACTCTGTTCTTTTCTAGCTCTCTTTGCTCTCTCTGACCCTCTCTGTTCTTTTCTAGCTCTCTCTGTTCTCTCTGACCCTCTCTCTCGGTTCTTTTCTAGCTCGCTCTCCTCTCTCTGACTATCTCTCTGTTCTATTCTAGGTCTCTCTGCTACCTAGCTTTCTCTGTTCTTTTCTAGCTCTCACTGCTCTATTCTAGCTCTCTCTGCTACCTAGCTCTCTCTCTGCTCTTTTCTAGCTCTCTCTGTTCCTCTCTGCTCACTCTCTGTTCTTTTCTGCTCTCTCTGCTCTTTTCTAGCTCTCACTGCTCTACTCTTGCTCTCTCTGCTACCTAGCTCTCTTGCTGCTCTTTTCTAGCTCTCTATCTCTCTCACTGTTCCATTCTAGCTCTCTCTCTTCTCTTTTCTAGCTCTCTCTGTTCCTCTCTTCTCTCTCTGTTCTTTTCTGCTCTCTCTACTCTTTTCTAGCTCTTTCCTCTCTTTCCCAGCTCTCTCTCATTCCCAGGCCTTTCCCAGCCACGTGGAGTGCAAACCTTACCTGGTCCCAGCAGGTCTACTGAGTAAACCTACCCCTTACCTAAAAAAAGAAAAGAAAGAAAGAAAGAAAAGAAAGAAAGAAAGAAAGGAAGAAAGAAAGAAAAAAAGAAAGAAAGAAAGAAAGAAAGAAAGAAAGAAAGAAAGAAAGAAAGAAAGAAAGACAGAAAGGAAAGAAGGAAGGAAGGAAAGAGGAAAGAAGGAAGGAAGGTCAATAGATAGATAGATAGATTAGATAGATAGATTAGATAGATAGATTGATAGATAGATAGATAGATAGATAGATAGATAGATAGATAGATAGATAGATAGATAGATAGATAGATAGATAGATAGATAGATAGATAGAAAAATGATAGATGAATCTGGTCTTGGACTTCAGGAGGAAAGAAGAGAACAATTCCCAGTCATGAGGCCTTCTGCAGTGTGCCAGGACACCAGCATTATCTTCACACAACCACAGAGCAGGAAGAATGTCTCTTTCCCACTTCTCAGGCAGCCAAAGGCCCAGGAGCCAAGAGGGCAGAGCCCGGTTCTAACTCAGCTGCTTGGAGACAAAAGAGAAATGACCTTGCCTCACCTTGGACTGGTGATTAGCATTAATGATGTGGAGAATGAAGGAAGGAGAAAAGACTGGCAGAGGTAGAAGAAGGGCCTTCAAATCTGATAGATGGAGAGTAAAAAATCCACTCCCTAAGACCAGAGAGCAGGGCTATTCTACTCTGTTCCTCCCCTCTCCCTAACTAAACTGGCTCTCTATTGGTAACCTAAAGATAGCCTGAGGCTCCCTTCACCTGAGGGAAGAAGGTTAGTCATTGTTTGACTAACGGGTTTGACTAACCGGTTTCCCCCCGTTGCTGACAGTGCCTGGAATGAATGAAATGGTTTTGCAGCTCTCTTCCCTGTTGAGTTTGTATCTTCTGCCTCCTTGTTCTCTTCACCTAGCATGGCCTTTGAAACTGTTTTCTGTCCTTCAAATGCAATGTTACACTGGAGTTCTTCCTGCTAACTGTGCCAGGGCTTGGATCCTGAGAACTTCATTTGAACCCAGGATGGGTCAAGAACACTAAGAACATTTAGAGTAACTTCTCATCACCAAAGGAAAAACAAGAAGCTCTTGAACATCTGACCTTTCAGACGTGGAAGTCAGAGTGTCATAGACTTTCCTGCCCTGGCTGGCTTCAGTGTGATCCTGAGACCTCAGCCTCCTGAGCTAGGGTGATTGGCAAGAGCTACTGGTGCTCTGCTAGGCTCAGACGTGTAATGATATTGTCAATACAAGTCAACTGCTTATCACAAAGGGCTTGGGGAGCATATTGGACCTTTCAGAACCCTGTGGACACAAGGTTACAATGCTAGAGTCTGTGAGGCTGGGCATGTGGATCTGCTACACTTAATCCTGGAGGTCTGACTCCAATTCTGGTGTATATGAGCATTGATTTTCCAGAAAATGTTCTCTTAATTAGCAAATAGGAAAAGTACTTTGATTAACCCTCATTTGTTTTGCAGCTTTGTGTCTTGTATCAACCCTGGGCACTGTCCTTGAGCAATTCAGTCAACACTAACTCTCTAATACTTCAGCCACAGCTCCACATCGGATTTTTTAGTGGTTCTTTGGAGATAAGAGTCTAACAGGCTTTTCTTGCCTAGGCAGTCTGTGAACGGTGGTCTTCAAATCTCAGCTTAATGAGAAGGTAGTTTTCCAGGTGTGAGCCAGCAGCATCTGGCCTCTTGTTTTTGACAGTCCTGGGGATTGATTTTCTCAAGGCTAGTACTCTACCATTTGAGCCACTCCACTACATCTAGCTTTATCTGAGTATGTGGCACTGAGGATTCAAACCCTGGTATTCACGCATGTTGAGTGAGCTCTTTACCACTAAGCCACATTTCTAGCCTCCTCCTTACAATTTTATCCCACAACTTGCCTGTCCTCAAGAAAAGGCTTCTCAGTATAAATCATCTAAAGGCATCCCTATAGGAACGTGTCCAAAGATAAGTAAGACAAATCTCATTCTTGGGAGAGACTCTAAACGTGATAAGACTGTGACAAATGCCTCTATTTAATTGTGTATCATGTTTCAACACAAAAAGTTTTAAAGATAAATGAGTCAATGTCCTAAATTATTGTATATAATTTTATAATAGATGTGCAAAATGTAAATGGGAATGATAATATAAGTAACGTAAACAATAAAAGAATGAATCAAATAAAAAATAAAATAAATACAAAGTCAATAATGAAAATCACAACATGTGATAAACATACATATGAAAGGATATATCATATATTACACATGTATAGAAATATCTTTTCCATTGTAGGGCGTTCATTCAGCCCATGGGAACTCTAGCCTGAATTCCTTTTCCTCAAGGACAGAATATTTTTCCTTCAACCATGGTATAAAAGAGTTACCTGGATGGTGAGATCAAATCCCACCAATGGTATAAATATTGGCCCCAGTTCCAAGACAGTGAGTTATTTTTTTAATGGAAGCAGTTTATTCAGTTTATTCAGTTCCATACTGAACATTAAATAAAAAGCAGTGTAAAATTTTATACATCTATTCAGACATCCTTTCTTTAACCCCAAAGTGCTTCTCGGAATACTACATTTTTTTTTAATTTTTTTTGTATGTTTTTATTGTAAAAATGTTGTACAGAGTGCTCACAGTTACATGAGCAAGGTCATGAGTATATTTCCTATTGAGCATTGTTACCTCCTCCTTTGTTTTCCCCCTACCATCCCTTACCTCCCATCTTCACAATTACTCCCCCTGTCAAGCTCAGTGACTTAATTTTTTAGTTTTGTCTTGGCACGGCGTTTAAACTGAAGTAGTAGCAAATCTGCACTTTCCCTCACATTGCTACAAGTTTCTGAGTTCAAATCCCAGTCTAGGAAATAAAACTAGCAGAAATTCAAAACCAGGGAGTTCTATTATTTTTAAATTTTGTTAACTAATCAATTAATTTTTGTCTTTTGTCTTTTTACTTTTTTCTTTTGGCCAATGTGGGGCTTGAACTCAGGTCGTGGCAACTCTGCCTCAGTTTCAATCACCCTAGGCTGGGTGCAGCCTCGGAACCCATACCCAATCCTGGAATCCTAGGCCCAGAGGGCTTGCAGAAAAAGAAAGTGAGATAGCACAAAAAGTGGCAAGATGCAGAGGGATGGGTGTTCAATTTTTTTTCTTTGCACGGTGACCATCCTGTGTCTGAATGTCACGGGTGCAAAGTACACTTGACCTGCTATTGCTGAAGGCTGGCGGGCTAGCAGAGAAGCGATAGGCCAACCTGTCAACATATGCACTGGGTTCAAATCCAGTTACGGACAACTACCAATGGCAGGAGATAACAAGACACTCATTCCTATGCATAGGAATACCAATTGAAAGAGAAGTCTGTGCATTGGTCGAGCCTAAAATTGGATGCAAAAATCCTAGGACAATGATTGGTCTTAATTTCATGCTTTATTAAGCATGACAAGAATAGTATTCGTTTAATTATGGTATAATAAATACCTAAGAGTTGGTAGGAATATGATATATTTTATTCAATCATAGATAGGCGGCTATGGTGCTTTTTACCAACATATGTTTATTTGTATACTACTGTCTGCCTATCCTTGTATCTCTGTTTTGGCCAATCCTGGGTCACGATCTCAGTACCTGGGAATCACCTCACAGCTTCATTGGCTAGAGGCTGCTGTGCTCACACTCACCCATTCATGAATTGGACCTGCTAGGCACTGAGTTCAGATCCTAGCACTGCTAAAAATTTAATCTTGGAGTATGAAGCCAAGTGCTTTTCCTTTTCTGGGAGAGTCCTGGGTGTCAGGCATGATGGAGAACACATCTACAAATCTAGATGCTATGTGATAAGATGTATACAATGTAATACATAGTTAGGTGTCATCACAGTCAATCAAATGAACGTTAAATAAATAAAAAAAATAAAAAAATACAATGAATAACTACACAAAACATAATATAGACTGAACATCTGTATGGAAGTTCAATCCTATCTTTAAAATGTATATAAGGAGTACATTTTGCAGGTCTGGGGCTTAAATTCAGGCCTAGGGAACAGGCCTGACTTACTGGTCTTCAAGCACAGCGAGCTTCCCCTTTTCCCACAGTGCAACAGAGATACCCAGACCCCGGGTTCAAATTCCAAGACTTGCAGACACAAAAAAAATGGCACATATTCAAAGCCAGGGAGCTTCATTAGCATTTTTAATATTTTTTTAAGTTCACTTTGCCTTTATTGCATAAATATTGATTTTATAACATGAGAATTTTTCAAAAAAGGAGTTTAAACTTTTACATTTCAGCATAGCACATTGGTGTTTTTATTTTGACCATCTGCCTTGAAGATTGAGAATGAAAATAAGGACATCAGTTCTCCCTAGAATGTCGGGACTGTTGAATTTATTTCTATTTACGGTTATTTCTACAATTACAAACTCTCTGCATTTGTGTCATATGAGTTTTCCTCAGTGCCTACCACGAAATACACTAGGGGAGTTCTCATAGCACAAAAGGTTGGGTTTCTGAATATAACCTCAGTTCTGTGACAGTAGGTACTTCTAAGCATTTTGGGAATAAAATGGATGGTAAAATGTAAAAATAAAAAGTCGGACTGTGATGTATCTCAGTAGTGGAGTACTTGCCTAAAGAGTATAAGACCCTGGCAAAAAAGTTTCCTAAAGCTCAGAATGTTAGAATTTTATGATCTGCAAGAACAAACCTCGTTTTTTATTTATTTTGTGATCCTGGGGCTTGAACTCAGGGGTTATCTCTGTGCTCTTCAGCTCAAGGCGAGTGATCTACTACTTGAGTCACAGTGCCACCTCGGTTTTCTTGTGCTTTATTGGAGTTAAGAGTCTCTCGGACTTTCCTGCCTGGGCTGACTTTGAACCACCAAACTCAGATCACAGCTTCTTGAGTAGCTAGGATTATAGGCTTGAGGCACCGGTGCCAGTAACATGAACAAACTTCTTGAAGATTGATTCTGAGAAAAGAAACTTGGTATATACTTTTAGTATAAAAAATTTATAATCCCATGGTTAAGGCACTAATTAAGAACTATTTATTCATTGGCAGGTTTCTTAATTTAATCAAACACATATAAACATGGATAATTAATATATATGTATTATATCAATAATAAATAAATAATAAATATATAAAAACATATATATCTTTTAATAATACATATGTATATATACATATATATTATTAAAAACATAGCTTTGAAGTACCCTAAGAGCTTATGTGCTCATGTAAAATTATACAGCTGCATTTTTTTTTTCAGTTTGTTTGGTACCTTAAGTGGGATTTGTGTATTGTCGTTTTGTTCTCTGTTTTTGGAGGATTTCTCTCCCTTTTATCCCCCTACCTCCTCTCCTCACATTTGAACTCAGCTTGCTCTTTCTTGGCTTCGTTGTTCATAGCTGATTTTCTACCACTTCAGCTATGCCTGTAGCCTGGCATTTGCCAGTTAATTGGAGATGATATCTCTCAGGCTTTTCTGCATTCATTGGCTTTGAAATTTCATCTCCCAGTTCTCAGCCTCCTGAGTAGCTTACAGATGAGAGCCACTGTGGTGCCTAGGGATAAATTAAACTTTGGTTGGTGTGTTCTTTCTGTTTTTGTAAGCATGGGATCATCTACTATATTATTTCTGTGAATGTCCTGGGTCTGAAATAAGATATATACTACATATGCAAATCTGTATAATTTTCATAAGATGTAGAAAATTTAGTATGTGTTATAAGTGTAATAATAGTCAATAAATATAATGAATGAATAATAGAAAAAAGCAATATGCAGTAAAGATAAGTATGTAGATATTAATAATTTCAAATGTGAATGATGCTAGGGATTGAATTCAGGCCTAGGGAACACACCTGAATTGCGTGTATTCAGAGAGGGTGAGTTTCCCCATTCCCCACAGTGCATTACAGTTTCCCAGACTCCAAGTTCAAATCCCAGGCCTGGCAGAAAAAAAAAATGAGCATGCATTCCAAGCCAGGGAGCTCCATTTGTATTTTTAATATTTTTATATTTTTTAAATTTATTTTATTTTATTTTCTATATATTTTATTTATTTATTTATTTATTTATTTATTTATTTATTTATTTATTTATTTATTTATTTAGCCAAGCACGGATCTTGAAGTTAGGTCATGGCATCTCTGCCTCAGCTTCCATCACCTTAGTCTGGGTTGGTGCAGCTTCTAGACCCACAGCCCATCCTAGGACCCTAGGCCTCAGGGGCTGACAGGGAAAAAAATAGTGAAAATGGCAAGGAAAAATAGCCATGAATTGAAAACAGTTAGAGGTTTCTCAGTTTGCCTTCCTTGCATGGTAACCATCCCGGGTCCAAATGACACAACTGCAACCTGTAGGCCACCAGGAATTGCTGTCAGCAGGCTGTCAGCGAAGCCATAGGCCAATCTGCACACCTGGACCCTGAGTTTGAATCCCAGTCATGACATTTACAAAGTGCTGGAGAGTTTAAGTAAGTATTGCTTGTCCATAGGAACACCAGAGGTATGTGGTCAATGTCATGGTTGGAAGAATAGTTTGTCATTTAGTCTAGCATAAAATTAAACCCAGAATTCACAAGATGTGGATTGATTTTATTTATAGTTTATTATGCATTAAAATAATAATCTCTGTGTGTGTGTGTGTGTGTGTGTGTTTGTGTGTGTGTGTGTGTGTGTGTGTGTGTTTTCAGTAGTGGGGCCTGAACTCTGGGCCTGGGCGTTGTCCCTCAGCATTTCAGCTTTGTTTTAGCGCGGTACCATGTGAGACACAGCGCCATTTCCGGGTTTTTCTCATTGTGTGTTGCTGAGGAATCGAACCCGGGACTCATGCATGCAACACAAGCACTCTCCCCTAAAAAATACTATTGATTAAATGGAGTCCTCACTAAATATCTGAGAATCACTAGGCAGGTAGTATATGTCATTGAATACTAGATAGACATCACTGGCAATATATAAATATCTAAATATATATTTATTTGTATACCATCATCTGCATAGAGAGGTATTGCTACTTTGGCCAAACCTGTGTCTCCATCCTAGGTCCTGGAATTCACCTGGCACCTGAATGTGCTAGAGGCTGCCGTGCTGACACTCACACATTCATGAATTGGGCCTCTAGGCCCTCATTCAGGTCCCAGCATTGCTAAAAATGTCTTCTAGGAGTAAGATTGCAAGTGTGATACCTGTTTTCCTTTTCTGTACAAGTGCTGGGTATCAGGTATGATGTTTATAATTTGTCTGCAAAGCTACATGCTATGGAATGGATTTGAATGAATGTAATAAATGTTATAGGTGCACTCACAGTCCATAAAATAAATGGTAAACAAATAAATATATAATAAAGTATAATGAATCATTCCAACAAATAAGATATAGACTGAATGTATGGATGTAAGTATAAATGATATAATAAAAATGTCTGTAAGTGTTATGTTCTCCAAGGCTGGGGCTTGAATTCAGGCTTAGGGAACAGGCCTGAATTCCTTGTCTTCAAGGGAGGAGAGCTTCCCTTTTCTCCCATCCCCTGCCCCAAGTGCATCAGAGTTACCCAGATCGCAAGGTGACATCCCTGGCCTGGTAGACAACAAAATGGCACAAAATCCAAGACAGGGAGCTTCAATAGTGGTGTTAATTAATTAACTAATGTTTTTCCAAGCACGTGGCTTGAACTCAGGTTGAGGCAACTCTGCCTCAGTTTCCATCACCCTAGGCTGGGATGGTGCAGCCTCTGGATTCACAGCTCATCCTGGGGTCCTAGGCCTCAGGGGCTCACAGGAAAACAGCATTAAAAAAAAGCCACGAACCATGGACGGTCAGCAGTTTCTGTTTTCCTTCCATGCACGTTGACCATCCTGGGGGTGAATGACATGGCTGCAACCTGTAGGTCACCTGGCAGTTCTGAAGGCTGGCGCTGTCAGTGAAGCCATAGTCCAACATGGAAACTAGGCCCTGAGTTCGAATCCTGGCCATGCCACTTACAAGAGGCTGAAGTGCCTAAGAAAATATTGCTTGTCCATAGGAACACATGAGGAATGTGATTACTGTCATTGTTGAAAGGGTAGTCCATCAATCAGTCTTGCATAAAATTAGACCCAATAATTACTGGACAGGGATTGATTTTAATTCATAGTTTATTATGCATTAAAAGAATACTATTGATTAAATGGAGTCCTACCTAGATACATGAGAATCAGTAGCAAGGTAATATATCACATTGAATACTAGATAGACCCCTCTGGCAGTACCTAAATATCTAAATAAATATTTGGGTTAGAAAAGTGGCTCAGGGGTAGAGCACTTGCCTTGCTTGCCTGAGGCCATGGGTTCAATTCTTCAGTAACACATAAGCAAAAAGTAAAAAAGCTGGAAGTGGCACTGTGCCTCAAGTGGTAGAGTGCTATCCTTGAGCTGAAGAGCTGTGGGACAGCACCCAGGCCCAGAATTCAGGCCCCACGACAGAACCCCAAAATAAATAAATAAATAAATAAATTTATATGAATTTATATACCACCATCGTCTTAGAAAATTACTGCTATTTTGGCCAAACCTAGGGCTTGATCCCAGTTCCTGAGATCTACTTGGCAGCTGAATGGGCTAGAGGCTGCGGTGCTGCCACTCACCCATTCATGAAATGGGCCTCTCAGCCCTTCACATCAGGTCCCATCATTACCAAATATGTCTTCCTCATGTAAGATTTCAAGGGTGACACCTGATTTCCTTTTCTGTGCAAGTTCATAATATGTCTGCAAAGCTACATGCTATGGAATAGATGGGAATAAATGCAATAAATGTTATAGGTGCACTTACGGTCCATAAAATAAATGCTAAATATATAAATAAAAGATGAAATATAATGTATCACTCCAAAAACATAATATAGACTGAATATATTGATGTAAGTATAAGTCATATATTTAAAATGTCTATAAATGTTATGAGGTGCTTGAATTCAGGCCTAGGGAAGAGTTTAGTTCATGCATGATTCTCATAGGAAATGATAGGGAAGACGTATGGCCCAACAATTAGTTTTAATTGAGAGTTCATGAAGTGTGACAGTAAGAATCACATTCAGGAATTGGAGGCATTGGGAAAGATCCAAGAATCGGTACTCAAATGGTAGATAGGATATGAACACAGCTCACTACATCTATTAATCTATGCAAACAGTTAATTAGCATACTAGCTTCAGTTTATGAATGGATGAATATTGTGCCCCATCCCCACCCTGGGGCTAGAAGTCAGGTCCTGGGTATGACCTAGCTCGCTCCTTAGTGGCTCACAAGCTGATGGGCTCATGTGGACCTATTTGGCTGTTGGGCTTCCTAGACCCCAAGTTCAAATCCCAGCACTACCAGAAGAGTTATCTTGATGTGAGAAGCCAATCCTTGCACCTGTTTCCCTGTACTGTGCAAGTCCTGGATCACAGCAAGAATCAAGAAAGAATAGGCAACTCTAGACCTGTGGGGATAGGTTGTCATCGATATCAGCACAGTTTTATATGTCATTCTATGCTCAATAAAATACACAATACATCCTTGAAAAAGACACAAAATAAAAATAATATCTACATGGAATACAAGACGCATACCACACCTGTATGTAAATACAGATCCTATGTTTAAAAGAGCTGGGCTTCTTAT
This sequence comes from Dipodomys merriami, assembly GCF_024711535.1. Classification (NCBI taxonomy): domain Eukaryota; kingdom Metazoa; phylum Chordata; class Mammalia; order Rodentia; family Heteromyidae; genus Dipodomys; species Dipodomys merriami. The sequence continues at coordinate 1,254,780 of NW_027203326.1, forward strand.
TTTGGCCAGTGCTAGGGCTTCAAATCAGGCCCTGGACCAGGCCTGACATACTAGTTTTCAAGGATGGTGAGCCTCCCGTTCCCACAAAGTGCAACAGGGTTACCCAGACCTGAGTTCAAATCCCAGCACTGACTAAAGATTCTCCTGATGTCAGAAGCCAGTCGTTGCACCTGTTTTCCTCTCTTGTGAAAGTCCTGGGTCTCAGCTAGGATGGAGAATGAATACATAGGCAACCTTATAACCATGGGAACAGGTTGTCATCCATGTCAGCACAGTTATAACTGTTACCATACTCAGTAAAATAAACAATATCTCCATGAATTAGATACAAATTAAGGAGAAGAAATGCACTGAAGTCAAGATGCTGTCCGCACATGTATATCAATATAGAGCCTATGTTTAAATTATGAATTTAGGAGTATAATGGCCTCAGCTTCACTAACCTCTGGGTGGCCGGCTGCCATGGGCCCATAGCCAATCCTGAGATCCTAGGCCCTGAAGTCTTGCAGGAAAACACACACACACACACACACACACACACACACACACACACAAACACACACACACACACACACACACACACACACACACACAAACACACAGAAAAAAAGCCGCGGGATGGATTTGTGACAATGGTTTCCTTTCCACGGTGATCATCCTGGCTCTGAATGACTCGCCTACAAAGGGTACTTCACTTTGCATTGGCGAAGGATATTGGGCTATCAGGGAAGCCATAGGCCCATGCAGCAATGTTGGTCCTGAGTTCAAGTGCTGGTTCTGACACCAACCAATCGGGGGATTTCCCAAGTGACTCATTCCTATGCATCGGAATACCAATGGAATGTGAGCAAACTCATGATTGAGAAGTTTCTCCATGGATTGGTCTAGTCTAAAATTAGACATAATGATCGTAGGATGCTGACTGATTTTATTGAATAGTTTATTAAGCATTAAAAGAATCCTATTCCTTCAATGGTGGCATAATAACTACCGAAGAGTTGGTAGGAATGTAGTTGAGGTCATTGAATCCTAGGTAGATGTCTCTGGCATTCTATACAAATATATATGTATTGGTATACTACCACCTGCCTATCCATGTATGGCTATTTTGTCCACCCCTGTGGTTCGATGTCAGGGTCTGGGAACTCCCTGGCAGTTTCCTGGGCAAGAGGTTGCCGTTTTGACACACCCATTCATGAATTGGGTCTGCTAGGCCCTGAGTTCAGATCCCAGCACTGCCAACAATTGGACGTGGAATAAGAAGCAGAGTGTGACACCTGTTTTGCTTTGCTCTGAGCATTCTGGGTGTCAGACATGTTGGAGAACATGTCTACAAATCTAGATACTATGTGACTATGAGATAGGATGTCATCAAAATAATAAATGGAATATGTGTTACCACAGTCAATAAATTAAATTGTAAATAAATGAATAAAACAGAAATCCAATAAATAACGACAACAAACAGGATATGTACTGAACATCTATGAGTAAGTACAAATCCTATCATTACAATGTAAATAAATAGTATGTTTCCCAGGGCTGGGGCTTGAATTCAATCCTAAGGACTAGGCCTGACTTTCTTATCTTAAAGCACGGTGAGCTTCCCCTTTGTCTACAGTGCTGCAGATTTACTCAGACCCTGAGTTCAAATCCAAACTCTGGCATAAAAACTGTACCAATTGCAAGCCAGGGAATTTTTTTTTTTTTTTTTTTTTTTTTTGTGAAACAAGGTCGAACTCATGTAAGGCAACTCTGTTTAACTTCCATCACCCTAGTGTGGGGTGCAGCCACTGGAACCACATGTGATCCTGGGATCCTAGACGTCCAGGCCTTGTGGTGGGGGGGGTGCACAGAGAAGAAGTGGTGGGATGGCGTTTTCACATTTTGCACCATGATCATTTGGGTTTGAATGACACGGCTCCAAAGGGTACTTCACCTTGTAGTCCTGAAGGCTAGCAGGGTACTGGGGAAGACAGTCCTGCAGGTCAATATAAACCTAGAGTCGAATCCCAGTCATGTAACTTCCGAATGGCGGGGGATCCTAAGCGACTCGTTCCCATTTATAGGAATAATGATTGAATATTGTAAGTGTCATGGTTGAATGTGTTGCTCATGAATGATACTCATATAAATTTAGACAACATGATTTCAGTAGGCTGATTGATTTTATTTAATATGAAGCATTAAAAGACAACTATTTCTTACAGAGACACAATAATTTCAGGACACTGATTTATTTAATAGTTTATTAAGGATTAAAACAATAATATTAATTATATGGAGGCATAACAAATACCCAAGAATTGTTAGGAATATAATCTGTATAACTGAATAATGGATAGACATCTCTGGCACACTATAAAGATGTATATTTATTAGCACACTACCATGTGCGTGCCAATCTGTTCTTATTTGGTCAACTCCAGGGGCTCAATCTCAGGTCCTGAGAAATGCCTATCAGCTCAGTTTGGCCCAGGATGGAATGTTAACACTCAATCATTCATGAATTTGGCCCTGTAGGCCATGAGTTCAGATGCCAGCACTCCCAAATAATGAATCGTGGAGTAAGAAGCAGATACTGAAACATGTTTTCCTTTTCTATGACAGTATTGTGTGTCAGGTATGAAGTGGAATACATATGCAGACCTATATCTTATGTAATCAATGTAATCAATATTCTATGTGCCATAATAGTCAATAACATAAATGGTAACTACATGAACAAAACAAAAGGTAAAATGAATAACTACACTGAATGCAATATGGAGTCAATATATGTATGTAAATATAAATAATATATTTAAAATGTACACAAATAGGATGTTTTCTAGTGGTGGGGATCGATTTCAGGCCTAAGGAACAGACTTGAATTTTTTGACTTCAAGAAAGCAAGCTTCCCCTTCCTATACAGTGCAACAGAGTTACCCAGACCATGAGTTTCAATCCCAGTCCAGGCAGAAAAAAATGGTATCTCTATGCTATGTGACAAGCAATTCTTAGGTATTTCATTATTTCTCCTTTTAATGAATGTAATTTTTTAAATGCTTCATAAAGTATTGATTAAAATCAATCAGTATCCTAGAATATAATTGTATATAATTTTATCCTAGAATCTTTCAAGAACTGCCCATTCAATCATGACATATATCACATTCCATTGGTATTCAAATGGATAAAAATGAGTTTCTTAGGATCTTATGCCATTTGGAGGTGGCTGGACCAGGATTCAAATTGTGTGCTCCAGCTCCCACCACTTAAAACCAAAGATAGGGAACTCACCGGTCTGTCCAAGAACATCAGCAAGACCAATGATTAAGCAGGCACCAGTTGCTCTCAGCAGTCCTCCATGATACTTACAAGCCTGTGAAAGGAGATTCATGGTCAAAGTCACCTTAGGCTGGAAAGTACTTGAGACCCCTGTCCAACTTCAATGTCGACAAAGCCAGAAGTAGAGCCGTGTGGCTCCAGTGGTAGAGGTGTAGCTTTGAGCAAAAGCAACTCATGGACTGTGCCTAGATCCTGAGTTCAATGTCCAAGACAGGCAACAAAAAGACATACACTACAATCTGTGCAACCATCTGCTGTCTGTTGGTTGACACCACTACTAGCCGTTGAGGAAGGTAGAGGTAAAACTGAGTGGTAAGCAAGAGTCTCGAGGCGAATTTGGAATAAAATAGGAAATTGAGGATGTTGTCAGTGAGTGGGAGAATAGAGGATTTCCCAGAGCCTGGGAATGTGGCCAGCCCATCTTTCCCATCCCAGTGCTCAGATGTCTCAAACAACAAGTCTCTGAGACAGAGCTTCAGGCAACAAACTACTGCCAGAACACCAGCAGAAGAATCCTCTCATCAGACCTTCAACATTCAAGAAAATAAAGAATACAAAAAAGAGAAGGATCCCAAAGACAAACACCACTGGGGAGGGTGATTCAACGGAGGGTCTCGCCAAAGGCCTCCCCTGCCTTTGGACACAGTCACAGCCACCAGGGTCCAGAGTGTCAAGAGTTCCAAAACCACCAAGAATCTGCACAGGTGCTACAGACATGTGGTGCCTGCCCTGGATTACAGCAAAAGAAGAAACCAGGTGCTCTGTGACAAGATCCAACCACTGAAGCAGGAAGAGACAGACGTGCAGGATTGACAAGAGAAAGAGAAGGAGAAGGTTGCCCAAGTACACAAAGCACTGAAAGCTGAGCTAGACATCCACAAGCTACCCATACAGAGGTGTTTTCGGCAGAAAGTGATTTACAATCGATACCAGCCCACATGCAGCTTACAGCCGATGACAGAAAAATGGAGCACGAAGCCCTCACCAGCTGCCTACAGGCCCTAGAGCAGCACATGGTGGAGTTGGAGATGGTGGCTTCTGTGGTTACTACTTACAGAAGGATACTGAAATGTTGTTCCAACAGCTGAATGATGTAACACTTCAGCTCAAGGAAAAGACCAGAAGTTTATATGACCTGGAGCAAATGAACACAGAGTTTTAGGATACGCTGGAAGCATTCTGTACACAGAGGAGCAACAGGAAGAACAGAATCTGTAAGTTCCAACAACTGCTGCAGAGGCATGATGTACTAAAGAGACCACATGACAACTTGAGCTGAATGGTGACTGTAGTGAATCTGGAGACAGACACCTTCTAGCAGAACCTGAGCATTGAGAGGTCCGTGCAGAAGGAGGAGGCATTATGGCTGACCAAGCAGGTAAACAAACTGACAGAGGAGAAGGAGTGAAGATCGAGGTAGGTGATGCAACTAGAGAATAGGGGGGGGGACTGAGAACGAAGCTGGAAGAGCCATGGCCCCCTGAGAGTCCATCTCAGGAGGAGCAGCAACTGCAGTCCCACACCTACCGCACACAGATGGGGTTGAAAAACCTGGAGGAACAACTTCACATCTAGGTCCAGGAAAACCAGGGATTCCGTCTCCAGATTGCAGAGCAGCAGGAGCAACTGGGAAGACTAACGGAGAAAAACAAGGATCGGCAGGAGATCCCCGAGACCCCATGATGTGCATGTGTGTGCAACCCACAGCTGGAGGAACAGCTGCTCTTGTTGTGGGTTGCTCTCCACAGGGTGAGTAGTGAGAAGGAGGATCTCACCAGCATCATGGACTCAGAGCAGCAGGTGAAGAAACATCTGCAGGAACAGCTAGACTGCTCAGAGGAGAAGATAGAGGAAGGGAAAGAGGTGGCTGAGAGAGAGAAAGCCAAATGGCTCAGAAAGCTGCAGGAGCAGCAGGAGCAGTCCCTGGCCTAGCTGAAGGAGCTCAGAGCTACCTGTGAGCAGCACTTCACTTCCAATGAGCAGCTGTGCTCCAAGTAGTAGGTCCTGCAGTAGCACCTGCAGAAGTAGACTCAGCTGTTGGAGCAGCTGAAACAAGTGCAGGGTCTGACCAAATGGGGGGACTAGGTGGTGCCTCCAAAGTGGCAGGATGGTTTCAAGTGCCTGAAAGTGACCAGTCCACAGGAGGAGCACCTGCAGGGCCAGATAAGCTTCCCGGCTTTCCCTGAGGAAGGGGAAGATGTGAACCCTGGAGAAGCAAAAGCTGAGGAAGCGACTCTCCTCATTGTGTCCATGGCAGAGGATGGAGATGTCTCCCAAACTGAGAGGGACATGGCTCTGTTAGCACTCTTAGAGGCTGAAATCCACAGGCGGCAACTCCTTCTGGACTGCTGCAGGCACTCCCCCTTCCCCGGACACCTCAGTGCCAGATACAACCAGAGCCACAGGCCCCGTGCCCCATGAGCTGCCACCACAACATGTGAAAGAATGGGAAATGGGACATGTGGGCATCCGAAAAGAAAATCTGCTTCATCAACAACCTGCCTGATGAGGTGGACTTCCAAAGTGCTGCAGATGAGCTCCACCATAGATGCAACCAGCTGTCAGCACATATCCGCACCATCCAGGAATCCCTCCTGGCATGTAAAAGACAGATGTTCATTCTGGATCAGCTGTGTCAGGAGAAAGTAGAGGGCATGTGCCCGCTGTCCCAGGAGAAGATGAAGAATAGATAACTGCAAGAGCTGCTGTCTCTCCTACACGGGGCTCCAGATGCCGACACAGGCTGAGCTCCCCACCAGTGCAGCTGCATCAGAGGCCTCAGGCTCCTGTGTGGTCAAAATGAGGGAGAAGCAGAAAGGTTTTGAAGAATTGCAACTTCAGCATAGTGTGGAAACTGTAAGAGGAGAGGTCAGGGTTCCCTACCCCGGACTACCTCAAAGAGCATGTCCTGCTGCAGTTCCCCAAATCCCAGAACTGCCCACAGCTGGTGCGCTCAGGCTTGCAGTGCTCTGTCCCTTTTTTCTGTAGACGGATGGGGATGAGGACCCCCTATGTGACATACTGAGTCCTAAAATCCTCAGAAACAACCAGAACTAGGTGGGCATCTATAGGCCTCCATCTGCCAGTTGAAAGCAAGCGTAAACTGCGGGCCGAGTAGAGCAGAGGCTGCTGGGAGGAAGCCCAAATTCCATGGACATCTAATGGCCCATTGGTGGCCAGGAAAGAGGCCCATGTTGTGCTTATCACAAAGAATAAATTGTTTCCAAAGGGAAAATAAAGCCTCCACAAAGATTTGTTCCTCTAGTTATGGGGCTTGAACTCAGGGGCTGGGCCACTCTCCCTGAGCTCTATTTGATCAAGCCTGGTGGTCTACAAGTTGAGCCCCACCTCCCCTTCCAGCGTTTTCTTTGTGGAATCGAACCCAGGTTTTCAGGCTTGCTAGGCGACCACTCTATCACTGAGCCACATTCTCAAGTAGGATGATCCCCCACCCCCAAACCCATATGGCCAATCCTCAGATAAATAGGAATTAGGGGCTAGGAGGAACATGAAGCACAAGTCTGGTTCACACGGAAATACTCCTCTGCCCCCTCTTCGACACCATTATTTAAAGTTTCTCTTTTACTATTGAGGGATGAGAGAGGGAGAGGGATGTCCGAGAGAGGAGTACCAAGAACAGTGGCCCCCTGAGTCCCACAGCCTCTCCCACACATGTGGTCCTAGATATTCCCATCTTACCTGACTCAATGTTTTGTCTACACTGTCTGTCTCCCTAACCATGCAAGGCTCAGAATGAAATAAATGTCAGCACTGGCCTCAGCACACACCCAGAGTAGAAGCTCCTAGTCCCAGGCTGACTTCCACCTCTGACTTCCCCGAGTTATGCTGGACCCACCACTCACCACTGTGTTGGTGTCAATGATCTCATGGATGGATTTCAGGAAGAAGGTCTATGGCAAAGAGCAGAAGCAGCAGTGTGAGCAGGGAGGAAGGAGCCGGGGCAATTGGTCTGGGATCTTCATCCTTGGAGCCTTCCTGTCAATCCAGAGCCATCCTGACCTGAAGCATGGCCAAGGCCAGAGGGTGGACAAAATAGAGGAGCACAGGACTAAAGGAGATACTGCTTTATCTTGGCACACTTGAATTTTCCAATATTTGGCCCATGCCAATCCCAAAACCAACATGCAATGCCTCTCCTAGTTGTTGTTGTCCATGAGCTGTTGTCCCTGAGCTCTTTTTCTCAAGGCTTGCACTCTACCACTTGAGCCACAGGGACACTTCTTGTTTTCTGATGGTGCATCGAGGATAAGAGTCTCACACACTTTCCTGCCCAATCTGGCTTGGAAGCCAGATCTAACCTTCCTGAGTAGCTAGGATGAGAGGCTTGAGCCACCAGTGCCCAGCATGTGATGCGTTTTTAAAGGATCTTGGTGAGTCTGTAAAAGGAACCCCAAAGGGTCTGGATAGACCATGACCCAATCAAGGAGCTGGAATTGGGGAAGGCTGATTGGGGAAGCCATTCTTTTCCCCAAAATTATAGATGTCAGTTGGTGTTGGATGCATCAAACTCCTAGGCCAACAACAACCAGACTTAGAGGGAATAAGGTAGAGAATACCCAAAGGTTACAGTGTAGAAATCTCTGATTTTGCATGCATATGGGTTGTGTGTGTGTGTGTGTGTGTGTGTGTGTGTGTGTGTGTGTGTGTGTGTCTTCAACGATGGTGGGTTTCCTCTCCCACAGTGCCAGAGAGTTAATCAGACCCTGAGTTGAAATACCAGGCCTGTTAGAAAAATGGTTCAAATCCAAGGAGGGTCTTAAATTTTTTTTGACCAGGAACGTGCATTGTCTTGAAAGCACTCCCTGTGCTATGACATCATTCTATTCAAAGCAAATTTGGTAGCTGGGTGCTATTCTTCATAGCGACTATGGATGTTCACTGATAGAAATACATGCATATATACACAAACACATGCAGTTACTGGCTCTTTTTTTTTAGTGCAGTTCCTGAGGCTTGAACTATGAGCCTAGAAATTGTCCCTGAGCTCCATTTACACAAAGAGCAATTTATCGTGCCTTAATCCATGATACTTCATTAAATGAGGCATAATTTAATACCTAATAATTATTAGTAATATATTATATGTAATTTAATAATATATAGGCAACTCACATTCTATAAATATATTTATATTTAAATGTACAGTAGAATATACATATACATCTCTCTTTCTCTCTCTATATATATTTATATACACGTATTTGCAGCAATTTACACATGTACCTATTTATATATTGACCACTAATGGGGCTAGAACTCAGGTCCTGGGAACTGCCTGGCATTGAATTTGTTTGAAGTTGCTTTGCTTAAACTGACTCCTTGATGAATTAGACATTCCAGGCCCTGAGTTCAAATCCCAGGAGTGCCGAAGTCAATAGGTGGAGTAAGATGCCAATGTTGACCTGATTTCCTTTCTGTGGAAATATTGTGCCCTAGGTACAATATGAAATATCTATGCAAATACATATATATCATATATATTATACATGTATACAAATATTTTTGCCAGTTCTAGGGCTGGAATCCAAACACTGGGAAATGCTCAGGATTTTTTTTTTTCTTTTAGGTTAACTTTCACTTCACCCAGAACACAATAGTGTTACCCAGTCCCTGAGTTCAAATTCCAGGTATGGCAGATAAAATGGCCCAAACTGCTATCCAGGACCTTAACTTTTTGCGGGGGGCAGGCACGGGACTTGAACTCAGGTTGCCATAACTCTGCCTCAGCTGGAGTGCAGCTTTTATACCACAGATGATCCAGGGATCCTACAACCCAAGTTCAACTCCAGCTCTGGCAAAAAAAGTAAACCATCCAAGATGGAGGAAGAAAAACCAGGAAGTTTTAGACAACCGTTTTACGTTTGTTTCCTTTGCACTGTGACCATCCTGGCTCTCAATGACTCGGCTTGAAAATTGCACATGTCCTTGCATGGCCTAAGGCTGGTGGGCTGTCAGTGAAGCCTGAGCCCAACCAAGACACCTAGGCCCTGAGTTTGATCTAGGACTTCCACCTACTCGTTCCTATCTATAGGAACAATAATAGAATCTTTGTAATGTACCAATTGAACTACTCATTAGCTAGTCATTGTAGTATAAGATTGTATGCAATAAATGCAGGTCATTGATTAATTTAATTAATACTTTATTAGGTCTCCTACCGTGATTAATTAATGGAGGCATAATTTTAGACCAAATAATTCATAGTAATAGATTATATAAAAATAAGATATAGGTCATCTTTCTTTATATAGAGTTATACACTAGAATTGATATAAATGTCTGTCTTTCTATAAAACTTTATTTATAGATTCATATACATATGTAAATACGCAAACATGCTGCAATCTACATATCTGTCTGTATATATATTGCCCACACCAAGGGCTTCATCTCAGTTCCTCAAATTTGCCCGACAACATCACTTACGTCAGACTTGTGTGGTAACATTGACCCATTCATGAAATGGGCCTTTTAGGCCCAGAGTTCAAATCATAGAACTGCCAAAAACTTAATCCTGGTGGAGGAAGGCAATTGTCCCACTTGTTTTCCTTATTAGTGAAAGTCCTGGGTCTAGGGAATGATGTACATAGGCAAATCTATGTTCTGTGTAATAAGATGTAAAAAAATGTTATACATGTAATCATACTCTCTACAATATATAATAAATTAATAAAAACAAAATAAAATGAATACACTAACTGCAATATGCAGTAAACATATGCATGTAAGTATAAATCATGTATTTAAAATATATACGAATATTATTTTTGCAAGTGCTAGCAACAGGCCTGTCTTTCTTGTCTTCCAGCATTTGGAAGTTTCCCTTCCCCCACAGTACTGCAGATTTACCCAGACTTTAGTTCAAATCCCAGGCCCGGTAGAAAAAATGACGTGAATACAACACCAAGTAGCCTAATAATTGTTTAAATATTTTTAATGTATATATGTACGTATGCATGTATGTATTATGTATTTTTATTTTGTCAAGCACAGGGTTTGAACTCAGGGCATGGCAACTCTGCCTCAGCTTTGATAACTCTAGGCTGGGTTGCAGCCACTGGACCCACAGCCGAACCTAGGTTCCTGGGCCTCAAACTCTGACAGGAAAAATAAATAAATAAAACGACACAGAAAAAAAAAAAAAAAAAAACAGTAACTTGCAGATGGCTGCCAGTTTTACATTTGTTTTCTTTTCAATGTGACCATCCTGGGTCTAAATGACGGGGCTGAAAAGTGTTGGTAACCTGGCATTGCTGAAGGCTGTTGGGATTCCAGAGAAGCCATGGGCCAACACGATAACATAGGCCCTGTGTTCGAAGCTGGGTCCTGACCCCTACCAATGAAGGGAGATCCTAAGAGTCTTGTTCCTATTCATAGGAATACCGGTGGAAAGTTATGAATGTCAAGGTTGAATTATTTGTTTCTGAATGATACTAGCATAAAATTAGAGAATGATTTTAGGAGGCCGATGGATTTTAATGAATATTTTTGACACATTAAAAGAATACTATTAATTACATGGACACTATAGTTTCGGGACAGTGGTCGATATAATTAATAATTCATTAAGGATGAAAACCATAATATTAATTACATAGAGGCATAATAAATACCCAAGAATTGGTAGGAATGTAGCCTATATAACTAAATAATGTATAGACATCTCTGGCACTCTATAAAGATCTATATTTATTTGTGTACTAGCATCTGCATGTCCATCTGTTCTTGTTTTGTCAACCCCTGGGGCTCAATCTCAGTTGCTGGGAACTGTCGTCTCCATATGCCCCAGGCTGGCGTGCTGACACTGACCCATTCATGAATTGGGCCTTGTAGGCTGTGAGTTCAGATGCCAGCACTCACAAAAATTGAATCATGCAGTAAGACACAGGGTGACACTTTTTTTTTTTTTTCTGTGAAAGTCCTGGGTGTGAAGTTTCATACATTGGCAATTCTATATCCTAGGTAATAAATGTAGTAAATATTCCATGTGTTATAGCAGTCAATAAAATAAATGGTAAATGAATAAAAAAATAAAATGAATAACTACACTAAGCACAATTTGGAGTCAACATATGTAGCTCAATCTCAGGGCCTGGGCACTGTCTGGCTGCTGATTTGGCTAGTGGCTGCTGTGCTGGCAGTCACCCATTCATGAACTGGGCATTCTTTGCCCTGAGTTTAGATCCCAGAACTCCCAAAAATGTAATCTTGGAGTGAGAAGCCGAGCATGACACATGTTTTCCTTTTCTGTGAAAGTGCTCAGTGTCAGGTAGGATGTATAATTTGGATGCAAATTTATATGCTATGTAATAGGATGTAATAAAGGTAAAAAACATCATAGGTAGAAAAATTGCCACTACAATAAATGATAAACAGATTGAATCAGTAGTGAATCATTCTAGGATAAAATTAGATTCAATAAGTGTAGTTTGTGCATTAAGTTTAATTAATATTTTATTAAGCATTAACAGAATAAAAAATTTCATGGAGACATAAAAAACTAATAATTGGGAGTAACAAATGATGCATATTTTAATAATATATAGACATTGGTCTCATTCTATTAAATATCTAATTATATGTATGGATATATGTACATATATGATAAACAATTATAGGATATTGAGTAATTATTAATTAATGCTTTATTAGTTGTTAACTGGGACACATCATTAAATGGAGACATAATTTAATACTTAAGAATTGATAGCAATATTATCTATAATTTATTAATATGCAGAAATCTCTTTTTGTGTATATAATATTTATATACAGCAATCTCTATGTATTTATACCTCGTTCAATCCGGAGGCTCGGTGGTTGAGTGCTCTCACAGTAAGCATGAAGGCCTGGGTTCGTTTCCTCAGTGCAACAAAACAGAAAACTCAGAACTTCTGCTGTCCTTCAATCAATTGAGTGCTAGCCTTGAGCACAACCGTTAAGGGACATTGTCTAAGCTCTTACTCACGCCCCAGGTCTGATGCCAATAAAAGGTAGGATATTCTAACTGCAATTATAGAAGGACAGACTTCAAATACCTCATTACAGATCAAGCTAGGAGTCTGGTACTGACAGCTGCCACCTAACCTGACTTAGCCATATGTAAATCACTGCAACCCAGCTCCATGGGTCATCCTGGCTTATGCCCGTCATCCTAGCTGCTCAGGGGTTTTAAACACAGTCCTGGCAGGAAGTCTGAGAGACACCTCAAAATGTGGCTCCAAGCAGTAGAGCTTTGAGTTCAAGCCCCATGGCTAACAACCCCACCCCAGAAAAACACCCCACTAAACCGTTAGATGTGAATTTTTATGGTTTGTAAAATTTTCCTCAAAGAATGTAGATACTGATGAAAGCACCCTAATTCTAATGACAGCTTGTGGAATGGAGCTATGTTATGAGTCCTCCATAGGGTGCTCCGTTCTGAGGCCTGCACAGGGTGCTATGTGCTGAGTCTTTCACAGGATGCAGTGTGCTGAGTCCTGCATTGGGAGCTGGGTGCTGAGTCTATCACAGGATGTTGTGTGCTGAGTGCTGCAAAGAGTGCCATGTGCTGTGTCCTTAACCAGTGCATTCTTACATCTTGTCTATGTAAGAGCTCCACAACTTAGATGATTATACAGACAAGAATATTGAGGCACAGATAGGTCCCCAGGTCAGGGACAAAATTATGTATTACTGAAGACTCATGAGTTGTCTACAGCAGACAATGGTTTGGTTTGTTTTCTCTTGGTCATGAACCTTGAACTCGGGACTGAGGCACTGACTCTTACCTCTTGGACTCATGGCTAGTACTCCACCACGTGGAGCCATGGACACCCTTGCAGCAAAGGCCATGGCTAAGGGTCAGTAGCTGAAGTCTGTCATCCTGCCTTCTCAGGAAGCTGAGTTCTAAAGATCTGGGTTCCAAAGTATCCCAGACACAAAAGGTACCATGAGATTATTATCTCTAATTCGCTACTAACAACCTGAAGGGGAAGCTGGGTGCTTGAGCTCATGTAGGTTATCCTACCTACTCAGGAAGATGAAATTTGAAGAGCATGGTTCAAAGCTAGCCTAGGTAGGAAAGTCCTTGAAAAACTTAGTTCCAATGAACCACCAGAAAATCGGAAGTAGCTCTGTGGCTCAAGTGGTAAAGCACAAGAATTGAGCTGAAGAGGTTGGTCAGGGACAGCACCCATGCCAAGACTTCAACTCCTTCAAGCTACAACAACAACAACAAAAAGACAGAAATAAACTAACATAGCTGAAGTAGAGGGCTGGGAATGTGCCTTAGTGGTAGAATAATTTGCATATATGAAATCATGGGCTTCATTTCTCAGGACCACATCACTAGGACAAAGCCTGAAGTGGCTCTGTGGCTCAAGTGGGAGAGGGATATCATTCTACAAGACAAACTAGGTACAGTGCTCATGTCCTGAGGTCAAGCTTCAGGACGCATGTATAAGTGTGCATGCACACACACACACCCGCGCACACACACACACCGTGGAGTGAACACATACACACACACACACACACACACATACACACACACACACACACACACACACACACACACACACACACACACACATACACTCACAGACCAGAAGAGATGTTGTTACACAAAATGGTAAAGCACTGGGCTACTGCAACTGAGCTCATGGTCAGCACCCAGGCCCTGTGTTCAAACCCAAAACCTAGGCACCTAGGGCCCAACTAGGAGAAGTCAAAGGTTTCAAAACCTGATGAGCTTCACCAGTCCTAGATGACAGGGAGCTTTGTGATATCCAACATGTGCTTGTATTTCCCAAGCTTCCGGAAACATAGGAGAGGCATCATAGGCCCAACATTGCCTGCAATGTATCATTTCATTATGTTCAGTGCCCTAGTTTTCTGCCTGAAGGACTCCTGAATTATATTGAACACTGTAACTGAACACCAGAATATAGTCTGATAAAGGCAGGATAAGCACACAGAACTTGGCTTGCCATCGGAGGTGGCACAAATGAAGGTCTTCTGTTAAAACAGAGCACTGGGGAGAGAGATCGGTAAGGGTACAAAGAGGCCTTTTTCTCCTGACCTTCACTCATCCTCACTAACTGCCCCAGGTGGAGTTGTTTGTTACTCAGCTGTACAGGAGTGAGGGCTTTTGTGTGCCTGTCCAGAAAATGAGAGAGTCTTCCTCCAGCAGGACTGTGATGCAGAGAAAACCTCAGGTTACACTGTGAACAGTGAGGGGAGCGCCGGAACATGCTGTATTTTGAAAGAAGTCTCTCTGCTATGAACTCATTGTACTGAATACAAATTTCCTAGGTTGGTGCTATGCATCATAGCTACTCAGGAATTTCACCTATAAGAATACAATACATAGACAAAGACATGGAAATACAGGCTCTTTTTGAGGGGGCAGGTCCTGGGGTGGAAATATAAGCCTATGCATGGTCCCTGAGCTCCTTTTGCTCAAGGGTACTGCATTAAGCTTGAGTCACAGCCCCACTTCTGGGTATTTCTGTGATCTCTTAGAAATAACTGTGTCATGGACTTTCCTACACTGGCTGCATTCAAACTAAGTTTCTGTATATCTCAGCCTCCTGAAGACCTGGGATTACAGACAGCAGCCACTGGCACCTTATTTCTTCTCTTCTTCATTTCTTAATCTGGACAATCTGACTTCTTAACAGTGTCATTCCCAAGGTTTTAATTTATAATAACCTACCAAATATTCTTTATAGCTGCTTTCTCTTAGAAGGATTTTCTCTCCTCATCTTCACCTCTGTCACAGGTTTGAGGCCAAAAGTGAGAAATGAGTGTCACAGGATTTGAAAGCAAATATCCACAGTACATGCCAGTTCTGTCAATTAGCATTGAGCTGCTGTGAATTTACTGTCTCAAGCTATAAGGACCAAAACTGGAGCGATCCTCATAGAGTCTGCATTCCTCCTTTTGACTATAAAATGATCTAATAATTATGAGTGTTTTGTGTCTCCAACATTAAGTGTCTAGAACACACTAGGAGCATCTTCATGTGAAGGGTTAAAGTTTTGAGGCAGTGACCGCTTGTTGCTTGTTTCTAGCAGAGCAACACGTGGTGGTAATCCAAACACCTGGTTGGTTGTGTGCCTTTATAAACCCTGCAAATCTTTAGCTCGGGGTTCTCCTCCAAGTCTCCGCTCTGTGAGAGTATAGGAGGAGTCCTGAGCTACAGCCCGTTTAAATAAAACCTTAAAACAGCTGTAAAATCTGACTCTGGATGTTCTTCATGGTGGGGATCCTGCAACCTGGGTATAACATATTAGTGGGGGCTAGTCCAGGATCCCCCAAAGACCCCCCAGATCTCATACTCCAAATATAATACAGAGCTGTATTTGTTAATTTGTCTTGTCCTGTCATTTGTCTGTTTTACATTCATTTTCCTTTGTGAGGATGGCAAATCCGATTCATAAAGGGTTGTTGAAGCAGACGTGCTTGCACGACAACCCTGGAGGAACTGGGAGACATCCAAGATCATCTTGTGAGGCGGGGGTCCTTGGAAACCCACCATGTGGGGCAGGGGTCCTTGGAAACCCGCTGTTTGGGGCAGGGGGGGACGATCCTTGGAACACTGCTGTGTGTATTGTGGGGAGGGTGTCGGTTCAGTTTGGGGCTGGAACTGACCACGAGGGCCTCCTAACAGAGGCCCAACTCGCCCACTGTGGCTCTGCTCCTTCTGCTGTGTGGCGTGGGTGTGAAACCCCACCATGACTATACTCAGTGGACCAATTTGGGAGATCTCCACTTTGTAAGTTTTTTTGTAACTGTAAGGCCTGAGTGTGTTTTGTTTGTACTGTTTATTGTTTTTTGGACTGTACGTCTGACGGGACTGGAAGCCATGGGCACCACTCCATCTAGCAACCTAGACTTACAAAAAGAAACTGAAACAGAGGCAAAGAAAAGTACCCCCCGGTTTTTCAGGGAGATAACTTGGAAGAAGAAATGTTTCCTCCCCCATACTCTCCTTTCCATGTTCCTCTTGCAGAACCTGTGAATGATCAAGAGGAGGAGGGAGGTATAGAACACTCGACACCTTCCCTTTAAGTTTCTGAGGGGCCAGTCACTCGACAATGCCGTGGGATCAACCCCCCTTCTAATGCAGCTGTTTTGCCCTTACGTCCCATAGGTATTGTGGATGCAGATGGTCAACAGCAACTCCAATATTGGCCATCTTCTACCAGTGATCTATACGCTTGGCACACCCCAAATACCCCCTTTTCTGAGAAACCCCAGGATTTAAATCGTTTGCTTGAAATTATTCTCTTTACTCATCAGCCCACTTGGGATGATTTTAGTCAGCTTTTACAGGGCCTTTTTTACCACCGAAGAGAGAGACTGTATCCAAGAGGTGGCCCAGAAACATCCCTGGCTCCACAGGAGCACCTATCACGGATCCTGCCCTGATCACTGCCTATTTTCCTGAGATCCCACCTACATGGGGCTACAATACAGTTGAAAGTAGGAGCAACTCCTCATCTATCCCCAGGCTCTGTTGGCAGGTCTCAAGGCGGCGGATTGCCAAAGTACTAATAAGGTCAAAGTTTATGATTTTAGAGAGGGAGGAAGTGAATGTCCGGCAGCATATCTTGAGCGGCTCATGGAAGCTATTAGTCAATATACCTGTATGATCTTGAGACCCAGGAGTCGGCTCAGATGATTATGTTTGCCTATATAAATCAAGCTGCACATAAAGCGAAAGTTGCAGGCTCTAGACAGACTTGGTGAAAAGTCTATTAGGGATCTAGAAGCTGCGGTGGAAAAGGTTTACAATAAGAAAGAGACAGAGAAGCAAATACAGAAAAGGAAGGACAGAGAACGTGAAATTGAGTGTGAAAAGAGAGCAGGCCAAAGAAAAGAGGCCAGACTTGTTGGCCTCACCACTATCGCATGCCGAGCATACCTGGTTCACAGATGGCAGCAGTTTCATTTGAGATGGAAAAAGGCACACCGGTGCAGCAGTCACCACAGACACTGAGATAGTGTGGGCAGAAGCACTCCTCCAGGGAACGTCTGCACAAAGAGCAGAACTAGTGGCACTAACAAAAGCCCTACAGAAGGGAAAAGGGAAGAGACTAAACATTTACACGGACAGTCAGTATGCTTTTGCCACTGTGCATGTCCATGGAGCCATTTACCAAGAGAGGGGGCTGTTGACAGCTGACAGAAAGGCTATTAAAAATGAACACGAAATTTTAAGAGTCATCTGTGCCTCATGGGAACCAGCAAATATTGCCACTCTCCTGGCCATCAAAAGGTAACTGATTCAATATCCAAAGGAAATAACTTGGCCGATCAGGCAGCTAAGGAGGTGGATCTCTACCCAGAGCGGAAGTAGACCCAGGGCCACAAGCTTTGCCTCCTGAGCCTCAGTACTCCCAAAAAGACTTAGGGTAGATAAAGAAAATTTCCATGGACAGAGAAAGAAATGAAGACTGGTGGAAAACTGGTGAGGGGAATCTTATCTTGACACAAAAATTGGGCAAGAGGATTCTTACGAGAATCCATCGGGTCGCTCACATGGGAACCCAAAGAATGGAGGACGTGCTCCTACACTCAAATAAAAATCAGGCAAGGAAATCAACTCATTGAGGGCATTGTTAAAAATTTTAAAGCCTGTCAGTTCACCAAGGCCCCTAATCAACTGGTTACAAAAGGAGCTCACCTCCATGGAGCTAGGCCAAGTGTCTATTGGGAAGTAGACTTTGAAATTGGAAAATTTGGATATAAATATTTGCTAGTTTTTGTAGACACCTTTTCAGTATGGGTTAAAGCCTACACAACGAAACACGAGACTGCGAACATCATGGCTAAGAAGACCCTGGAAGAAATCCAACCCAGGTAGGGCTTCCCATCCACCATCCGGTAGTACAATGGACTGGCTTTGGTCTCAAAAGTAACTCAGGGAATAGCCACGGAACTGGGGATGGATTGGAAATTGCACTGTGCTTATAGAGCCCAGAGTTCAGCGCAGGTAGAAAGATCGAATCAGACTCTAAAAGAGACCTTAACTAAATTGGCCTTGGAGACTGGTCCAGACTGGGTATCGCTCCTTCCTTTTGCCCTGTTTAGAGTAAGAAATTCACCCTATTAGCTTGGCTTTACTCCTTTTGAAATAATGTATAGACACCCTCCACCCATTATGCCTAGCCTTCAGTCTGAATTGCTTGCAGATTTGGATGATATTGAATTTCTGTGTAAATTTGACTACTTACAGCTGGTGCATAAGGGGATGTGGCCCCAGCTTAGTGCATTATATGATTCTGCTTCTATTCCTACCCCCCATTTGTTTAAACCAGGGGACTGGGTGTTTGTTTGAAAGCACAACCTGATATCTCTGGAACCACGGTGGAAGGGACCTTACATAGTGCTAATGGCTACACCTACTGCGCTTTAGGTGGATGGCATTGCTGCTTGGACCCACTGCTCCCACACCAGACAGGCTGATCCCTTTGCCCTGGACAACCGTGGGTAAACATGGGAAGTCTCCAAGCATCCTTCCCAACCACTCTGCATACACCTCAAGGAAAGAAAAATGAACTGATTGTTATTGGGATTGTTGTTTAATAGTATGGCTAAGGTCAGTTAGGGACCATTCAAGATCAAGAGCAGTTGGAGTTTAGTTTGGGGCTTGAGCCACAAGATTGTGTCTCAGGACCATAAGTCAAGGGGGGGAATGAAGGGTTAAAGTTTTGCGGTTGGTTGTGTGCCTTTATAAACCCTGCAAAACTTTACCTTGGGGCTCTCCTCCTAGGTGCTGCTGTGTCGGAATGTAGGACAAGGCCCAAGCTGCAGCCCTTTTAAGTAAAACCTTAAAACAGCTATAAAGTCTCACTCTTGGTGGTATTTTGGTGGGGGTCCTGAAACTGGAGTATAACAATGTTTCCATTTTTCTCTAGTACTCCTTGATATTTAGACTAAGGGTTTGGGTGGGGTGGCAATCCCTGAGGAAACCACTTGAAGCCTCCTCAGGAGAATGCCATTCAAGGCAGCTGAGCAGGAGAGTCTCTGAGACTATTTTGTCCAATAAACCACCAGAGAACCAGAAGTGGAGAAGTGGCCCAGAGGGTAGAGCTCCAGCTTTGAGAGAGAAAACTGAGCAGAAGATACAATCCAGACTAGGCAGGAAATCCTGGGAATTGCTTATGTCCAATTAACTGCCAGCTGGCAGGAAGTGGAGCTGTGGTGGAGGTAGAGCCTCAGCCTTGAGCAAAGCAGCTCAGGAATACATCAATCCCTTAGTTTAAGCCCTGGGATGGACACAAAAAAATTCAAAAAGAGAAGGCCAAGTTTATGTATCAGTGCCCTACCTACTAATGTGTGTATGTTTATTACCTCCCATAGTGAAAACTCTGCTTTTTTTTACTGGTTTATTTTTCAGATATGCTAGTTGTGAATACTGAATCATTGTCTTCATTTCAGGCCCATTGCTTTTCTCTTCCAGGGTTCTAGGCCTGTGCCTTTATATGATGCACACTGAAGCTCTCAGCAGCCTTTATTTACATTTTATTATGAGGGCAATTCAGGAACAATCACAAATCCGGCAGAGGAAGAGAAGATCAGGTTTCTTAGAAGTAACCGGTATTCAGAAAAATAAACTTGAGAACATAAAGTGCTAGAGTACTTATGTAAAAACTGCTATTAAGAAAAATATGAAGGGGCTGGGAATATAGATTAATGAGAGAGTGCTTCCCTAGCATGCAAGAAGCCCTGGGTGCGATTCCTCACCACCTGTACACACACAAAGCCACAATGTGTGCTGTGGCTCAAGTAGCAGAGTGCTAGAGACAGTGCCCAAGCCTTGAGTTCAACCCAACAACTGTCAAAGAGATAGCTACCTAGGTAGGAAGGAGGTAGAGAGATAGAAAGAAATAAAGAGAAAGAGAGAGAGAGAGAGAGAGAGAGAGAGAGAGAGAGAGAGAGAGAGAGAGAGAGAGAGAGAGAGAGAGAGAGACAGAGAGAGAGAGAGAGAAAGAAAGAAGGAAGGAAGGAAAGAAGGAAAAAAGGAAAGAAAGAAAGAAAGAAAGAAAGAAAGAAAGAAAGAAAGAAAGAAAGAAAGAAAGAAAGAAAGAAAGAAAGAAAGAAAGAAAGAAGAAGGAAGGAAGGGAAGGAGGGAGGGAGGAATAGAGGGGGGAGGGAGGGAGGGAGGGAGGAGAGAGGGAGGGAGGGAGGGAGGAAGGAAGGAAGGAAGCAAGTAAGGAAGGAAAGAAGAAAAGAAAGAAAGAAAGAATATTGATAGATGAATCTGTTTTTGACGTCAGAAGGAAAGAAGGGAACACTTCCCAATCATGAATCTTTCTGCAGTGTGCCAGGACACCAGCATCGCCTTCACACAAACGCAGAGCAGGATGACTGTATCTGTCCCTCTCCTCAGGTAGCCAAGAGCCCCAGAGTCATGAGGGCAGAGCCAGGTTCTAACTCAGGTACTTGGAGACAGAAGAGAAATTGCCCTGCCCCTCCTTGGACCGGGGATTTGCATTAATGATGTGGAGCATGAAGTAAGGATAATGGACTGGCAGAGATAGAAGGACCTTCAAACCTGACAAATGGAGAGTAAGAAACCCACTTCCTAAGACCAGAGAGGAGGGTTGTTTTTTACTCTGTTCCTCCCCTCTCCTGCACTAAACTGGCTCTCTATTGTTAACCTAAAGATAGCCTGAGGATCCCTTCACCTGACAGAGGAAGGTTAATTAGTCATCGTTTGAAGAGGCTGAGAAAAGCCTGATCCAGCTGTAACTCTATCAAATGTTTCAGGTTTCCCCCATTGCTGGCTGTGCCTGGAATGAATGAAATGGTTTCGCAGCTCACTTCCTTGTTGAGTGTGTATATTCTGCCTCCTAATCCTGCAGGCCTAGTTCTCTGCACCTAGCCTGGCTTTTGAAACTGTTTTCTGTCCTTCAAATACAATGTTACACTGGAGTTCTTCCTGCTAACAGAGATAGGGCTTGGATCCTGAGAACTTCATTTGAACCCCAGATGGGTCAATAATATTTCTTTCCTTCTTCTGTAGCTCAAGAACTCCAAGAACATTTAGAGTGCAAGTAACTTCTCATCACCAAGGGAAACACAGGAATTTCTTGAGCATCTGACCTTTCAGAACAGGAAGTCAGAGTGTCCTAGACTTCCCTGCCTTTGCTAGTTTCACACAGTGATAAAGACCGCAGCCTCCTGACCTAGGGTGATGGGCTTGAGCTATTGGTTCTCTGCTATGGTCAGAACTGTAATGACATTGACAATACAAGTCAACTGCTTATCACAAAGGGCTTGGGGAGCATATTAAGCCTTTCAACAATGTGCCTTTCAGAACCCTGTAGGACACAAGTTTATAATGCTAGAGTCTGAGAGGCTGGGATTATGGATGTGCTACACTTGAATCTTGAGGTCTGACTCCAATTCTGTGTACATCTGCATTTATTTTCCAAAAAAAAATATTCTCATAAACATCAAATAGGAAAATTACTTTGATTCTCCCTCACTCTTTTTCCAGGTGTGTGTCTCAAACTGAAGTCTGGGTGCTGTCCCTGAGCACTTTAGCTCAAGGCAAACACTATACCACTTGACCCACAGTGCCACATGGGGGTTTTTGATGGTTCATTGGAGGTAAGAGTCTAGCAGGCTTTCCTTCCCTAGGCTGTCTTCAAACTGTGATCTTCAGATCTAAGCCTCCTGAGAAAGAAGTTTTCTAGAGCTACTGGAATCTGGCATATTTATTTTTACCAGACCTGGGGCTTGAAATTAGGGCCTGGGTACTGTCTTTGAGCTTCTTTTTTCTCAAGTCTACCACTCTACCACTTAAGCCACACCACAGCTTCTGGCTTTTCCTGAGTGTATGGCACTGAGGATTCAAATCCTGGCATTCATTCATGCTGAGCAAGCTCTCTACCACTAAGCCACATTCTCAGCCCAAACTTACAATTTTACCCTTAACTTGCCTATCCACAAAAAAGGCTTCTGAGTATAAATCGTCTAAACAAATCCCTATAGGAAGTTGTCCAAAGATAAATAAGACAAAGCTCATACTGGGGACAGACTCTAACCATGTGATGACTTGACAAATGCCTCCATTTAATTATGTATCATGTGTCAACACTTAATAAAGTATTAATGAAAATGAATCAATGTACTTAATTATTGTGTATAATTTTATAATATGTGTACACAATATAATAAATATGTGTATAACAATACTAAATACAATAAACAGTAAAATGAATAAAATAAAAATTAAATACAAAATCAATAATAAAAATCATAATATGCAATAAACATACATATGTAACTATATATCTTATATTACACATGTATACAAATATTTTTTCTATTGCAGGGCCTTAATTCAGGCCCTGGGAATTCTAGCTTGAAAATCTTTTCCTCAAGGACAGGGAGCTTAGCCTTCACCCAAGGTGCAAAAGAGTAACTTGGACAGTGAGCTCAAATCTCAAAATTGGCAGAAATACTGGTCCCAGTTCCAAGAAAGTGCCTTAATATTTGTAACAGAAACAGTTTTGTTTATCAAGTTGCATACTGAACACTGAAAAAGATCAGTGTACAATTTTGTACAGCTATTCAGACATCCATCCCTTACCCATAAAGTGCTTCTTGAGCACGATATAATTTTTTGTACGTTTTTTATTTTAAAAATGTTTTACAGAGTGGTCACAGTTACATGACCAAGGTAATGAGTACATTGGAGCATTGTTGCATCCTCATTTGTTTTTTCCTTACCATCCCTTCCCTTCCACCTTCACAACTAACATCCCTGCTGAGGTCACTGACTTAATTATTTATTTTTGGCTTGGCATGGGGTTTGAACTCAAGTAATGGAAACTCTGCGCTTTCCGTCACATTGCTATGGATTCATCAAGTCTCTGAGTTCAAATCCCAGGCTAGGAAAGAAAACTGGCAGAAATTCCAAACCAAGGAGCTTTATTATTTCAATTTCGTTAGTGAGTTAGTTAGTTAATGAATTAATTAGTTAATTAATTTTGCAACCACGGGGCTTGAACTCAGGTCATGGCAACTCTGACTCAGCTTCACTCTCCCTAGGCTGGGGTGGTGCTTCTGGACCCAAAGTTGATCCTGGGACCATAGGCCCAGAGGGCTTGCAGGAAAAAAAAAAGCAGAACAGCACAAAAAGTGGGGAGCTGTAGAGGGCTCAGGGTTTTAAAATTTTTTCTTTGCATGCTGACCACCCTGGGTCTGAATGATATGGTTTCAAACTAGACCTGGCCTGCAATTGCTGATGGCTGGCAGCCTATCAGGGAAGCCATAAGCCAACATGTCAACATAGGCCCTGGGTTCAAATCTTAATCCTTACACTTACCAAATGGCAGGAGATCACAAGAGACTCATATATAATAAATACCTGAGTGTTAGTAGGAACGTAGTAGATATCATTCAGTCATAGACAGCTCTGAAACTCTTTAACAATATTTATTTATTTGTATACCACCCTAAGCCTATCCATGTATTGCTGTTTTGGCCAAACTTGGAGCTTGATCTCAGTGCCTGGGAACCACCTGACAGCTTCATTGGCTAGAGGCTTCTGTGCTCACACTCACTCAATCATGAATTGGGACTGCTAGCCCTTGAGTTCACATCCCAGCATGGCCAAAAATATAATCTTTGAGTAAGAAGCTGAGTGTTACACATGTTTTCCTTTTCTGGGAGAGTCCAGGGTATCAGGCATGATGGAGAACACATCTACAAATCTAGATGGTATGTGATATGATGTAAACAATGTAATAAATGTTATAGGTGTCATCAAAGTCAATAAAATGAATCATAAATAAATGAATAAAAAAGAAATAAAATGAATAACCACACTAAACGTGATATGGACTGAACATCTGTATGGAAGTATAAATCCTAACACACTAAACACGGTATCTACTGAACATCAGTATGGAAGTATAAATCCTATCTTTAAAATGTATACAAGGAGTATGTTTTCCATGCCTGAGGATTGAATTCAGCCCACCACCATGAGAAAGCAATGGCGGGAAATCCTGAAATACTGGTTTCCCGACAAGGAAAAGTCATGAAATTGGATCGATCTTGTCGAATGAGTAGTTCATGCATGATGTGACTAGGAAATGATAGGCAAGACTCATGGGGTATCTCTTATTTTTAAAGCAGTGTTGATTAAGCATGACAATAATAATCACAATCATGAAATGAAGGCATCTGGAAAGATCCAAGAATAAGTAGCCACATGGTAGATTGGATTCAATCACAGATTATCATCTCTCCTACTCTATACAAATGTGTACTTATTTGCATACTACCTTCAACTTATGAATGGATGACTGTTTTGTTGCCCTCCCCCCACACCCTCATCATAGGCTCT
Organism: Dipodomys merriami; assembly: GCF_024711535.1. Classification (NCBI taxonomy): domain Eukaryota; kingdom Metazoa; phylum Chordata; class Mammalia; order Rodentia; family Heteromyidae; genus Dipodomys; species Dipodomys merriami. Next base: position 1,279,489 of record NW_027203326.1, read on the forward strand.
ATCTCAGGTCCTGGGAACGAACTTACTCCTTAGTGGCTCACAGTCTGGTGTGCTTACATGGACCCATTTGTCAATTGGGTCTGATAGTCCCCGAGTTCAAATCCCAGCAGTGCCAAAAGATTCATGTTGATGTCAGAAGCCAATTGTTGCACCTGTGTTCCTTTCCTATGCAAGACCAGGGTCTCAGCTATGATGAACAATGCATGGGCCACGCTCTGGCCGTGGGAATAGGTTGTTATCATGTGATCCCAGTTATACCTGTCATCATATACTGAAGAAAATACACAATACATCCATGCATACAATACAAAATAGAATACCTACACTAAATGCACAATGCAGTCCACACACGGATTTGAATATACATCCCATGTTTAAATGATGCATTCTGGACAATTGTGGCCCCCCTGGTGCTCGACCTCTGTTCTTGGGATCTGACCAGCTCCTTAGTGGTTCACAGTCTGGTGTGATCACGTGGACCCATTGGGCAGTTGGACCTCCTAGGCCCAAAGTTCAAATCCCAGCACTGCCACAATTCACCCTGATGTGAGAAGCCAGTCATTGCACCAGATTTCCTGTGTTGTGCAAGTCCTGGGTTTCAGCTAGGTTGGAGAATGCATAGGCAACTCTATACTCATGGAAATAGGTTGTCATCCAGGTCACCACAGTTATATCTATCATCCTATACTCAAGAAAATGCACAATACATCAATGAATAAGACACAAAATAAAGAGAACGACTACACCGAATGCAAGATGCTTTCCATCCATGTATGGAAATATAGATCCTCTGTTTAAATGATGAATTTATGACGATATTGGCCCCTACCAGGTCTTCAACTCAAGTCCTGGGAACGGCCTACCTCCTTAGTGCCTCACAGGTTGGTGTGTTCACCATGACCCATTCACCAATTGGGCCTGCTAGACCTTGAGTTCAATTTGGGCCTGCTAGACCTTGAGTTCAAATCCCAGCACTGCCAAAAGATTCAACTTGATTTGAGAAGCCAATCGATCCACCTGTTTTCCTGTCCAGTAAAAGTCCTGGGTCTCAGCAAGGATGGAGAATTCTATATAGACAACTCTATAGCCATTCGAATAGGTTGTTATCCATGTCAGCATAGTTAGAAGTCAAGTGTGAAACTTTTTTCCTTTTCTCTGAAAGTCCTGGGTGTCAGGCATAAAGGAGAACACGTCTACAAATTTAGATTCCATGTGATAAGATGTCATCAATGTAATAAAGGGAATGGGTGTCATCATATTAAAATCAATGGTAAATAAATGAATAAAACAAAAAGTACAAGGAACAAACACACCAAACGTGTATGGACTGAACATCCATAGGTAAGTACAAATCATGTATTTAAAATGTATATAAATAGTATGGTTTTCCAAGGCTAGGGCTTGAATTTGGGTTACAGTACAGGCCTGATTTTCATATCTTCAAATACGGTGAGCTTCCCCTTCTTTCACAGTGCTACATATTTACCCACAATATGAGTTCAAATCCAAAGCCTGGCAAAATAAACGGGGTGAATTGCAAGCCAGGGAGCTAACCTCTTTCAATTATTTTTTGCTCAGCAGGGGGCTTGAACTCAGGTTGTGGTAATTGCCTCAGCTTCGATCACCCTATGCTGCGTTGCAGCCATTGGAACCACAATATATCCTGGGATCCTAGACCCCTAGGCCTTGTGTGGCAAAAATGTACAAAAAAAATGCAGTGATATGGCCTTTTTATATTTTCTTCCTTTGCACGGTGACCCTCCGGGGTCTGAATGACACTGTTGCAAAGAGTACTTCACCTTGCATTGCTGAAGTTTGTCAGACTATTGAGGAAGTCATAGGTCCACATGGCAATGTAGGCCCCTATTCCGAATCCCATTCCTGACACCAAAAAATGGCAGGAGATACTAAGAGACTTGTTCCCATCCATGAGAATAACAAGGTAATATTATCAATGTCACAGTTGAATGAGTTGATGGTGAATGATGCTCCTATAAAATTAGACAGCATCATTTCAGGAGACTGATTTTATTTAATATTTATGAAGCATTAAAAAATACTGTTACTTACAGAATGCAGTAATTTCAGGATATTGATTATTTACTTAATAGTTTGTTAAGAATGAAAACAATAACATTAATTACATGTAGCATTATAAAAACCCAAGAATTGGTAGGAATGTAGTCTATATAACTGAATAATGTATAGACATCTCTGGCACTCTATAAAGATATATAATTATTAGTGTACTACCATCTGCATGTCAGTCTGTTCTTATTTTGTCAACAGCTGGGCTCAATCTCAGGTACTCGGAACTGCCTGTCAGCTCAATTTGCCACACGAGGGCAGGCTGACACTCACCCATTCATGAATTGGGCCTTGTAGGCTGTGAGTTCAGACGCGAGCACTCCCCAAAAATGAATCGTGTAGTAAGAAGCTGATGGTGACACGTTTTCCTTTTCTGTGAAAGTCCAGAGTGTCAGGAAGGACATGCAATACATATGCAAACCTATATCCTATGAAATCAATGTAATCACTGTTCTATGTGTCATAATAGTCAATAAAATGAGTAGTCAATACATGAATAAAACAAAAAATAAAATAAATAACTACACTGCATGCAATATGGAATCAACATATGTATACAAATATAAATTATATATTTAAAATATACACAAATAGGATGTTTTCTAGTGGTGGCCATCGATTTCAGGCGAAAGGAACAGACTTGAATTTCTTGAATTCAAGGAGGCAAGCTTCCCCTTCCCACACAGTGAAACTGTAGGGTTACCTAGACCATGAGTTCAAATCCCAGTCCTGGCAGAAAAAAAATGGCATCTCCATGATATGTGATTACCAATTCTTGGGTATTTCATTTGGCCTCCATTTAATGAATGTGATTATTTAAATGTTTCATAAAGTTTTAATTTATATCGACCAGTGTCATATAATGAAATTGTGTATAATTTTATCCTCAAATCATTCAAGTACTGCCCATTTAATCATGACATACATCACATTCCTTTGGTAATCATATGAATAGGAATGAGTTTCATAGGATCTCCTGCCATTTGTTGGTGGCAGGACCAGGATTCAAACTGTGGGCTCCAGTTCTTACCACTTAAACCTGAGGATAGGGAACTCACAGGTCTGTCCAAGAACACCAGCAAATCCAATGATTAGCCAGGCATCAGTGGATCTCAGCAATACTCCTTGAATCTTACAAGGCTGTGAAAGGAGAATCATGGTCAAAGTCACCATAGGCAGGAAAGTCCTTGAGACTCCTGTCCAACTTGTGCCAAGAAAGCCAGAAGAAAAGACGTGTGGCTTTAGTGGTAGAGAGCTAGCCTTGATCAAAAGCAACTCACAGATTGTGCCCAGATCCTGAGTTCAAGGTCTGGGAACAAACAGATATATACAACAATCTGTGCAGCCATCCTGCTAAAGCAGGTCACCCACTTGTCCCCAACTGGCTTGGACAGAGTTCCAGGGGAAAAGGGGTGCTGTCATTTTGAATCTGCCCATTCTGCCTGCATCACAGGATTCCAGCCACACCCCCATTGTTTCATTGTTCTTTCTGACCAATGGGATACAAGAATTGTGGCCACGCCCACATTCCATCCTGCCCAGTAGCACCTTAATTCCCTCTGTTTGTTGACACCACTACCAACAGTTGAGGAAGGTAGAGATGGCTGAGTGGTGATCAACAGACTCAACATCTAAGAGGAGAGGCCTTCCTCAGGCCCACCATATTCCTGCCTGAGCCCCGACCCCTCCCCCCTTCCCCATGGAGCAGCATTTCAAACCTGGTGCTGCCATGTTCAGACCCATGGTTTCCTCAGGCAATGGTGTAATGGTGTGCCACGAGCCAGCTTGCGGCCCTGACCTGGTCCTGGCTCTCTTGTTCTCTGCTCAGGGCCTGAGTGTCTGTCATGCCTCTGCCATTGCTGCTTGCCCCAACTGGAGCAGCTGCCAACAGCTTATGCCAGCAACACATGTGAGTGGCTGCCACAGAACCCCGCACCCTGCCACTCCATATCCCCTCACCTCCGACCTGTACCCACACCTCCCCTGTGCCCCACCATCTGGCCCACACACTGCCACAAATGTGCCCCAGGGGTGGGGGTAGGTGTTGACCGGAGTATCCCACCATCATCCCCAGCGGTTAGTGTCCCAGGAAACAGGGAGATGCAGGGTTGGGTGAGGCGTGGGTGCCACAGTTCCTCTGTCCTGGAGCAGTGGGAACCACACTGCCACACATCTGCACCCAAACGCTCCCTGGTGGAAACCCGGTGGCATTAGTCAGAGGTGGGGAGCAGCATGTCTACACCAGCCTTCTGGGGTCTTTTCCTTTTATTCTGGAGATGGGAGATGTTGGATGCAGAAGATAGACACCCTTGCTGTGTGAGCCCTTGTCTCCTGTGCTCGGTCAACCTTTCACCTGAAGACAAAGAGACAGAGACAGAGAGAGGGACAGAGAGAGAGAGAGAGAGAGAGAGAGAGAGAGAGAGAGAGAGAGATCATCTTTTTCCTTGTACAGCCTGACTGTGCTCAGGTGAGTGATCAGTTGGCAAATTGCAGGTGCTGCATGGATGAGTCTTCTGTCACTGGACTGGATGTGTGTGTGTGTGTGTGTGTGTGTGTGTGTGTGTGTGTGTGTGTGTGTGTGTGTGTGTGTGTGTGTGTGTGTAGAAGTGGGTTGTAACAAGGAGGCTGAATGTTTTGGTAACTTCTACCTGCTATCTTTGGGCTGTGTATGGGCTTCACAACTGAGGTCTGGGGGCCTGGAACGGTGAGAGGCTTGAAGGGGACATAGCACTATTAAATTACAAGAACAAGGGATCTGTTTGCAATGGAGCTGTGTACTCCCTTGGGCCTGGTTGGTGGAAGTGGGAGCTTGGGAGGACCTGGGAGTGCGACCTGCAGGGGATAGCTTCCTAGGGGGACTAAGAGCAAGGCCAACACTTAGTGAGGATATGAGTTCTGCTAGTATGGAGCGCAACAGCATAGGTCAGACTCTGGGTCTTCTCATCATGACGTCTGATGGGCGAGGCCAGCCCTATTTTAAATCTTGAGCTGTGATCTTCCCATCTCAGCCTCCTGAGTACCTATGATTATTGGCATGAGCCTCTGGCACTGGGACTCTGGTTCTTTTTGGTATATTAGGGTTTGACCTCAAGGCCTTAGGCTTGCCCGTCAGGTCTTCTACCATGCAAGTCAAGCTTTTGTGTCTTGGGCATTTCTGAGTTTGAGAATTAATATATGCTCAGACTGGGCTGGAACATGGTCCTCCTATCTGTGATAAGCATCAACCACCAGGCCTGGTCTTCTGTAGTTGGGATGGTAGACATGTAGCGCCACGATCAGTCATTGGTTTAGATTGATTGTCCCAAACTCAGTCCACGGCAGCCAATTCTTGACCAGAGGTGAAGCTCTGGGTTAGACCTTGACCATTGTACTTCAATCTCCTCATGTGTCAGTTGTGAGGAAACAAGGGATTAATACAGAGGGATCTCTGGAGCAGGGACAGGCACACAGGGAGGGGCCATCTGATACTGTTCTTGGCAATTCTGCGAGCATATGATAGGATGATACCCAGAATGATCTCCGATGGTGTGTGTTATCAATGGTGCAACAGGTATGGGATTGTGAAGCAAAACATGGCTTTCTTTATTACCCTATCCCCATGAGTAATGGGATCCTTCACTTTGTTCAGTTATGAAGCTGGAGAAACTGATGCACAGAGAAGCCGGGTGACCTACTAATAACTTCCAGCTGACAGGACGCTCGGCCTGACTTCTCTACCATCCTTCCTAGGACAATGAGTGCTACTCAGTCCATTTCTTGTGGTGGGAAGTCCACTTCTTTTCAGTCATGGGGCTTGAACTTTGGGCCTGGGGCAGCTCCCTGAGCTCCTCAGCTCAAAGCTAGCACTCTACCACTTGAGCCACAGCACCACTTCCAGTTTTCTGGTGGTTCTTTGGAGATAAGAGTCTCACAGGGGTTCCTTCCCAGGCTGGCTATATACCACGATCTTCATATCTCAGCCTCAATTGTACTTCAGCTTATAGGCCTGAGCCACCGGCACCTGGCTTAAGTGTAATTCTGACCTTCTTTCTTTCTCTTTCTCTCTCAGGAACTGATTCAATGCATGCTGGAGGAGGTGGATCAGCATCCCCATGTGTTTGGAACCAAGGTGGCCCTCTCATTCTGGAGGTAGGCTGTGGTTCAGTAGCTGTCCCGCTCAGTCTATTGTACTAGCTCCATGAGGTAAGTCCCTCTGTGCCCTGGCTATAAGGTGACAGTTATCCATTGGCCATTTAGCCTTACTGGACTCAGTACTGTGTTCAATGCTCTTTTCTAGCAAAAATTTCTGGTTAAAATTATGATATATAGTTACAAAATGAAAATGTAATGCCATCTTAAAAAAGTCATTTAGGATTCTGGGAATGAGGCTTCATGGTATGGTGATTGCCTTGCATGCATGAAACCCTTGGTTCAATTCCTCAGTACCACATAAATTGGAAAGGAAACACTGGAAGTGGTCTTGTGCCTCAAATGGTGGAGGGTTAGCTTTGAGTAAAAAAACAACAACTGAGGAATAATTCCCAAGCGCTGAGTGTCAGCCCCAGGACTGCCAAAACAACAACAACAACAACAACAACAATGAACATTTAATTAATAAATGCAAAATAAAGAAATCATACTTGGAATATATAATTGCTCCTTCCATACTGATACCTGACAATAGTCCCTAATTCATGTACTTTACCTGTGTTAGGATACTGTGTTGAAAAAATGTTTTGTTCATTAGGTCACGTCAATTAATACCAGGAATGTGCTTAGATGTCAGGTGAAGATTAATTCTGGAAATTGAAAGATTCCAGGCTTTTGAGTGTGGTCAATGCTAATCACAATGAGAAAGGTTGTCTAAGTGAGATTTGGAAACTCTTTTGGCAAGTCATCGCACCAAAAATGCAGAGGCTAATTAACAGTTGTGATAGAAGAGAAGGAATAACTCCAGATGGAAAGAAAATGTAATAGTAACTAAGCTGTAGCAGAAAACGTTCTAGGGAACCATTTTTGGTTATTGAAGAACTAGCTATCAACTAGGCTTATTTCTCATTGCCTTTAGCATTCAAAATCTCCTAGGCTAGTTCTTAATCTCTGTGTGAAAAATGTATCTCCTTCTATGCTGTTCTTTCATAACTGATCTCCTTTGCTTTCTAAAAATCTTTCTATATTTCTCTATGAACATTTTCTGATACTAAATACACCTACAAAGATGAAAGAGGATGCTAATGTAAGAGTCCCATAGCTCATGAGTCATTAATGTAACAAAATGGGAAAGGAAGACATATTTATTGCTACCTCAATTATTGTGAAAAGCTACAATGTATGTCATTTGGTTCAGATTTCCATTCTTTGTCTACATAGTGACATTAAGTGCACATAAAGGCAAATATGAGACGGGTGCTGGTGGCTCATGTCTCTTATCCTAGCTACTCAGGAGGTTGAGACCAAAGGATTGTGGTTCAATGCCAGCCTGGTCAGGAAAGTCCATGAAACAATTATCTTCAATTAACCCCCAAAACCCGGAAGTGGTGCTATAGCTAAAGTGGTAGAGTGCTCATGTTGAGCTGAAGAGCTGAGAGACATTGCCCAGCATCAATGTTCAATCCCCACACCAACAAATAAGTGCAAATATGGCTTTAAGTTTCCCCCAAAGGAATGTGAAGTCAATAGTAATCTTCCCAAATGATTTAGTAGTGCACCTACTTTTGCTGAGTTATATGTTATGGCTTCTTTGCTAAACATTTTTTTCTTCTTTAAACATTGTCAGATATTAGCTTTATAATAAACTTCATCTAATATTTCTTGGTTCAAAAAGGAAGTACATAGATTTTATGTCACTTAGCTTTCTTACTGTCTTAGTTCAAAGCCAACCCATGCAAGAGAGTCTGCCAAACTCTTATCTGTAATTAAACCCCAAAAAAGCCAGAAGTGGAGTTTTGGCTCTAGCAGTAGAGCAATAGCTTTGGGCCAGGTGGGAAAGAAAGACAACTGTTCAGGAATGGGGGCCAGTCTCTAAGTTCAAGCCCCAGAACCAGCATAAACTAAACAAACAAGCAAACAAAACAAACCCTTGGTATTGCTTTGGGACTGTCCTTAAAATAGTGGTGGTCGGAGAAGAGGCTGCTTTTGCTGATCATATTCACTGGATCCTGCTTTTCTGGAATACTTATTGCTATGGAAAACACAGAGGACCAGATGAAAGGTATTGATAACTGATTCCTGCAACAAGAGAATCATCTCAGGAGTGAAATATCCATCCATAAGACACTTTAAAACCTCCATATCTTTGCTTCTTTGCAGTAGAACACTTTTAAAACAAAGTTACTTTCTTTTGTTCTATGCTGGCCTTCAAATGGCATATTGTTTCCTTTTATAATACTCTAAACCGGAAGTTTAGAGACAAGTTTTATATGAATAAAGGACACACTTAAAAAAGTCAGGGACATAGTTTCCTTCCAGCCTTGGATTCTTTTCTTGTACAGTGAAAAGGAAAGCAATGGTTAACTTGAACTTTGTCATTTCTCTATGTTCAATTCCTCTCCTGGGATCAGTTTCCACATCCAGTAACAGTTACTTCCACTTACTTCCAGTAACAAACTATGGTGCTGCTCCAGGAAAAAAATGAATGTTTTCTTGCTTCATTGAAATAGCACAAGGACACTTTTGGACATGAGGTAACACATGTTTCAGAGCCAAATTAGTAAAGAGAAATGAAATTTAAATTGCTTATAAATACATTATCCATGAGAACATTTTGTTCAAACTTCTTATTAGCTCTGTAAATTAAGGAGAATTTCAAATGGGAAGAAGGTTCTCAGATCATTTTGTGAGTCTATGTGCTGTGCATTAATTTTCCAATTGTACATGAGTTAACAGTAAGAGAAACAATAGCAATTATAGGAGAAAAAGAAGTTTTGTGTTTATGTTTAAGTGTTCACTACAAAATAGAAGAATCTACAAATAAGATAACATTGAAACAATAAAGCCAAGTCCAGTATGTAGATTTATGGGAGTAATAAAGTGAAAGCATTATGCTAAGTGGAACATGAAGCATGAGGCCACTCCATTTCTAAATCACTCTTGCTAATCACCCAAATGTGCAAAAAAGAGAATGGAAGAATGATTCTGTTTCCAATGCAAGTCAGATATGGGAGAATAGACTTAACTGGAAAAAAGAGTCCATCTTGGGAGAACAGGAATTATACTAGCAATGAACCTGGTGGTTAAGATCACATTTCTTTTTCTTTCCTTTTCTTATATTTTTTTTTTGTTGTTGTTCGTGGCACTTGAAATATGGGACAGGTCGCTCTCCTTCTGAAACGCAGCTCAAGTGGAGGAGCTAGTGCTCCTCCACTTGAGCCACAGTGCCACTTCCAGTTTTCTGATAATTATTGGAGAAAAGAGTCTCCAGGACTTTTCTACCCATGCTGGCTTTAAACCAAATCCTCATATCTCAAAACAACTTGGTTTATGATCACATTTCTAACAATGTACACTCAGGATATGTAATGTATATGTTCATCTATCTTTATATGAATTCTCAAGTTAAAAATCTGGGCTACAGGTTAGACTTTACACTCACAAAAGTGTTTGAAGTTTAAAAGTTGATAATCCTGGAAAAATAAAACCTAAGAATGTAAAGGAGTCTGGGAAGTTCAATTTGCATGCAGCTTGGACAGTATAGGCTTTGAGACACTACCTATAATTAACCAGGCAAAAGCTGGAATACCAGTCACAAGCAAGATTGCTGAATAACAGCTTTAGGTTTTTACATCCATACGTACAAACATACAAATGCACACAGAGGCACTTATAGGTGCACACAAAAATACACAAATGAAACAACTCAAAATATGTAGAAAACTTAGAAAGCAATAGAAAATAGGTCTTGAGTAATACTAGAATTAAGTGATAATTTTTAATATTAGAAGGCTCTCAAGTGAACTTTCCCCCAGAAGTTGAGAATATTACATGGGTAGGGACTAGAGATAGTAAGAGAGTTAAACAATCATTATTAATGGGATAGGATCCATGGTGGAATGAATCAAGGAACCCCTGCAGGTGCATCTGAAAATGTTCATATCCTGTGTCAAATGTTAAAACATCTTTGAAAATAGTACTTAAACAGTCTGAGAAGTCAGTCTAGTGGATAAGATAATAGCAGAAGTTCAGAATTGCTACTCTGTTCTAGATTAAATAAACAAACTATGGCAGGGCAATGTGATACAAGCCTGGAATTCTAGCACTCAGACAGGAGATCAGAGAGTGGAATTACATAAGGATACCTTCCCTGGACCACGTAGAATAATTTTGTCTCAGTAAAAGAAAGCAAACAACAAGAAAGGAATACACAGTTGGAAGTTTGGCCTAATTTTGTCATTATGTTTTGAGAAGTCAAGATTCCTAATGAATGCATTTCATATGTATCCTCACTTGTGTTTTAAATGCTCTCATCATTACAGAACATTCCTAGATGCAAAATAGCTCATGATTCCCATCCAAAAATTTGCAAAAGTAAGTAAGCCTCATTCTGTTGGATTCCAAATAAATGTTGAAGGATTTCAAAAGCTTAAGTCTTTAGAAATAGCAAAGTTCGTCTAATGTAGGACTTTGTAGACCTTGTTAAATTAGAATTTACATTTAAAATATATTTTTTGGTTTTGTTTGTAATTTCATATTCTATAGGATACTACAAAATTCTTTTTCAGTAGAGGAATTAATTGAAAAATTCACAAATGATTCTGGCATTCTATTTGCCTAGATATTCTTTCAAGAGAGTTATAATTAGAACATAGTTAATAGATAATTCCCACAGTTTCACGTATACCATGTTAATGTGAATAATCTAGACAGAGTTGCCAACAAATGGATGACATTAATTTATACATTTGGAAAAACCAATTTTTAAGGGTTTGCTTTAATATGGTATGAAGAGAGTAATTGTGTGACATCTACTTTCTTCTAACTATATGTAATACAGGAAGCCATTTCCTTATTTACGTGCCTCTGTATACATGGAGAAAAATGCTAGGTTTGGGGTTTGTTTTCAATTTTGTTTTTGTTTTATTGGTTCGTCCTAGAGCTTAAACTCTTGGCCTGGACAATGTCTGTGAGCCTGTTTAGCCTCAAGGCTCGTGCCCTACCACTTCAACCTCAGTGCCACTTGAGTCTGGCTTTTGTGGAGAAGTTTTTTGGAGATAAGATTCTAAGAAACCTTTCTGTCTGGGTGGGCTTTGAACCATAACTTTCCTATCTTTGCATCCTGAGTATCTATGATAATTAAAAAAATTATAAATATAAATAATATTTGCATGTGTTCTGATCTCAAGAATACCAGTGAAGGAAAAATAATGCAGCTCAGTTTATTGTGGTGTTCTTTTCAGAAGAAGGAGGGCCTCACATTAGAAGAGGTGTAGTATTTTTTCAAAATAGAGATAAGGTATTCATGATATGAATTAAGGAATTTTAAGGTGCCCCTTACAAGTTGGAAACTGTTAGGCTAGGATGACTTTATGGCATAAATCTTGGGATTGATGGTCATAGAAATAATAGCTTACTCTGATAAACAATTGTTTACTCTTGAAGAATTAATTATTACACATGCTTCATAGTCTTATCCTCTACCAGAATGTGGCTATTTTTCTGTTGACTTCTCAATCTGTAACACCCCATTGGAAAATGGATCTATTGCAGAATTACATAACATGCAAACAGGTACTGTTTTGAATTACTCAGGAATGTTGCGAATTTAAAAATGAGTAGTTATTAGTCATACGAATTTTGAAGAACACATATATTCTGTCCTCTTAACAACTTACTTTTAAAAGTTATGGGTTTCCATAGCATTAAACTGTTTTCTGTTTTAGAATGAGAAAGTACAAAATTTATTCTTTTTTTAAAAATTTTTCAAGTATATTGTGAAAATATTTTCTAGTTGGATAACATTCAAGATGATGACCCTCTGATAAAGAAGGGGTAATTAATTCAAATTGGATGGCAAATGTTATTGATTTTTAAAATATTACTACATAAAGAATATTATTTACTGTGCCAATACAGTGAAAGTATATTTTACGCAGCTTATTTTTTTCAATTTTATTATCAAAGTGATGTACAGTGGTGTTACAGTAATTGTAAGGTATTAAATCATAACTTTTCAAACTTGTTAACCCTCCTTCATTTTTCTCACAGTTTTCATTAACCCCTTCACCCCTCACAATTTGTAATGTACATTTCCAACATATTGTCTTGTGAGTATTGCTTTTGCATTGGTTTTCCTTTGGTCCTTTGTCTCACCATTATGCTTTTCCTCTTCCCTTCACTAATTAAGGTAAATATATACAGAATACAAAATGAAATACAGCAGGGATAAGCCAAAGGGGAAAAACCCAACGAAAACAGAAATCACATAATCCAGCAAAAACAACAACCACAAATGAAAAAAAATCTGGTTCCATTAGAGTGTGCAAAATAATTTTGGGAAATTTTCCTAGAATTAGTAGACTGAGTGTTGGTATTTAGTTATAAAATAGAATGAGGTTATTTGATATGGTGGGAATGGACCACAGCTAAAATTTACTGTGTGTGCATTGTTGTACTAGTAATTCCAACTCTGAAGACTTAAATATCATCATCTTAGAATTAAAAATAGAAGTAGTTCCACTTTATGGGATTATTGTGAGGATTAAATTAGATACCAAATGTAAACTACTTGGAAAAACATTCAGAGTTTGATATTTTCTACCTGTTATTTTATCATGTGTTATATTCTAATATTTTTACTGTGATTTTTATATTGTGTCTATTTAGAATATGTGAAGAGATGTATTGACATTCATTGCGTTGTTCACTTTTTTGTCATTAGGAGGATAATACCTGCAAAGAAAATTTCTGAGAAGGAAATTATCATAATGACTCATAGTTTAAGATCAAATGTCTCCATTGTTTTTAATTATATTTTTATTAAAGAGTTGTATGAAGGGTTTTCCATTCAACGAATCAGTTTATAAGTACAATGGATATTTACATAACTTTCTCACATCCTTCCAAATCTCACACCACTTTCATTTTTTCTAGTTTCATACTATCTGCATTGAATATTATGGCTTCACTCTCTACCTCCAGAAGTCTCTTTATTCCTTCCTTTTGACTTCCCCTCACATTTTCCAAGTGATAGTTTCCTGGTATTCATTTTGTTGGATTAAAAGTTAAATTTTATAAGAAATTACACCTTTTAAATACTCCTCTGCAAATAGCATGCTTTGATTAAAACTGTTGTTTAACTTGCATAAAATTCTGGCTTCCAAATACGCGTCCTTTGTGTATCTGGCTCTGACGTCATTTATTTAACATAATTTTAGATATATCCATTTCCTTGCAAATGCTGTAACAGTCTTTATAATGGATGGGTGCAATCCAGTTGTGTATACATGCAACACTTTCTCCAACCATCCCTCCGCTAAAGGGCGTCTGGGCTGTTTCCATAAGTTCTCTTCGGTGAATAGTGCAGTAGAGTACATGATTGTGAGAGCGATTTTACTGTAACATTTTGGAAGAATTCACCACTATTTTTCTGGGAGCAATCCTCTAGCCAAATTTCCAGAATAAGCACATTCCTTCCTTCATCTCCATCACAATGTTTTTCAAGTCCTCAAAAACACACTACCCCCTACAGTTCTCAATCAGCTAAAACCACACTGTTCCCATATTCTTTGTTGTTGTTTTTTGTCCAGTCAAGGGGCCTGAACTCTGGGCCTGGGCGCTGTACCTCAGCTTTTCTACTCAAGGCTAATGATCTAACACTGGAACCACAGAGCCACTTCCGGTTCCTTCTTTTTGCTTATGTGGTGCTGAGGAATCAAACCCAGGGCTTAATGCATGCAAGGCAAGAGCTCTACTACTGAGCCACTTTCCCAGCCCCGATGTGTCCATATTCTTTTAATACATTTTTTTCATAATTTTACACATAATTTAGTGAGAACCTTCTATGTACTTTCCTAATGTGGGAATGAGGGATATGATAATAGAGTAAAAGTAAGAGATATGGAATTTAATTAGCTATTATCATATTTAAAATAATTTTCAGCTCTAACTCATAGCCTCACTTACTATTATTTTAATCTTTATTTGATTACTTCACCTATCCACTAAATTATAACATGTTATTTAAATACAAAGGCAAAAAAATGTGGTTTGACTTTGACACTCATGTGTGAGGATGTACAATATGGGCAAATAAAGGGATTGGAATTAAAGCCATTATGGATTTTGTTAAATGGTTTTCTGAAACTGATTCTCACAATTCATATTTCGTTCAACAACAAGAAACGTGACAATTCGTTTTGTTTTGCTCCTCATTAAATTGTTACCATTTTATTTTATAATGAAGGATGATTTCATAAATCTACTGTAGATACAAAAATATGTTAAAATATTTCTATATGTATGCACTGATATAAATATACACACATATAAAGGTTATAATGATAAATTATAACTTCTGTAACTGTACAATTTACTAAATTATTAAAAACATGGATGGCTCAGGCGTGAAATCCTGGTTACTCAGGAGGCTGAGATCTGACGATAATGGTTTGAAGCCTTTCTGGGCAGGAAAGTCCATGAGCCTCTTATCTCCAAACAACCAACAGAAAATCAGAATTGGAACTGTGGCTCAAAGTAGTAGAGTGATAGCCTTGAGAGAAAAGACTCAGAGATATCACCCAGGCTCTTAGTTCAAGAACTAAAATCTTCCCCCAAAAAGTATTTAATTTACACTTGTGTAAGTAGAGTATTTCCTTCACCCAAAGACACATCCATGCTCATTTGCAAGGTAACTGTTATGTCTGGAGTACCATATAATATTATCACTTAAGTAGAAAGCATTGCAACATAGGTAAACTCTATCTCATGGATTTTTCTCTACTCAAATATTCAAATCTTGCAATTATTCCCATTATTTAAAGTCATTGCTTTTTTCTTTAATACCCATAATATTAGAATTTAAATTGAGTTTCTTGTGTCTCCTAAATGGATGCTTTTACCACTTTGGCATGCCCCTAACCCTAAATTATCCTGATTAACTTTCAGCTAGAATCTCGCTTCCTACTTGTGTATGATCGTGGGCTCAGTCTACTTCATGTTATTCTTCCTGGAATTTAGAATAACAGGTGCCCGGCATTGTGTACAGATCATTCTGCCCAGTCTAAGCTTTAAACACTATCCTCACAACAGTAGACTCCCATGTAGTCAGGATTTTCAGAAGCTTATCATAGCTATTTTTTAAAAAAATCTTTGCATTTCCTGCAGGTTCTTGAGTATTGAGTTAATTTTTGTTTTCTTGGGTTGTTTTGTTTCTTTTGAATGTATGTGTTGAGTTGTTCCTCATTTTTCCTTTTGTTTCTTTAATTTTTTTTTCTTACTCTTATAACTGTTATTTTAGGTGAATGTGTGTGTGTAGTTTTTTTTTTTTTTTTAAGTAGCTACTGAAGTTTTGGTCTTTTTTGTTTCTTCTTTCTCATTCTTTTTACTTTGCCATCTTTTGTTCTTTTTGCATGAATTATTTGCTGGGTGTGGTGGCACGTGCCTGTAATCCCAGCTACTTGGAAGGCTGAGCCCGGAGAAATTCTTGAGTCCAGGAGTTCTAGGCTGCAGTGAGCTATGCTGATTGGGTGTCTGCACTAAGTTTGGCATCAGTATGGTGACCTCCTGGGAGCGGGTGAACACCAGGTTGCCTAAGGAGGAGTGAACCGGCCCAGGTCGGAAACGGAGAAGGTCAAAACTCCCGTGCTGATATGCTTGAATTATTTGTTGTTCTGTTCATCTGCATATATACCTGTCATTGATTATAAGACCTTATTCCCCATTTTGTACATACTTAATCCAAAAATGTATTACTCAGTTCAAAACCCCTTAGGATTAAATTCCTTAATAGCAGTATTATTTATTTACACCTATACAATATTGGAAGTATTTCTATTTTTTAGTTTTTCAGGTCTCCTTTCTATCCCTCCCCTCCTCTCATCCTATCCCTGTTCATCTCTCAATATTATTTCTTAAATTTTCATTACTTTTAAGAGTTTCACTTTTTACATTTAAGTATTTGTCTTTACATTTTTTCTTTTCTCTTTTTAATTTTTTTTTCTTCTCTCTTTCCTATCATTCTTTCCAATCCATTTCACTCTGTGAGATTAGGACTTGGTTAATTTCACTCTCCTTTTACCTTTCCACATCCCTCTAACCCTATTTTCGCCACCTTTTTCCCTAAACATAATAATTTCTGGTTTGTCAAATTCTTCTTTGCTATTCTTAGCCCATTAGTACATAGTTGTTTAATGTTGAATAGACTGTATCTCTTGAACTAGATTGTATCTGCAGACTTTTGACTATGAAATTACAGGACTTTGGTTGATGCATGCCGTAAAATGGTGTTCTAGCACAAAACTGGCATTACATTCATCCCAAATGGGCAGAACAAGCAAGGAAAACACAAGGAAAATGGCAAGTCCGGGTATCTCAATTCCCACTCAAGATAATCAAGTGACAGAACAGATAATGAATAATACAGAGGACAGTTCCCAAAAAGCTCTACAAACGCTACTGGTAAACATGGTGAATGAAATGATTGAAACCGTAAAAAGGACTCAGTGTGAGCATGATAGGGAGAGAGAGGAGGCAAACCAAAGATCAAAACAGGAAGCTCATGGGTTTGAGGAAGCTACTCAAAGATTGATACTGGAGTTGCGTGAGCAAGTTGAGAACACTCAAAGAGAAATGAGAGTATTGAATGAGCAGGCTGAGATCAGTCAAAGTGAACTACAGAATTTGCATGAACATGAGAAATCTAATCAAAGAGTAATACAAGAATTGCAAGAGTGGGATGAGCATAGAAAAAGATCAATAGGGGCCTTCATGGAATCGATAAACAGACACCTGAAAGGAGTCAGGGATACCACAAAGGGAATGCTGAATCGAGCCCAATAGAAGGAATGGGAGTCCAAAGAAACCATAACTAATCAACTAAGTAGTTTGTGAATAAACTCTGAACACCAAATTAAGGAAGTAAAGAATTTCATACAAGATCTAAAACAAAGCTCCAACAAAGAATTTGAAGCCATAAAAGCCCACCAATTAGAAGGAAAAAAATGAAAAATAAAGTAGAATGTCTTGACAGTAGGTTAGACCATGCAGAAGATTGAATCTCCGGCATTGAAGACAGCCTAGGCATTATAGAGAAAGAACATACAACTATCCAAGACAAATTCAAGAAATATGATAGATCTATTCAACACTAGGAAGACACCATCAGAAGGCCTTATCTGAGGGAAATGTGTGTAGAGGAGCACATAGAGACAGAAGTTAATGGTCTAGAAAATTTAACAGGATCCCAACAAAGAACTTCCCAACACACAAGAAGATAGGCAAATACAGATACAAGAAGTTTTTAGAATTCCAAATAGACCACACAAGAACACGACATCCCATCGTCACATTATAATCCACACAGGATCAATTCAGACCAAGGAAAAGATAAAGCTGTGAAGGAAAAAGATCACCTATGAAGAAAAGCCAATTAGAATTACCTCAGATTTCTCAACAGAGACAATTAAAGCACGAAGAGCCTGGAATGATGTATGCCATGACCTAAAGACAAACAATTATCAACAAAAAATAGTGTACCCAGCTAAACTCTCCTTCATAACTGAAGGTAAAATAAAAATCTAACATAGCAAAGAAAAACAAACAATATATCTCCACCAAATCAGCTCTACAAAAGATACTTAAAGATGTCCTACACATAGAAAACCAACAAGACCACAATAAAGCCAAGAAACCACACCCAAACAGAATCCTAGAACCATAGGAAGAACCCAGTAGGCATAGCTCCCAAGAAGGTGGATAAAATGGCAGGAACACCCAAATAGCTTTCAGTCCTATCTCTCAATATTAACGGATGTAACTCTCCAATTAAGCGACATAGACTGTCTAGTTGGTTTAAAAAGCAATATTGTTCTATCTGCTACCTTCAGGAATCACAACTTGCCCCCCCCAAAAAAAACATATTTTGAAAGTGAAAGGCTTGAACAAAATCTACCAAGCAAACGGGCCCCATAAACAGGCAGCAGTTGCAATCCTAATATCACATAAAAAGACTTCAAATTAAAATATTGAGAAGAGATAAAGAAGGTTACAATATACTAATTAAGGGATCTCTCCTCCAGGAGGATATTAAAATTCTAAATATTTGTCAAACTGCACCCAAATTTATCCAATAATTACTACTTTAATCTCACATAGATCCAAAGACATTAATTGTTGGGGATTTTAACACACCACGATCCCCACTAAATAGATCAACTCGGCAAAAAAACAGAGAAACCGCCCATCTAAACAAGTGCATACATCAACTGATTTAGCAGACATCTAGCGAACATCCAGCAGCATCAGAGGACACTTTTTACCCAGCAGCACATGGAATATTTTCCAAAATACACCACATTTTGGGTCACAAACAAACTTGTCAAAATTCAGAAACATTGAATTCATATCTTGCATTCTCTCAGACCAAAAGGGACTAAAATTAGAACTCAACACAAAAAGCCACCAAAGAAAGTCCAGTAATACAAGGAGGTTGAAAAAACACACTGTTGAAAGCCCAGTGGGTCATGGAAGAGCTGAGAAACTAAGTTCAAATGTTCATGATATTCAACAAAAATTGTCAAAGAGATTATCTGCTCCTCTGGGGCACAGCAAAGGCACGATTCAGAGGCAAGTTTATACTTCTGAATTCCTACATCAACAAATTGGAGAGATCTGAAGCCAACAATTTAATGAGATCTGACACTCCTTGAAAAAGAGCATCAAGATAAACCCCAATGCAGTAGATGGAAAGAAACTACAGAAAGCATTATACTCAATGGTGAAAAACTAAAGCTATTTCCTCTAAACTCAGGAACGAGATAAGGATGCCCACTCTCTCTGTTGCTCTTCAATCTAGTATTGGAATGCCTATCTACAGCAATAAAACAAGATGCAAACATAAAGGGGATCCAAATAGGGAAAGAAGAAGTAAAACTCTCCCTCTTTGCAGATGACATGATCTTGTATTTAAAGATTCCGCTCCCATGTTACTCAAGGTGACTCAAAACTCTAGCAAAGTAGCAGGGTATGAAATTAACCCTCAAAAATCAATGGCTTTTCTGTATGACAACAATGAGAAAATTGTGTCTGAAATTAGGAAAGCAACTCCATTCGTAATAGCCCCATAAATAAAAATACCTAGGAATTAAGTTAACCAAAGAAGTGAAGGACCTCTATGATGAAAACTTTAAATACCTGGAATAGAAAAAACAGATTTAGAAAGTGGCAAAATCTCCCATGTTCCTAGATTGGAGAGATCAACATCGTGAAAATGGCAATAGTTCCCAACGCTATCTACAAATTGAATGTGATGCCTATCAATATTCCAACCTTATTCTTCAAGGAAATAGAAAAGGCAATCGAAAAATTCATATGGAACAATAAAAGACCCCGAATAGCAAAAACGGTCCTTAACAGAAAGAACAGTGCTGGAGGAAAATCAATACCAAATTTCAAACTCTTTTCCAATTCCATAGTAACCAAAACAGCTTGGTACTGATACGAAAACTGACTTCAGGACCAATGGAATAGAAATGAATACCCAGAAATGAACCTGCCAATAAAAATCCATCCAATGATTATTATAGTAATATATTCCGATTTATTACTTTATTTGTAACAGTTTTTAAACATTTTGCTTTTCTGCTGAAGTTTAAGTATTTAAATGGTATCATCAAAGTATATTCCTTGGGTACTTGGGGCAGTTTTTTATAAAGTTTTTAACTAATGGCTTCTAAGAATTCTTAATTGCTATAATATTTGATTTATTTTTAATTTCAATACAATTTTATTGTAAAGGTAATGTACAGAGGGGTTACATTACATAAATAATGTAATGAGTACATTTTTTTGGAAGGAACATTGTTATCCCCTCCATCAATTTTTTTTGTACACTCAAACAATTACTGATGCTTTTGCTGTAGCCATTGATCAAATGTACTTTTGCTTTCTTTGTTCACGCATTTTTTATTATAAAATTGATATAAAAAGGGATTACAGTTACTTAATTCAACTAAAGAGTACACTTCATTTTATTTCCTATATTTCAAATTTTGATCTTAATTACTTATTTTCTTGTTTCTTTAGGATAATTCTTTTTTCAGAGTTGTAGGATTAGTTAATTTAACTTTGCATGATTTTTACACATGTAAATTATTCAGACACATATATGTTGCTTTTAAAATATTTAACATGTGAATATTTAAAATCATATTCTTAATTTTTATATGGTTAGTGAATTTAAATAAATTGATTTTCTTATAGTTCTAAACATATTTTTCCAGGTAACAAATAATTACTGTATTTTCAAGAAGCACATACTATATTAAGAAAGCATTCATTTCCTGGTCACTTTTTTGTAAATATTTGTACTTGAATTAAAAAAAAAGTTTGAGCTGGGCATGATGATTTGTGGCTTCCATTTTCTACCTATGGTAGGAACTGCGAATAGGGTTTGTAATTCGGGAGAGCCTGAGAAACTATGAGACCTTACCATAAAAATATCCAAAGTGAAATGATTAGAGATATAGCCATCCATAGTGAGATATAGAGCACCTGGTTATCATATTCTAAATCTTGATAACCTCAATAACATTAATATTTTGTCAAAATTAAAGGATACATGTTTCAAAATGTTATTATTTAAAACTTATTTGCAAAGGTTCTCATGTCTTCTAATTCTTAATTTTCAATTTACTTAATCTATAACAATCCAATTATACTGTGACTATTTGATTTCTAGTAAACGTTTAAATAGTATAAGCAATATTATGATTACATATATTAATCTATTTTATTATTTGTGATAATTTCCTCTATTTAATATTATAATATCAATATTCCAAATGTGTGTATGTGGTGTGTGTGTATGTGTGTGTGTATGTGGTTTTTGTGTGTGTATTCTTTGTGTGTACTTTGTAATGCTTGGGAGATCACACCATTATTTCACATATGCTATGTCAAGATTTCACCACTGAACTATACTGTTTAGTTATAATGTAAATAGTGTTTTAAAATATGACTTTTAAATTTTCATTCCTAGTATGTTTTTTCAAAATTACATATGATAAAATGTGATCCATTTTCTATCCACGTTACCAATTTTTATTGTTATTTTATTGTTATTTAGAATATTTCCACTGCTTTTTCACTTACAAATTCTTGTGTTTGTTATTGATAAAAGTTTTACTTTGCTTCTTTTCTCTCTTCATTCTTTTTGTCTTTAGAGTTTACCTATTGTTTCCTTTATTTATTTGGAAATTAATTATCATATTCCTATTACAGTTTATTTACATTGTAAGAGGTCTATAAAATGCTTTATTTTCTATTTTATTTTTCCCATCTTCTCTGACTCTCAGTCCACACTATTACGTGGATTAAAAAGAAACTTGATTAAGGACACTGATTATTTTCCTCCTTCTCTTCTCTGAAGTCTTTCTGATTTTCAAAAACAATAACAATGACATACAGCTCCTAGGTGGTCCCTCATTCTATCCCCTCTCACTCTCCTCTGTAGTACAGCTCAAGTCATTATCATTCAACTTTATAATTCTATAGTGTTATCTAAATCATAACTCATTTCTAAATTAATTTTAGTTGTTTTAAACATTTTCTAATGACATTTTTCCCTATATACTATCTGGGGTCTTGTGTTTTCACAAGGTGCAAAATATGAGTGACTATCAAACATCTAGATATCTGTAGAATATTGGTCCACCTGCTCAATAAACTTGTATATAAATTCAAGGAATACAGGTCAGTCAGAACAATCTTGTAAACTGGTGTAGCTTGAGCCCTCATACTAGATTTGAATCATCACCATGTTTATTAGTGAAAGAACCAACGAATAGAAGAATGTAACAAATTTACCAAAAATGAATTCTTAGTTTTATTGTCAATAGATTTTGAAAAGGATGCCATGACTTAATGAAATAAAAATAGAATCTTAAATGGATGTTTTTTTACTACTGCCTCTCTAGATTTAAAGAATGATCTCAGACTACTACCTCAAATCTTATACAAAAATTTAAAATAAAAAAGTGATTATCAAACTAAATGTGAGTTGTCAAAACCTACAATACATAAATGTAAAAATTCATGACAATGGATCAGTAAAGGTTTCCAAAAATTTGACACGGAAAGCACTAGTGGTTAAAGAAAAGCAAGAATAAACTAATATCAACTGATATTAGTTAATTAGTTAATTCCATGAAAGTAGTGAGAACATATCCAACAGATAGAAGGCACATATTTGTTAATGCTACAATGATCCTGAATCTTAAGTATTTTTTATCTTCTAATTCTGTATAAATTTTTCCTGAAAAAGATATTCCTATAAAGAACATATGCAAATAAATAGTCAATAGGTGGAGCATATGAATTAAGATCCTCTTTAGTATCTAAGAAAAAAGAAAAAGAAAACTCACTAATATGACCATAATATAAAAAGATGACACAAAATATAGTAATGCATTTGTGGAGAAATTGATATACTCCGCATAGCAGAATGATTTGTGTAATACTGAAGTCAATTTAGCAAGCACATTTTCAAGTCTTCAAAAGGTCAAAGAGAATTGTATATGTTCTAGCCATTACAAATCTATGTATGTATTAAAGAGAAGTAAAAAACTTTTATGGATTGGGAATGTAGTTCATTGACAGTGCACTTGGACAGTATGAGTGAAAACCTGGAAATAATTCCCCAAAACAAATTTTGAAAAGACAGCTTATAGACAAATTCCGGTAACTCAATTTTATATCTATTTTAATATCTGTTCTAAAATTTATATCATTTCTATTTGTAAAAATTAGGCTTGGAAAAGCTATGATTGTACAATTCACTTCCAAAGAACTAAAATGTATACAGTGAAAGGAGATAATATAATGCATGTGAATTTCATGTCAGCAAAAAAATAAAACTATAGTTAAAAATTCTTCACACAAAATGTTTGGTGTTGGCTAAAAATTCTTTGTAAACTACAGCTTCTAAAACAAAGATGTGATTTCTGGGGTTTTTTTGAGTTTTTTTGTCTGTTTTTTGAGTTTATGCAGAGATAACCCAATCAAAAATGTATGTTATAACTGGAATATCTAGGAATTATACATCACTTATATGTAATTGATAGCTTTTTCTGGAAGGAACATTTAGCAAATGATAGAAAACGCAAATCCATGCATCTGCATTTTATGATAGCCATATGTTACTTGCTCAATCCAATTGCTTTTCTCTACTTTGCTAGAAACAAGTATTCTCAGGATAAGAGCCAATAACGTGAAAAGAAACATACATAATCGTCGTGATTTATTTGTGACGAAAACAAATGAAATAAAACAATTCCACTTAAGCGACTAAATTATTAGTATCTATGAAGATGGTCCTGAATGCCAACATCAATTGAATTTTTGGAATTTTAATTTCTACGAACATATGAAAATTAGAATAAGAAAACAAATACAGTCTTAGAGCAAACCAGCTTTGGAATAATTTTCCTAATTGTTTTGAAATTACAAAAGAATTAATACCATTAAAATTATCCTTTCCTATGGAAATTATTTAAAAATTTATCATTTATTATAATTCAAATACCAAGCAAGAGTAATTTTGCAGAATAATTACAAATATCATTTTATTACTATCATAAAATAGAATAAAAGACCAGTCCCAATATATTATCATTATTCTTAATTTCGAGTCATTACCTAAATATCTTAAATAATCTAAATAGTCATGTCTTTAACATAGACATAAATATTCTATATTTTTTCACCTATCATTTTCCATGGGCATGTATTCATCTTTCTAAGAAATGTTCACAGCAGGTAAAAGATGCTTCTGTGAAATTAATGTAATTCATTTTCTTGTTCTTGATGTTTTTTGCAAAGTTAGGCATTGTCCCTAAGCCATTTTGTGCTCAAATCCAGCACTCTACAACCTGAGGCATAGAGATAATTCGTGTTTTCAGTGGTTAATTGGAGATAAGAATCTAACAAGTACTTTTCTGTCTGGGCTAGTTTCGAACACAATTCTAAGACCTCATTACCCAGAATAGCTTGAATTATAGGTGTGAGTCATAGGCACTTGGCTTAATGTATTTTTTAATTTTAATTATGTTTCAAGATTTTTGTTTCACTATAATGTACATCGTTCTACACATACATTTAGATATAGGTACATATTTCTGATGAAAAATAATCTCTAAAAATGTATGTCTTTCTACACATAATATATATACATATATATATACAAAAACATTTCTGAAGACCGACTCCCTCTAAAACTTTTCATGATTTTTTTTACCTTTTTATTTCAAAGATATACAGTCTATTTTTCCAAAAGTTTCCTAGAATAAAATAACTAATATTTGAATGGAATGTAGCGTTTATTACTTTTAAGGGAATTTTAGATATACCCATGATATTGTAGTAATATTTATAGTATATTACTTGAAATAATTCTGTTCAAACTCTTAAATATTTGTGTATAGTGGTGGGGAGAGAGGAAGTTAATTCATACTGGTTAGGAAATTGCAAAATTTTAAAAATTTATTCTATAATTTGTTATAAGCACATAGTCAAGTTACCTGTTATGGTTTAGTTTTATTTTGTTTCTTGTTCAAAATTTTAATATGGATGCATGCACAGTGGTAACATTAAAATTTTTAATCAAAAGACAAATAATCGCAAAATCATAGATACATATCAGAGTTTCAATAGTTAGCACTTATGATGCTAATAATAATTTTGATGAGGATGATGATGACCAGAGTATACCCTGATAATGACAATATTGTGATTGAAAAGGAAAAAAAACTTTATACATTTTTGAAGCTATATTTCCCACATTGAATATATAGTAATAAATAGTGTTGGATTACATACAATAGGAATAACAAGAGGAGAGTTTCAATATCAAGAAATCCTATCACATAAACAGGTAGAAACAGTAAAAACCCTAATGTTATTCCTGCAAGTCTCTCTAATGTATACACACTTTTCTTGGTGGTATTAATTTCTTATAAATAAAATTATTTATTTCCACATTTTGATGGACTAAGATGTAGTTTTCATCTTAGTGTGATTAGTTCAAAAGCATTCTCATATAGATACTACTCAATAATTAATGTTTCCAATGATATATTAAGGGTATGTTTTCAATACATCTGAAAAAACATGACACTATTTACATAATACCACTTACATATCTGTAGTTACCTTAAAAGGACATAAACCTTAGAGCCAGGAGGTGAAATGTATTTTTATTTCTGCAGTAAACAATTTGTGAATTTATACCAACAAACAATTTGACTCTTTCCTTATTTGTAAGGTAAGGTGGAAAATGTAAAGACTCTTCACTTTTCTTTTTTCTTGCTCTAGACATCAACACATATATTCTTCATTATTTCTGGTAGATTACATCCATTTATAGATGAGAAATGTAAGACCAACAGTCAATGTAGTGAGTAAATGATACTAGAATCTGTGTCTGTGCTCTTCACTCTCTGTGCTTACAAAGAGAGTAATTTAGTGATGGAGAGGACCAATATGAAAAGACTATGGGGAAAAAGCATAATTTGGAAATGGTTGTTTTAGGACTAGTTGACAGTGTTGATTAAATGAAACAGGATGGTGTCAGGGGCATAAAAAGGAGTATATAGAAATCATTTGAGTAGGGGCTGGGAAGGAGGCTCAGTGGTAGTGCACTTGCCTTGGATGCATGAGGCACTGGGTTTGATTTCTCAGCACCACATAAGCAGAGAAAAAAAAAGCTGGAAGTAGTGATGTGACTCAAGTGGTAGAGAGCTAGTCTTGACATAAAGAATTGAGGGAAATCACCCAGGCCCAGAGTTCAGGCCCCACGACCAGACCCACCCAAAAAAATAGAAAAAATTTGAGTGACAGAAACAGAAAATCTTGATCATTCATATTATCTAATGGGAGGGAGTAGAAGGGTAAGAAGAAGTCTAATGTGCTTCCACACGTTTGGCTGGCAATTGTGTTAGTGCTACGCTTAGTTATAAAGACCACAGGTGGAAATGATGGATTTAGGGGGGAAAATCTGTTAGTTCTAAAGTTTAGATGCAAAGATGGGTCTGTTTAGATATCATCAAAATATCCATGATCATGACTATGAAAAAGAATAATAAAATTGTGTATACTATTGAAGGGAAAAGGAAAAGGAAAGTTCTGACACAAGAGTGAGCAATGTGGGCACCACTGTAAACAAGATTGGGAGAAAGAAATAAATAAGGAAATAAAAAACGAATAAACACAAATTTACAGAAGTAAAGGAAGGAATTTGCAAGAAGATATTGAAAGAAATATGCTATTTGGAAATGAAATGTAAAAGGACATAGACAAGTTCAATAAGAATATTGTTTTGGTCAAAGTTGCCACGGACCGGCTCTGTCGGGACATCTGAGGACACCTAGTGGAGGAACTGGAATAGGTGGGGAGATGGCAAACAGACAACGCGCACACAAGAGAAGTGGATGCTGAGTGCGATTTAATGCAGAGGATAACAAGCTTTTATAGCAAAAGTCTCCATGAGAAAGGGCAAAAGGTTACACAATCTTGCTGCAAGGTTTCGTTCTTGGGTGGTCACCAGCTAGTCGCCTGATCTTGTTTTTTGGATGATGAGCTATGACGATAGGCACTTGTTTTTGGCTTTACCTCTATTTTTAAGAAATACAACGGGTTTCGATGTTTATCACCAATTAACCATTAACCAGAGCATATGGGCAAGGTGCTGAACAGAAAGTCATGAACTCTAGAACTTCATAGTTACTTTTGTTTAGTTTTGTACTTTATACGTTTTAAATCTTTTCTAAGCAATTGTGCTTAGAGGGTTGCCAATTTGTGGCCAAAAATCATGATATTCAGTATACTTAGTTAAATCTGGCCATATATCAAATTTAAGCTCATAGTGTCTTTTCTGTAACCCTTTCACATAATCGTTTACTTTTTTCTATAGAGGCCTTAACTGTCCCATAAGATCTTTCTTGTTCCTTCTTTAATAGTAAGCACCAAGGAGGCCTAGATCTAGCAAGTCTCTTAGTAAATGAAAGAGAGTAACAGGAAGTTCTTTCTCCTAAGTAGTTTTCCCAGCAATTGCCATCCTTATCATACACACCTGTAAAAGGCTATGGATTTAGGGGAAGTCTCTGGGGTACTCTAGATAATGGAGGATCCCACCATTTTCCTCTGATAAGCCATTGTCATCTTTTATCTATCAACCTTTTAGGAATCTTATTTAGCTTTTGGTCTAAATATCCCTCTACATCTTTCTTATCTACAGGATATCTATGTGAATCTATTGTATATGTTTTTAGGATTAAAGGAACGTCCCGAGTAGCCATACACTCTTTCTGCTCTAGCTGGGCCTACAGCTTCTTGTAAATCTCTTACAAACAATTCCTTCTGCTGAAGTGACAACATGAAACCCCCAATACTTTTATATTTACTTATGACTTGTCTAATAGCCTCCATAAGAGGGGCTTTCAGGGTAGCACTTAACTCTGGTGAGTTAGTCATATTTTTAAGACACTCATCAGATGTTGGAGTCAGCAACACTCTTAAGAAAGAGCCTTGAATAAGGGAACATTGAGCATGAGTAAGTACAATGAGCAGCAGGAAGAGTAAAAGATTAATATGCACTCCTATACAGTGAAGCAAAGAAAAACAGGAACAGAAACACATCTCTCCCAGGGACTTGCCAGCCTTTCCAGGAGGTAGGTCTCTTTGAAGCCCCATTCTCTGAGGTAGACTTCGGTGAAGCCCCATTCTCAGAGATAGGTCTCTGTGAAGCCCCATTCTCAGGTCTGAAAGCAGGTTTCCCATGCTAAGCAGACTCCACCGGAGTAGGCATGGCACAAAGTCATATTGATAAAATTTTGGGATATTAATATGAAGACATAAAATTCTGTATCCATAAATTCAGCAGATCCTGTTGATTTTATATGTTGGGAACCAATGCTTTTATCCTGACCTTAAAGAATTATACAGGTATAACTGTCATGAACTTTACTCATAGGTATTGTGTGAATATTTTTGAAGACTTTGTTTATTCAGGAGTTTATACGTTGAATTAGAGCAAAGACAAGCCTAATTTGTCCTACAGTTCCAATGTGTGGCCCATCTATCCACATCAGTTTGGGATTTCATTGAAATATCTTTAGATATGTTTGGATGTATTATCAGCCTATTCATTATAAATGTAGGGCAAGTAACACCAAGTATTAGGTTGAGCATATATCATTACTGATGTGACTGAAGACTGCTCGAATTGATTCTTCTTTAGAATAGAAAATGCCTCAATAGCCATTGACACATCATAACTGCCATATACTCTATTTAACTCTAATTCTTGTTAGGGATATCTCCATGGTTAAATAACCTTGTCAATCAACCTGCCACAAAGATAAGACATTTTGCTTTAATGCCTTTCTTTCATTTTCTCATACTCATTGGCAAGTACAGAAGGATTCTGATGTAACAATAATACAATGGTGACTTGCACTAACACAACATCTAGGATCTAGTGTTAATTCGGATACTTACTAATTAGCTCTAGATTTTGTGTCTATTTATATTTCTCATGGGAAAACTAATGAGTTCCAAGGAAATTGACTTAAGGAGACTTTCAATTCTAATGTCAGTTTGTCTCAAAATGCTTTAAATTCTACATCCTCTAATGTGGGCATAGGGTTACAAATTGGAACTTTTCTCCTTAAAGAGTGAGTACTACCCTATTGCTTAATAGGGACAAAGTACTTTCATACATAGAGTGGTCTTGTGCAAACAAGAAGTGGTAGTTGAACAATGTTCTTACCAGTTTGTATAGATGAAATGGAAATAGAGCAATTATGAACTCAAAACGAATGTGCAAAAAAGTGAGAGGTACAAAGTAGAATGTGCCAAAGAAATGCTGAAGTATAATTTCAAATTATGTGCTCAGGTGTGAGGGTGTGTTCAAAGTACAGCTTAAGAAAATGTAGTTAGATATCTTGGGGAAAAACTGCTTTAAACGCTTCTGGGATAATTGTACAAGTAGAAGCCCCTAACTCTGACTCTAATCAGCCACATCATCATCAATTTAGGGACTATTTTCCAAGTGAAAAGTGAGAAAAAGAGGACTCATCACAGTTAATGTTCAGGTTGAAGTAATGGAAATAACATATTTTTTCTTATAAGACTTCACTTATTTTGGAGGGCTAAAGTAGGAAAAACCCAAGTAAATATTTTGCATGTACCTAAATTAAGTGGGACATAGAATATTATTCTATTTTTAAATGGGAAGTTATAGATTATGTCTTTTTATACTCTAACTTGGGACAATGATCTGCTTTCAGTCATTTTCTTCCCCCTCCCATCTTTTGCCCTTCAATTACATAATTTTTATTTAAAGAGACATACTTGAGCTTGCATTTCTAAATCCGTCAAAATTATCTGAACTGATTCATACTTCTGGAAGCCTCCTTTATCTTTCTCAAGGGAATATTTAATCACTACCATTTTAACCCATATGATATTGGATATCTTCCTGCTTAATTCAGTGCAAGATATACACTAGACTCATCCAGATATCTCAACACCTGTACCAACATGAAAACATATCTTCATAAAAACCATGATTTTAGAATATCTGGGGAGGTGGCATCTGTCATTTTTAAATGACCCTAAGTGATACTTACATGTAATCATGTTTTAAATCAATATGCCTCTCAGTAGATGAACGAATTGACAAATGTGATATATATATATATATATCGCCACTGTGGAATTCTATGCTTCCAATTCATACGGAAATGGAAAAATCTTACTAAGTAAAATAAACAAGACACAAAGAAAGAGATTCCGTGGTTTCCCTAATTTGTAACAAGTAGGAAATATCTAGGATAGTCCTAGCAGATGAGCAGAATGGCTCAGTAGCTATGTGTAAGATGATGATGAGCAAAATGAACTCCTACATAAGGAAACAAAGGTTTTCTTTGTGGTGGTTGTTTTTAGTGTACTCTGTGATTATTTTTTCTTTTGTGTTTTCCCCTATGGTTTGTCCCCTGCTGTATTTTATTTCAGTATCATGTGTCATTGTATATATATATATATATATATATATATATATATATATATATATATATATATATAAACAAACATGTCGTGACAAAGTACAAAGTAATAGCAATGCTCACAAGACAACATTATGGAAATTTACATTACAACTTGTGAAGGGTATTGGGGTGAATGAAAACTGTGAGAAAAGTGAGGTAATGTGTAAAAAGTTCGACATGTTATATATTCACCATCTTACAATTACGGCAACCCCTTCTATATATCTCCTTGACAATAAAATTAACTTTTAAAAAACTTACATAAAATGTAATTTCATTGTATTGATATAGTAAACACCATTCTATTCCCCCTTTCTTTATCAGAGGGTCATCAACTTGAATGTTATCAACCTATACAATATCTTCACAATATACTTGCTTTTATGTTGAAAAAACATTATCTCATACTAAAACAGAAAACAGTTTAATTCTATGGAAACTCCTAACTTTTAAAACTGAATAATTGTTAAGACGAGACAATATATGTATTCATCAAGATTAAGATGACTACTAACTAATCATTTTCAAATTCTGATCATGTCATACCAGAGACATTTAAAACAGTATCTGTTTGCATTTTAATTAATTCTGCAATAGATGAAATTTCCAATGTGATGTTACATATTTAAAAGTCAATAGAAAAAATAGCCACATTCTGGTAGAAGATAAAACTATGACCTATCTATAATAATTAATTCCTGAAGAGTAAACATTTTTTCATCAGAGTATTCTATTATTTCTATGACAACCAATCCCAAGTTTTTATGCTCTAAAGTCATCCTAGCCCAACAGTTTGCAACTTGTAAGGTGCACCTTAAAATTATCTGATTCAAATCATGACTAGCTTATCACTATTGTGAAAAAAAATACTACACTTCTGCTGTGATACCCTCCCAATTGTGCAAAGAACACTACACTAAACTTTGCTGAATAATTTTCCCTCCAGTGTTATTCTTGAGATCAGAACACTTGCAAATAGTATTTATATTATTATTTTATATTAATTTTATTATATATCATTTTTATCTAATCATAGATATTCAGGAGATCTGAATATCTGAAGATTATGGTTCAAACCCACCCAGGTAGCAAGGTTCCTTAGATTCTTATTTCCAATAAACTCATAAGGAATAGCGAGACACAAGTGGCACTGAGGTTCAAGTGGTAGAGCAGTAGCGTTGAGCAAAAACAGGCTCAGGGACAGTGCCCAGACCCAGAGGTCAAGCCCTAACATAAACTAAACAACAAAAACAAAATAAAAACAAACATTAAACCTAGCTTTTTTCCCTCATTGTATGAGTAATTAAGAGGTACATAAGGAAATTTCTTCTTGTGTTATGTATAGGTAGAAGAAAAAAGATGTCATACAATTACTCTCTTCATACCATATTACACCAAAGTCTCAAAAATTGCTCTTTTTCTAAATTTATAAATTAATAGCATCCATTTGTTGGCAACTTTGTATAGATTATTCAGATTATCATGTTATACATGAACTGTTGCAATAATCTATTAACTAATTTTTAATTATACTTCACTTAAAACAATATTCTAGGCAAATAGAATGACAGAATCATTTGTGAATTTCTAAATTAAATCTTCTACTTGAAAACAATTTTTTAGTATCCTAGAGAATATGAAATTACAAACAAAGAACATTCATTCCAAATCTAAATTCTAATTTAGGCAGGTCTCCAAAGTCCTACATTAGATGAACTTTGCTATTTCTCCAGGTTTAAGCTTTTGTAATCCTTCATCATTTCTTTGGAATCCAACAGAATGGTGCTTACTTTTACAAATTTCTGATTGGGAATCATGAGCTATTTTGCATCTAGCAATGTTCTGTAATGAAGAGAACATGTAAAACACAAGTGAGGATTCTATATGAGTTGCATTTCAATAGGAAACTTGGCTTATCAAAACATAGTGAAAAAATTAGCCCAAACTTCCAACTGTGTATTGCTTTCTTGTTGTTTGGCTTGTTTTATTGAGACAAAATTATACTACTTGGTTCAGGGAAGGAATCGCTATGTAATTCCACTCTCTAATCTCCTATCTTAGTCTGAGTGCTAGAATTCCAGGCTTGTATTACATTGCCCTGCCATAGTTTGTTGGTTTATTTAATCTAGAAACAGGCTAGCAATTCTGAATTTCTCCAATGATCTTATCCACTAGACTGACTGCTCTGACTGTTTATGTACAATTTTCAAAGACGTTCTAACATTCGACACAGGATATGAACATTTTCAGATGTGCCTGCAGGGTTCTCTGATTCATTCCTCCATGGATATAATCCCTTTAATAATGATTACTTGACTTTCTTAATATCTCTGGTCCCTAACTTTGTAATATTCTCAAGCTCTTTTTGGGAAAGTTCACTTGAGGACTTTCTAGTATTAAAAATTATCACTTGTTCTAGTCTTACTCAGGACATATTTTCTATTATTTTCTAACTTTTCTACACATTCTGAGAGTTGTTTCATATGTGTGTTTACACATCTAAGTGCCTCTGTGTATGTGCATGCTTGCATGTATGTATGCCAAAACCTCAAGCTCTTATTGAGCAGTCTTGCTCATATCCAGTATTCCATCAATTCAGCCATTCTTACAATGCAAGTTTAGGCTGGTTAATTATAGGTATTGTCGCAAATAATTTTTTTTCCCCAAAGGTTGAATGCAAACTGAACTTCCCAGAATCCTTTACATTCTTAGGTTTTATCTTTCCAGGAGTATCAACTTTTAACCTTGAAAGAGTTTTGTGAATGTAAAGTCTAACCTGTAGCCCAGATTTTTAACTTTAGAATTCATAAAATGATAGATGGACATACACATTACATATATTGAGTGTACACTGTCAGAAATGTGATCTTAAGCCTGGTGACAGTGGCTCACATCTATAATCCTTGCTACTGAGGAGGCTGAGATCTGAGGATTGCAGTTCAAATCCAGCACAAGTAGGAAAATTGTGAAGCATTTATTTCCAATTAACAACCAGAAAACTGGAAGTGGCACTCTGCATCAAGTGGTGGACTGCTAGTCTTAAGCTGAAGAGTAGAGGAAGAGTGCCCAGGCCCAGAATTCAAGCCCCACAAATACCAAAGCAAAAAGAAAAGAAAAGGAAAGAAATAAAAAGATATGTGAACTTAGCCACCAGTTCATTGCTAGTATAATTCCTTCTCTCTCAACATGGCTTTTTTCCAGTTAATTCCATGCTCTTATATCTGACTTGATTTGAAACTAGAATTATTCTTCCATTCTACTTTTTACAAATTTGCATGATTAGTTGCCATGATTTAGTGCTAGTAGAAGAAACAGAGTGGCCTCATCCTTCATGTTCCACTTAGTAGTAATGCTTTCTCTATATCACTCCCGTACATTTACATACTGGCCTTGGCTTTATTGTTTCAAATTTGTCTTATTTGCAGAGTCTTCTATACTGTATTGAACAACCATACTTAAACGCAGAACTGTTTTTTCTCCTATTATTCATATTGTTTCTCTTACTGTTAACTTATGTACATTTGTGAAATAATGCACAATACATACACAAATATTTATGAGAACGTTCTTCTCACTTAAAATTAGTCTTAATTTATAGAGCATTTAGGAAATTTGAACTTAATGCACTCCAGGATAATGGGTTTTCATGTTTTTTTATTGTAAAAATGTTGTACAGAGGTGTTAGAATTATATATGTAAGTTAATTAGTACATAATTTATCAAGCATTGATACCTCTTCTTTTGTTTTTCCCCTGCCTTCCTTTTCCTCCTCCTCACCCCAAATCCCCACTCCCCTCCTCAAGTTGTAAAGTTCATATTCTACATAGTGTCTTGTAGAACTCATTGTTACAATGGGTCATACTGTATCTTATTTTAGCGTTTTGTTATTTCCCTTCCCCTCCCGACATTAGAAAAAGGTATATGCAAGATGCATTTCACCGACATCAAATACAGTAAAAACAGGGTTATATCTTGGAGGTAGAAAATAGAAGAGAAACAAAAAAAAATCACATAGTACCTGTTATTTAACAATAAAGAAAAATCAATTTGTGTGCTATCTTGGAGTCCATTTCACTTAACATCATT
Source organism: Dipodomys merriami (assembly GCF_024711535.1). Lineage (NCBI taxonomy): Eukaryota > Metazoa > Chordata > Mammalia > Rodentia > Heteromyidae > Dipodomys > Dipodomys merriami. Next base: position 1,313,895 of record NW_027203326.1, read on the forward strand.
TTATATGGCCATATGTACATGTATAATATTTTATAAGCGATTTAAATTCCTATTTTCTCATAAATAAGTTGTTTCTGAAACACATGTTACCTCATGTACAAAGATTTACTTGTGCCATTTCAATGAAGCCACAAAACGTTCATTTTACCTGGAGCAGCACCATAGATTGTTACTTGAAGTAAATGGAAGGAACTGTTACTGGAAGTGGAAACTGATTCCAAGAGAGAAATTGAACATAGAGAAATGACAAGTTCAACTTAATTTGTGCTCTCGTTTTACTGTACAATAAAACAATTCAAAGCTTGAAGGAAACTATGTCCTTGACTTTTTCGAGTGTGTTCTTTACTCACATAAAACTTGTCTGTAAATTTCTAGTTGAGAGTATTACAAAAGGAAACAATATGCCATTTGAAGGCCAAAATAGATAAAAAGGAAATAATGTTGTTTTAAAAGTGTTCTACTGCAAAGAAACAAAGACATGTAGGTTTAAAGGTACCTTATGCCTAGATATTTCACTCCTGACATGATTGTTTTGTTGCAGGAGTCAGTTATCCATTCCTTTAATCTGGTCCTGAGTTCACCATAGCAATAAGGATTCCAAAAAACCGGATCCAGTGAGTATGATCAGCAAAAGGAGCCTCTTTTCAAACCAGTGCTTTAAGGATGGTCCCAAAGAGACATGTGGGGTTTTTTGCTTGCTTGTTTGTTTAGTTTGTACTTGTTCTGGGGCTTGAAATCAGAGTCTGGACCCTGTCCCTGAACAGTTGTCTTTCCTGCCCTCCTGCCACTATAGCTAGTACTTCACTGCTTGAGCCCAAACTCCACTTCTTGCTTTTTTGGGGTTTAATTACAGATACGAGTTTGACAGACTCTCCTGCCTGTTGGCTTTGTCATTGTAATAAATCCAAGTGACATCAACTGTATGGACTTCTCTTTTGAACCAAGACATGTTAGATGAAGTTTATTATAAAGCTAGTATTCGACAATTTTTTAAAAGAAGAGAATATGTTCAGCAAAGAAACCATAATTTAACTCAGCAAACGTAGGTGCACTGAATTATTTTGGAATTATATTCTCTACTTGGGAAGATTACTATTGACTTCATCGTTCCTTTTGATGAACTTTTTCTGTTGGTCGTGGGGCTTGAACTCTGTTCCTGGGTGCTGTCCCTCAGCGTTTCAGCTGAAGATGATTGCTCTACCACTTTAGCTACAGCACTACTTCCGGATTTCTGATGGTAATTGAAGATAAGTTTCTCATGGATTTTCCTGACCGGGCTGGCTTTGAACCACAATCCTCTGGTTTCAACCTCCTGAGTATCTAGTATTACAAGTGTGAGTCACCAGTGCCCAGCTTATATTTGCATTTATGGGCACTTAATGACACTATGTTGACAAAGATTGGAAATTTGAATCAAATAGTGTGACATTGCAGCTTCTCAATAAAATGGAGGTAACAATAAATATGTCCTCCTTTTCCATGTTCTTACATTAATGACTGATGAGGTATGGGACTCTTACATTAGCATCCTCTGTTGTCTGCGTATGTGGACTTAGTATCAGAAATTGTTCATAGAGAAATAGAGAAAGACAGATTTGTAGAAAGCAAAGGAGATCAGGTATGAAAGAGCAGCATAGAAGGATATACAACTTATCACACAGAGATTACGAACTAGCCAAAGTTATTAGAATGCTAAAGGCAATGAGGAATAAGCCTAGTTGATAACTTGTTCTTTAATAACCAAAAATGGTTCTCGAGGACAGTTTATGGTATAACTTAGTTATTATCATTTATTCCTTCCATCTGGAGTTATTCCTTCAGTGAAAACTATTAATTAACCTCTGCCTTTTTGGTGCCATAACTTACCAAAAAGATTTCCAAATCTCACTTATACTACCCTTCTGATTGTGATTAGCAGTGGCCACTGACCAGTCTGGAATCTTTCAATTTCCAGTATTAATCTTCACTGATATCTAAGCACATTCCTGGTATTAATTAATTGACATGACCTATTAACAAAACTGTTTTTTTTGTTCAGCACAGTATTCTAATATAGGTAAAGTACATGAATTAAGGACTATTGATAGGTATCAGTTGGAAGGAGCAATTATATATTCTAAGCATGGGTTCTTTATTTTGCTTTTCCTAGTTAAGTGACTCGTTTGCCAGTACTGGGGCTTGAACTCAGGACCAGGGAACTGTTCTTGAGCATCTTTTTTTTGTTTTTCTTTTTTTTTTTTGATAAAGGCTAGAATTCTACCACCTGAGGCAAAACACTACTTCCAGTGTTTCTTTTTCTGTTTATGTGGTACTGAGTAATTGATTCCAGGGTTTCATGTATGCTAAGCAATAAATGTTCCATGAAACCACATTCCCAGAGCCCTAAATGACTTTCTTTTTTTATATTAATAATCTTTTTTTGAAAATACAGTACAGAGGGGTTATAATTACATGAGCACAGTAATGAGTACATTTCTTATCAAGCATTTTTGCCTCCTCCTTTGTTTCCCCTTACCATCCCTGCCCACCGATCCCACCCCCCACCGCCAAAATTGTGAAGTTCTTTTTTTTGACATAATGTCTTGTTGCAATGGGAATTTTTTAAGATGGCATTGCTTTTTCATTCCGTTAATATGTATTACAATTTAGGCCAGGTGGTAGAAAAGGAAGTGTAAAACAATACTAAGTCCAGTAGGGCTGACATTCCTATCACATCACTAAGGAAGTAGTGTTAAGACCTGCAGGACTCTTAGGGCTGTTGCATGTGACATTATTATGTAAAACACTATTAACTGTCATCCCCGACATCCATAATATTTTGCTTTCATTTTCCTTGTCAAGAACCAAATATCTACGCCTTTTTATTGATTGGGTTTGTTTCCTAGGAATGAAGAAGGAAAATGTAGTACGTGATGGTGGAAAAATATGTATATTGGCTCTCTGTCCACATTTTTTGCATTTTTCAAAAGTGCTACTGATGAACTCCCACTTACATCTAATTGACTTGCTGTTTGCACAAGATGCAGATAAATGAAGACATTTATTCTGGTGGATAGTCACATATATTAACAAAATCCATTTCTGGAAAAATAAGATACTAGGTGAGAAATTATAAATTATTGTCTATAAAATGGTTTCTTTTCTTGGAGAACAAAAGGTAGTTTTGAAATGATTACTCCAAATTTCTTTGAGATTTTATGCTGTCTCAGTATCAAAATGTTCTCTAATTTCTGTATCATGCAAACATAAAAGACATGATTTGAAGATCTCAGTAGTTTCAGAAAATAAGGAACGTAATAACATCCTTCCTGCAGACACATGTGATGGCAAGTATGATTGATTGTATTATGGTTCTCTTTTTTTCCTCTTTATCTCAAGTGTTGCATATCTTGGCATATTACTCTATGTCCTGAATCAGCTTCCTGTAGGTGAGATTTACCTCTACTCTGCAATGTCAAGGTGGGTCATGTGACTTACTTCAGCTTACAAAAGTGAACCAGAATTGGTGAAAGGCTATGGCTAGGGGAAGATTTCTATCTCATTATCTGTGTCTCTTTTTCCCATAGCTATTAAAAGTAGCATATTTCCAGAGGGAGTCTTCTTTCAACTTATCTGTTGGAAGAGTATAGCCTGTGAAATTGAGGCAAAACTCAAATACAACCTCATACATATAACACAGGCAGAACTAAACTAATATTAGAATATGATATTAAGATGCTAGTTTCTTACCATTCTTTTATACCTTTATGATAGTTGACTATAGTACACCAGAATTTGACAAATCCTAAACAAGAACTAAACAAATTGATAACATTTCCTATTGGAAGATATTACAATTTTTGATAAATAAGCATTCTCCATGTGATCATTTGTGGGATTATCTATTTCTGTAGATGTGTTTAGTTACTCTAGAGAACTGTATCTAATATCCACAATCATTATCCAGACCTTGTGATTGAGATGAGGAAGAAAAAAATATCTAGATTTCTCCTTCTTTTTTCCTCTTCTCCTTTTTCTAATGTGGATTCTCATCTTTTCTCCAAATCAAATTCTCCTTTTAATAAAGGAAGAATGACACATTGTGTATATAAACAAAAGGCTTCAAAGCCAGAATTTTATTCTTTCAGAAATAGATGAAGAAAATCAGAGTGGCTCAAGGAAGAATAAAAATATGATGATTTTTTTCCCCTTTCTGGATTTCACCATAGACTCTGAACATGATTCTAAATAGCTATTGAACCATTTGCCTTGGCTAACTTTTTAAAAATATAGTTTTTAAAATAAATGATAATTAAAAATTAAAAATAATTTTAAAATGAATAGTAATTTGTTGTTTGCTTTGGGGAGGCATGAAATAAGACTATTAATATTGTGTTAGTTGAGAGGCTAAATTTTATCAGAATCTAAACAAAATGAAAAATAGATGATTTTAAGATAAATAGCTTGTAGATACATTTTTACCTTGACATACCCACAGAGACATACTTTTTTCTTCTTTTCCTCTCCATGCTGAATCAACTTCAATAAGCAGTTAATGTTATTCAAATGGCTGTGTTTTTTCCGGAAATAGAGTAGACCCAAAAAGTTAGAAAAAGAGAACCAGTATTGGGTAATGCATTCTTTAAAAATAGCAGTCAAATAAATATTAAGCATAATTCCAAAATAATAATAATCAAATGCTCTTGAAAAGGGAAGACTGTAAGCAAAATATACAAAAAGTGATAGTGCCACAACTACTTCAGGAGCTGCTCTCTGGCATTTAGGATTTCTAGTACATGACAATGTTTAAACCAGGATTAATTGCTTTCCAGGACTAATTTTTTTGTTTAGTTATATTTCATTGAAGAAATATGTTGTTCAAAATTAATGAAAGGATAACAGTTTATAGTAGAAAGAATGCTACACACTCATTTTACATAGCAAAATACCTTTCCATAATATCTGTCTTCCCTAAATAACTAATCCCTTAAATATACATTTTCATTATATGTATATTAGTTTGTAAAATACTCACCTTTCATAATCTAAGGAACAAAAATATGAAGAATTATCAGATGGGGGAAAAATATTCAAATGGGTACTTTAAAGTCCCAGGTGTAGTTCGAAAGGACATGATGAGGTTAGAAACATCAGAGACATGTAAAGATGCTACATTACAAAATAAAGAAAACAACAACAACCCTTTCTGGAAAGAAGAACAGTAAGTAAATCCTTTTTCCACTAAAATTATTTGAAAAATATTTTAGCTCTGTCGGTGGCTCGATTTTAATCTAGTGAGACTTCTTTTAAATTTCTGTCCCTTAGAACTGCAAAATGATAAATACGGATTATTCAAGCCAACTAACGTGTAGAAATATTTTACAGCAGATTTACTTAGTAAACTAATTCAACTACAGCCTTTTCCTGAAGCAACTACAGGGACACAACATTTTCTAGTTTTTGAGAATAAGAAAATGTTACCACTGTCTTTGTACACATGTATGATGTGCATACTACTTACGGGCCTTACATAGAGAAGTCTTGAAATTCTAAATAATATTTAAATAAGAGGGTTCCTATCTTTATTTTCACATTTGGGGATCACTAAATACCAAAATTATGTAGAAGGCTAGGGTAAGAATGTGGGAATCAAATGTCTCCTAATATTATAGAGATAATATATGTCATTTTGAGTTATAGTTTCTAAAGTAATAAAAATAAGATAAAACAGATACAAAACTCACTTTTCTATCCTTCCTAACTTTCCAACAGCAATTAGATAATCCAGTAAATGTCCAACCATCCCAGGATGGCATTGGATGGTATAGGATTACTAGACGGTGAAAAAGAAGATAACAAAAATGGTTCCCCTGAAACAATGGGAAACAAAATCTACATCTACAGATTGTGATATAGCTAGAAAAAACTTTCCACTATTCTAAGTCTTTGATATTTTAGGTTTGTTTACACAGCATCTTTCTACTCTTAGGAAATGACCCTTTATTAATACTCAAGTGTTTTCAGCTTATAACTCAGAAACAAACAATGCTTCTAAATGTAAAGAAGAATGATATTAAAAGTAATCAAGGCTACTTCCATAGCTATAGCTGATAAATAAGAATGATATTCAGGAATAGTCGAATAATCTTGAACATTTTCATACCTTTATTTTTCTCCAACACGAGAAGTCCTAGACAAAATATGATAAACATTAACAGAGGATTTTTCATTTTTTTATTGTTCACAGCAAAGCAAATACACTTTCCTCTTTACAAGCCTGACTTTGAAAGAGTCAGACCCTCAAAATTATTTTATAGACAAAAATTTACTGCTTTGACTTAGGTGTTTTCCTGCCTTTGGAAGTTGCTGTCTATTATTTTGGTAAATGCATAGAAAAACAACATAAATCCATTATGCTTGGGTTGAATTATTCAAAGTCAAGCTGTCTTCAGTTTTCTTCTTCACTCCTAATTAAGGTTTAATTATTGCTCTTTAAATGCAACAACATGTGATACTTTAACGTACATTTTCATTGAAATTGATGAAAACAGGAGTGTCTGTGATTGCTTTCTTAATAGTTTTCAAGTATTTTCTTTGGCTGTTTTCATTATTGCCTTTGTTCCTGTCTTCTAATCAGGAACAGAGGGTTACCCAAAAATATCTTTCTAAGATATAGGATCTTAGGTAGAAAAAATAGATGTATAATTAAAGATTTTCATTTCCTTAAAGACTGAAAAGCTCAGAAGACATTTTGCTATTACTGGCATTGTTAAGGTGATTTGAATATTTTGGTTCTTAAACTAAGTGAAATACATGTGAAATGTTACTTGTTCCAACAATGATTATGGCTTATACTTTTCTGCTCCAATGAGATGAAACGTCTGACTATGTTGGAGGGCATAGTGATTTTAGGGTAGGAGGGTTAAATATAGAAAGCCAAGGAAGATTCCAAAAACAGTAGTGGCTTTCATGTATCACTTAATTATACTTAAGTTATATAAGTATAGAAATACACAAAAATGAATTGAGTGACAAATGTGTGATTTACAAAATTGATTCAATGACAACTAATCCAGAAAGCAGTTCTCCATATTTATATAAACTAATATATCTAGTAAGAATTTAAAAATTGTTAGAATATAGTTTTTAACATTTATGTCAAAATATTTGTTTATTTGTAACTGTTTATTTTTAATTTTTGTTGGTCATGGGGCTTGAAATCTGGGCCTGGAAACTGTCACTCAGCTCTTCAGCTCAAGACTAGTGCTCTACCACTTGAGCCATTGAGAGTTTTCTGGTGGCTCATTGGAAATAAGAGTCTCATGGACTTTCCTGCCTAGGCTGGCTTTGAACCATGAGTCTCAGCTCTCAGCCTTCTTAGTAGCTAGGGTTATAAGAATGAGCCACTGGCTCCTAGCTACACAATTATTTTTTACATAGCTATGAAATATTGATTGATAATCCCATTCATTTATATGTTGTGTAATGATAAACTACATCATATCCATTAATTTCTGCATGTAACATTTCTTTTTAGTGATAATGCTCAAAAACATCTTCTGGCTAGGATGAAATATCTATTCTTAAGTATAATCACTTTGCTTCTTGTGGTATACAATTAATATATTTAATTTTAGTCCTAGAAGTCTGCTAATTAAAGTTACATAAAACATGAATTGTAAAGTGAAAGAAATTCATGATTCCATTACTTGTTTTATGAAAACAATTATGCCTTTTGGGAATGTGGAATATTCATTGATTTAATTGTTAAAATTTATTACAGTTACATTATATCAAGTTGATTCAAACTTGTTTGGTAATGGGGCTTGCACTCAGTGTCCCTGAGATTTGTTGCAATTTTTTTAACAATTTACCATTACAGTCATGCTTCACTTCTGTCTTTTTTGCTGATTTATCAGAGATAAGATTATCAGGGAGTTTATTTTGTGGGCTGCCTTCAAACAGCAATACTCAAATCACAGCCTCCCAAGTAGCTAGGATGAGATACATGAGCTTCATGCTCCCAACTTCTATTCACTACTTGTATCTGAGCTTTCATAGACTAAATTGTTTTACACTTTTATTGAGTTCAACTCTTTCGTTTTCCTTTCCTATAGTTTTAATGCCAAATTTAAGACTGCTTCATCTCAAATTGTCAAAACATCTTCCTTTGCTTTACATTTACATGTCTCTTTTTCTTTTATATGTCATGTATTAATCCTGCTTGAAGTTAACATTTGAATAAATTGTTATGTTTAAGTCAATGTTCACTTTTTAATTTTCCCAAATACTGCCTAACCTATCACCTCTTATTAAGCAGAACGTCATCACACAAATGTTTGGCTTTACCTCTTATTAAATATTCCTTGATAATATTTATGTGAATCTAATCTGGTACCCTACAGACCCATTGAGGTGTATAATAATCTATCCTCTACAAATATAACAATTTTACACTAATAACTTTAATATTGGACAGAGAAATATATTCCAGTTTATTTTTCTTTGTCAATGACTCAAAGAGTGCTAGTTAGGTGTTTTTAGAAATTGTCATAAACATAAGTAAAAGTGTGAAGCCGAGTGCTGTTAGCTCATGCTTGTAATCCTAGCTGCATAGAGGCTGAGATCTGAGGATTGTGGTTGAAATCTAGCTGGAATGGGAATGTCCTTAAGACACTTATGTCCAATTAACCACCAGAAAACCAGAAGTGGCACAGTTGCTCAATGAGTATAGCATTCACTTTAAACTGAAGAGCAGAAGGACAGCCCCAGGACCAGATTTCAAACCTCATGAATGACAAAAAAAGGGGAAGAGACAATTTATTTCTTTCCTCAACTGTATCCTCCATTCAACAAAAATTATGTCTCAATTTATTTAGATTTTTGCTTTTATATTCAGCATTGTATAATTTTCAGTGATGGTGAGTAAATAGCACTTTAGTACATTTTGACAATCTGTGAAATTAGCACGAAGAAATTCACAAAAAAACAGTTGAAATATAAAGGGCAATATGCCTTGGACCTGCTCTGTAGGGAAGTAACTGGAACAGGTGGGGAGATGGCAAACACACAACCCACACCCAAGAGGAGTAAATGCTGAGTGCGCTTTATTGCAGAGGAAAACAAGCTTTTATAGAAAAAGTCTCCATGAGAAAGGGCAAAAGGTTACACAATCTTGTTGCAAGGCTTCATTTTTTGATGGTCACCAGCTTGTCCCCTGATCTTTGTTTTTGGATGACAAGCTATGATGATAGGCACTTGTTTTCGGCTTTACCTCTTTTTAACAAATAAAATTGGATTCGATATTTATCATCTATTAACCATTAACCAGAGCATATGGGCAAGGTGCTGAACAGAAAGGCATGAACTCTAGTACATTATTGTTACTTTTGTTTAGTTTTGTACTTTATGCATTTCAAATCTTTTCTAAGCAATTGTGCTTCTTTGCCATTCTTTAGAGGGTCCCCAATTTGTGGCCAAAAATCATGATATTCAGTATACTCTGTTAAATCTGGCCATATATCAAATTCAAGCTCATAGTGTCTTCTCTGTAACCCTTTCACATAATCGATTACTCTTCTCCATAGAGGCCTTAACTGTCTCATGAGATCTTTATTGTTTCTTCTTTGATAGTAAGCACCAAGGAGACCTAGATCTAGCAAGTCTCTCAGTAAATGGAAGAGAGTAATAGGAAGTTCTTTTTCATAACTGGTTTTCCCAACGGTTGCCATCCTTATCATACACACCTGTAAAAGGCTATGGATCTGGGGGAAGTCTTTGGGTTCCTCTAGATAATGGAAGATCCCACCATTTTCCTCTGATAAGCCATTGCCACCTTCCATCCACCACCTTTAGGAATCTTATTTAGATTTTGGTCTAAATATCCCTCTACATCTTTCTTATGTAGAAGATATCTATATGAGTCTATTGTATATGCTTCAGGATTAAAGGGAAGTCTCCAGTAACCATACACTCTTTCTGCTCTAGCCGTGCCTACAGGTTCTTGTAAATCTGTTACAAACAATTCCTCCTGCTGAAGTGATGTCATGAAACTCCCAATACTTTTATATTTACTTATGACTTGTCTAATAGCCTCCATTAGAGGTGCTTTTAGGGTAGCACTTAACTCTGGTGAGTTAGTCATATTTTCAGGACACTCGTCGGATGATGGAATCATCAACACTTCCAAGAAAGAGCCCTGAATAAGGGAACGTTGAGCATGAGTAAGTAGAACATGCAGGAGGAACAGTAAAAGATTAATAGGCACTCCTATGCAGCGAAGAAAAGAAAAACAGGAGCACATCTTTCCCAGGCGCTTGCCAGCCTTTCCAGGAGGTAGGCCTCTTTGAAGCCCTATTCTCAGATCTGAAAGCAGGTGTCCCATGTTAAGCAGACTCCACCTGAGTAGGCATGGCAGCAATGGGAATGGAGAAAGCAAGAAACCGCTTAAGCAGGCCCTTCATCAATATGTGAGAGTGTAAGATATTTCAATAAGATATCTTCATATAATTAGTATACACCAATTAATAACTATCTTCCAAAAGCTTTGGTATTCAAGTATCACATAAAGGATGTAAATGCACATTCTGTGGTGAAATGAAAGAAAGGTAGATGAGAAAATGCATACTTATAATGATTGTATAAATAAACTAAGAAATTTAGTTAACATTCTGAGGGCTCATGGCTCATTGGACTCAAAGATTGGTGGTATCTAAGATAATTCTAAAATGTTAGACTTGATTCTATCTTTAAGACTGCTTAATACTATTGCTTTTTGAGTCAGTATTCTTTTTCTTGTTGCTGGTTTTAGTGTTGGTTCTGGGCCTTGAATCCTGGGCCTGGACTCTGTCCCTCAGCTCTTCAACTCAAGACTAGAGCTCTACAACTTGAGCCATAGTATCACCTCCGGCTTTCTGGAGGTTTATTGGAGATAAGAATTTCATGGACTTTTCCTGCACATGATGGCTTTGAACTATGATACTCAGATCTCAGGCTCCTGACTGCCTAGGATTACAGGCGTGAACCACCTGCACCTGGCTCCTCTTTTCAACATTTTAAACATAAAATAAAATAATGTAAAATCAATAAAGGGCATGTTTGGCAAGTAAAGTAAAACAATAACTTACAGACAAATGAAAATAATAATATATGTATATGTCTATTTACATGCATGTACACATTTTATATTTTTATATATGTATACATATATAAGAATATATCCACCTATAAGGAGTAACATAAATAATAATTCAAGTTGTTGAGTATATTTAATTGAGAATAAGCAAATAAATCAGATTCAAGTCCATAGCATAACCTTTAGGAAAAGTGAATTAAGGTTCTTTGTATGGCATGTTCTTTGAAATTTAATTATAGACATTAGGGCAAAATTCCCGAAACACTCTGCAAGACGGAAACAGAAGTCTTTGATAAGTATATTAAAGATTACAAGTAATTTTACCTACAATTTCTATTACATGATAGCATATTTTTTCTGCTAATCAGAGACAAAATATTTTTAATTATGATATGAAAAATGCATTACCATGAATGAATGAAATCAGGGTGTAGATGGCTCAAGTGCTGATTGGTTCTGTTAAATATTCTCATTATTTTGAATGATCTGGTGTTTTTGTCTGTATGGAATAATGAATGTATTTACGTCTGGGCAGGAAAATTTGATTATTAGATCACTGCTGACACCCAATGTCAGGAATCTAACCTGAGTCAGAGTGGTAAATATATATGTGTGCGTGTGTGATTGTGTGTATGCCTGCAAGTCTGTTGTTAGAATGAAGTATCTTATTTCCCTCAGGGTATAAACAATTCTATTAGTTATATTTCATTAATGACAGCAGATAAAAGGAATTAACATTTTGAGACATATGTTTATGTTCCTATGTTTGCATGAACAATCTAAAAATTTATATTTTGGGTATGAGTTTTGTGGAAGGTCAGCTGAAAGTATAAATATTATGAGAAAGATGTCAATGGCAATCATTTCAGTGTAGATCAATTTTAGACAACACTTGGAAGAATATGTAATCATATATGAAAATGCAACATTTATTGATTTTCAAAAGCCACACTATTCGCGAAATATTTTGGAAAACAAGTTAAATTATAGAAACATAAAAGTAATGTGATTATTGCCTACAGTTTTATATTTTAGTTTCGTCAAGTAAAAATGCCATTTATTTCTACTGTATAAGAAGGAAAACCCTAAATATTACAGTTTGTGCCATATTTCACATTGAGAAGCTTTGTCTTTATCAATAAGTTTATTTCTTTTGTTTCTGCTTTCCTATTCATAATTCTGCTTCTCATAGTATTCTTCTAAAGACTTTTTCTTTCTGCCAGTTTGGGGATTGAACATACATCCAGCTCTCAGTTGTTTTTTTTTTGTTTTTGTTTTTTGTTTTTTGTTAACAGTAGTCAGTCTACTATTTCAACCATGCCGCAGCCCAGAAATTTTTGTAGTTAATTGGAGATACAACCTCATGAACTTTCCTACCAGCCTGAAAACCATTATCCCCCAAGTCTCGTACTTCTTAATCACTGGGATTATAGAGATGAGTCTTAGATCTGAAGAGTCAATGAATTTTCGTGTCTTATAGCTTCCACATCTTTAATAGTAATGGCAATAATAAACTACCACAGATTGGGTAGCATTAGCATTGTAAATACATTGTCTCTGACTTGGTGGAATTAGAACTGCAGATTAGAATTGGCTTCTGATTCCTCTTTCCTTGGCATATTCAAGACATTCTGCTTCTCTTGGAGTAGACTTCAACTTAAATGCCACCTTTGAGATTGTGTTTCCATATGCAGTCATTTTGTAAGACAATGGGATTTTTTTTACCTTTAGTCTGATTTCAGTGGGACATAACATATTACTTAATAGACAGAAGAAAATCTCTAATATGAAATTATTTGTTTGAGGCAGGGAAGTTATGGTTATACTTTTAAAAAATAGCAAAAGAGATAAAGGTTTTATTAAAAGTTGTAAGACAAGTATGAAATCTTGACCTTAGACATGCCACATTTAAATTCCCAGTGCTACTGGAGATTGAACTCAAAACCTATACTTGTGAAACAGCATCTCTACTACTACCATACCTGAAGATTATAATTTGACTGCTTATTTTGAGCTAGTATCACTATGCCTGGGCCTGCTTGGACTGAGGTCCTCCTAACACAAGCATAAAATTCTTTTTTTTTTTTGGGGGGGGGGTCCGGTCATGGGGCCTGAACTCTGGGCCTGGGCGCTGTCCCTCAGCTCTTCAGCTCAAGGCTAGCACTCTACCACTTGAGCCACAGCGCCACTTCCGGCTTTTTTCTTTTTTTGCTTATGTGGTGCTGGGAATCGAACCCAGGGCCTCAGGCATGCAAGGCAAGCGCTCTACCACTGAGCCAACTTCCCAGCCCAAGCATAAAATATTTTGCCTGGAACTGGAATTCTCTAAGCTCTGTTTTCCAAGTAGATAATATTATAGATTTGAGTCACTTTATCCAGTAAGCATATACAATATCAAAATATCTTGCTTTGCCTATATTTGTGCTTAACATATATAGCTAACCTTAATTTTCTCCCTCTTTTTTTTAGTACTCTGAGTTGAAAACATTGGCTTTCTTGATATACATGGCTTTGTTTTGGATGGAATCCCATCACAATCAAAAAAGTCTCACAAAAGTTTATGTCAAAACTCATGAAAATGAAGGCTTCAGGTTGGAAAACTCACTGATCTTTAAGTTATAATTGCAGTATTATTTATAGTGTTAGTCAATGCTTAAGTATCAGGAGGAAGGCAGAAATGGGAATGATGTCAGGTCTCTGTAGACATTTTGTAGTTGTCACTTTATGTTATCTTCCTTCCTTACAGCTTGTTTTATTAAAATCCTCTGGGTGTATATTGGTTGGACTGATTGGTAATCATCTCTGGAAATAAAGCTGATTATAAAAGGCTGATGGTGTGGTAAATAAAGGAATGATCAGAATGAGCACAGATATTGTCACAGATTGAGCCGACCAAGTTAACTGCTGAACAGCAAAAAAAAAAAAAGCAAAGTTTCAAGTTTGATGATCCACATTGGAACATATGCAGATAGATAGATATATAATATACATATACATATACATACATACATGAAAAATTAAATCTCCAGTAGAATATAAAGAAACTTGGTGTGACAGGTATTAAACTATATCAAACTGGTTGCAGGAAAGGTACAGTAAAATATAGATTGTTTAGCATAGATTTTGCATAGATTTTGTAAAGGATGAAAATTCTTCCCTCATTATATACTTTATAAATATCCTTATTATGTTTTAAGTTTTTTTCTGAAAAGTACATACAGATGGGTTATAATTACAGGAACAATGTAATAAGTACATTTCTTATCAAGCATTGTTACCTCCTCCTTTCTATCGCTTTATCAACCCTTTCTATCTCCCCTTCCCGACCCTCTCTCCCATCTTGAGCCAACGTTGTAAATTTCATTTTTCTACATAACATCTTTTACATCTCATTGGTGAACTAGGTCCACCTGTATCCCTATTTAAAAAATTTGGTTTTTTCTTCCCCTCCACAAATTATACCAACATCAAATACAATGAAAACTAGGTTAAGATTTTTTTATATTGTAGTAGGAGCATCTATACAATGCTGAAAATTTGAATTACACAAAGTATGCAACATGGGTAGGCACTGGTGGCTCAAGGATGTAATCATAGCTAGTTAAGCGGCTAAGATCTGAAGATCACAGTTCCAATCCAGCCTGCATAGGAAAGTTCATTAGATTCTTATCTAAAATTTACCACCAGGGCAAATGGAGTTCCAGTTCAGATTGTATGTTGAGCACTGGATTAGAACACAAAAAACATCATCCAGGCCCTGAGTTTAAGCCCTGGGATCAACAGAAACAAAAATATAAAATAAAACATGGAGTTAGATATTTTATAACGAAGCATAATTTAATATACTCTACATTGTTAGAAAGACTAGCCTTCTGGGTTAGCTTTATAACCTGCCATAATAAGTGATGTTGTCGACTTATTGAACAAAAATGCTTATTCAGATTTACAAGTTTGAAGGATTCAGTGTATGTTCAGTTGGTTTTATTGCTTTCGGAACCTGTGACAAGACAATGGCAAGGTAGGGAGTATGTCAAAGAGAAAAGTTGTTGACCTAGACTGATTAAAAGATAAAATAAGAAAGTAGTTGAGAGTCTATGTTCTCACAGCTTTCACGCTGAAGAACTTAATCTCCAGAGCTATTGAGATATTCTCCACAGTCTGGGAGGAAATAGAAAATCATTTTTCTTTAACACATAGATCTTTCTGGGGCATTCTAAAACGAATTGGCAACACTTTCACAAATGATAATGACTTGTCCAGGGGAAGAAGTAAGTAAATATTTCTGTAAATTCTAATCAGAACGCAACAGACTAAATATTTTAGGGAATTCCTATTAAAATATTTTCTTGCAGACGGAGTGGGTCTTTATACTACAAATGTGTGTATCTGTGTGTTTGTATGTGTGTGTTTGAACAAACTAATATAACAGTGTAGCAGAGAAAAGTATTAGTGGGGCTGGGAAGGTGGATTAGTTGTGGAACCCTTGCCTTGCATGCATTTGGCCCTTGGTTCAATTCCTCAGCACCACATAAACAAAAAGAAAAAAGCCAGAAGTGGCACTGTGGCTCAAGTGGTAGAGCGCTAACCTTGAGCTGAATAGCTGAGCGACAACGCCCAGGCCCAGTGTTCAGGCCCCACAACCGGACCCCCCAAAAAATGTAAGTATGGCTTTTCGTTTTTCTTCTTATAGTATGAAAGTCTGCCACAATTACCAATCAAATCCTATCCAAGATTCAAACATTAATGCTGTCCCAAAAGTTTTATATGAATGAAAGCAGTGAAGGTTGCTTAGTGGTAGAGCACTTACCTTACTTACCAAAAGTTTTGCATGCCAACCCAAATACATCTACCTCATTTAATGGCCATGGTATATAAAATTTTAAGTCCTTCAATTACGTTTCACCAAGGAAACAACATATCATATTTCTTTAAAAATACCTAGATTGTAGAACACTTTACCCAGAAAATTTAAGGAATATATTTTATGGAATTTAATTTAAATATTTCGTCACTGAAATGGTTGTAGCATATTCACAACTCAGAGCCCTATTAAACTACATAATTGCAAAACTCATCTATTAGCATCTTCCATGACCACAGTCCTTCCTGAAAACAAACCAAATGTGGTAAACAAATTAACATTTACACCATTGTCAAATGCAGCTGTTCTAAAGAATGGATCTGACAGAGCAATTAATGCCTGTAAACAGCTGTTTCTAAGTAGTATGGAAAGTGATTTTTCCACTATAAGTGGACAAGTCCACAGATGTTTCAGATTGTGTTTCATTGTTGGCATTTGTGAGATATATTTTGGAAAACACAATGGATGAAAGCACGCTGTTTGTAAAACTTTGCTGGCTGACATAGCAGGGAAGGAAAACTTTTGAAATGTTTCAAATGAAAAGACAGACAATAGGGTGGGTAAGTTGTGGTATACAGTTTAAGTACAGACTGAAGCAAACCAAAGAATGGGAAAAATTATTTTTCCTTAAGAAATGCTTTCTGGGTATATTGTGGCTATACAATATAATGATGAAATGATCATTTCTTTGGAAAAGTAAGGAAAAACCACTCACCTGTTGAACTTCTTTATAAAGTGAATCTTAAATGACAAGGATGAAGAAATTTAAATGGGTTCATATTATCCAGTATTACTTAATTTTTGATTAAAAGTTAAAACAAACTGACAGGCTATTAGTCCATGAAGATTTACAGAACAAGTTTCTGGCATATATTTTATTTTGTTCCTCTTTTTTGGGGGGGTGATATAAATATTTTATTTCAAAAAGGCAACTTGGATTTAACCATTACCCACAAAATTTGTGCAGTCATAGAATAAGATTTTTTTATTAATTTAAGACTATAGTAGGCTCATTTTATGCCAACAGAAAATATAAAAACCAATGACATTTTCACTGAACAACCACTCACAAAAAATCATGAAATAATATAGTAAAACTCCATGTCAATTTTTTGTTGGTTGTGGGCCTTGAACTTTGGGCCTGGGCACTGTCCCTCACCTCTTCAGCTCAAGGCTACCACTGCATCATTTGAGCCACAGTGCCATTTCTGGTTTTAAGGTGGTTTATTGGAGATAAGAGTCTCACAGACTTTCCTGCCCAGGCTGGCTTTCAACCACGATCCTCAGATCTCAGACTCCTGAGTAGCGAGGATTACAGGCATGAGCCACCAAAGTCCAGATCCAAGTCAATTTTTAAAAAGCAAGCTCATTGAAACTTCTAGCTTTTTCCAGTAAAAAAATCTTATTTTTTTTTTCAGAATTAGCTTTAACTGAGTAATTTTTAGATGTGACCGTGAATTTTTGTTTGTTTGTTTGTTTTTGGTCCGGTCATGTGGCCTGAACTCTGGGCCTGAGCGCTCTCCCTCAGCTTTTCAGCTCAAGGCTAGTGCCGTACCACTTGAGCCACCTCGCTTTTTTCTTTTTGCTTATGTGGTGCTGAGTAGTCGATCCCAGGGCCTCAGGAATGCAAGGCAAGTGTTCTACCACTGAGCCAACTTCCCAGCCCATAACCGTGAAATTTTTTATAGAATCAAATATAATTCTATTACTCAGTATTTCACAAAAATCCACTGTAATTGACTTTCCCCAAAATCAATTATTACAAACTATCTCACACACTATAATCATTACATTCTAAATAGTTTGGACCATTTCATATAAATTCTAGGTGCTATTTTAAATTATAAATTCACATCTGTGGTTTTAAACTAAGGAAGAAAGATTTTAGAGGTAAAATCAAATATGAATATGTAGTGTGGCTCAATTAAACCAAAAATAGTGAATTCATACAGACAAAATTATTTTCTTTCCACTAAATACGTTGAAGTAATACCATTGGAAATATTGAGGCAGGAAGTGACAGAATTCAAATCTCACCAAACAATGTCTCTGTTATTCTGCTAACCCCTCCACTAAGAAGATGTCCCTTTGCCCAGTTGTCACAAAACTTCCAGTGTCTCTCTTAGAATTCTATTTGGAAAAGTTCTAAATCACTGATTCTTTTTTGTATTTTCCGTTATATGAAACAAAACATAGGCACAAAACAATTGAAATAAAATGCACATATATGTTGAAGTCATCACAGCTGGAAAAACAACCAACAAATTGGAACTTCCCCAGGAACAAAAACATGTTGTGCCCAGTTTATTTTTTAAACTACAAAACTTTCAAACATACGTTAATTTAACTAGAGCTATAACTGTCTCTCAGAAATAAGGTTGTGTTGATTTGTAATTAAATTCATCTGGATCAACCTAATTTAGAAAATCCCTTGAATGTATCATATTGTTTAAAACAAATGAAACTATATGTAAAGTAAGATCTGCACATATTTAAAAAACAAAAATGCTGCAGTATTAAATCACAAAAATCATAACATTCTTAAAAATTCCGAAATGCAATTAGTAATTCCAAAATATCCATAATGAGAGCTAAATACTACTGATTTAACAAGAACAAAATATGCAAATAATAGAATCTGAGCAGTGTACTTGAGTGTACATAATTTAAAAATATTCCAAATTATACTGTTTTTAGAAGACTGAATGTGAATTATTTAAAGGAAAACAGTAGCTCATTATATAAATGAAATTAAAAATCTCATGAAAAGAGAAAATAGTAGTAGTTTATGGAAAATAATATTTTAATAAATGGTGGTCAAAATCTAGTACTGACTAAATTATATACCTAATTAATTTGATCCAAAGAAGACCCAAGTTACTCAAGCTGATTTGAAACTGTGGTAAAGTAGTAGAATACAACTGTAACATTATTATAGATTTTGACTCTGGCAAGGAATTCATTTCATCTTTGATCTGACAAATGAATATATGAAAGAACATAACTTCTCAAAATAAATATCAAGACCTAAGTATACATATAGCTAGAAAAGTCATCATTCAATCCGTATTGCAACTGGAATAAAAAGAAAAATCAGTCATAATGATTCTGTATTTATTTTAAATGTTGGCTTTTTTCAAAAATTATTTCCTGAGTTCCGGGAAGATGGTGGAGGAGAAGCTGGAATCTGAACAAGCTCTTGCATAGAAAGCAATTTTAGAGTTCTAGTGAACAGTCCTAAGCCAGAGAATCACACCAAGTGTGCCATCACAGGACAGAGAGTTAGACAAGAGAGGGGAAGCCAAGGAAACACACCAGCTGCCGCTACGGTGGCAGGGTCGTGGCGGCCACCACCGCCGCGGGTTCATACCTGAGACACAGAGAGTCTGGGACGAAGGAGCCAGACACAGCAGAAGAGCGGATTCTACTCAACACCAACAAGAACCGACAAGGAGCGGAAATCTTCATCCTGCTGTTTGCAGACCAGAGACGACCCAGGATCCAAGACTCGGTGTGAGTACAAGCCCGACATCCTCACTCCTTCTCAGGAAGCAGAGGAGGGAAGGCTAACCCTCCCCCCCCAGCACCGGTGATCTCCATCTTGGATACCGACAAAGCTCGGAGGAGCTGCTAGCTCCAGCTCAGGCCTTGGAATAAAACGAGTCATTTAGCAGGTCACAAAAACTTAACGGCGAAGTGACCTGCCAGACTCAGCACCATCCAGGGAAAAGTCACCCAGCTCAGGCACCAGCCATTGGAGTGCCTTGCCTCACTGGGTAACCAGAGCCAGAGGCTGCCCCTCCCTCTAGCAGCCAACACAATCAATTGAAAAACAGAAACCCTGATAATGGCTCCAGGCTGGGCGCTGTGAGCTTTATCACAAAATAGACCCAGGGAAACGCTACTGTTCGTTGAAAGGCCTCAACTCTACCCAGAACCTAGCCCCATCACCACATCCCCCTCTTTTGTGACTCTCAAAGCAGATCACACTCCCAGAAAACTAACCTGGGAGGGGGATCTCAAAATCTTGGGTAAAGCAGAGCATTTTTCTGCCTCTTCCAACCAACCGACTTAAGAAACCAATCAAGCCTCAGGACCTCAAGCTGACCAGAGACTCCAACAAGAGACTGGTTAGAGACAAAAGGGAGATACAGGATTCTTCCCACTCCTCCCCCCCCAAAAAAAAAACAAAAGACTTTTTTTTTCTTTTTTCTTTTTTTCTTTTTTTTTCTTTTTCTTCTTTCTTTTTTTGCTTGTTTTTTATTTTTTGCTACCTTATATATATTTTTTCTCTTCTAAAACTTTTATTAATCTTTAATTTTTGCCTCTTCTGAAAAAATAATTGTTTTCCAGTAACTTTTTTTTTCTCATCTTATAATTTTTATTTTAGGAATATGTGAATGAGCGTTTTCCTATCTTTTCTTGTCTTCTTTCTCTTTTTCTTTCTTTCTTAATTATCTTTTTGTTTTTTGTCTAGCTCTACTGAACTTCTGATCTTTTCTTCTCCGTTTCCCATCCTTAAAGTTTTTCACATCTCCTCTATGTCCCTCCCCTTCTCGGAACATATTCACATTCCTCTCTAAATAGACGGTCTTTTAACTTCTATAATAACATTAATTTTTACGTTTCTATTTTTTTTCTGGTCTCTCTCTCTCTCTACTTGCATCCTACCCAACCCATTTCCTGCATTGTGATTAGGACATAGTTAACTCTCCCTGTGCCTCCCCACACCAATCTATTCCTATTTTTTACCCACATCTCTCCCTAATCCTAATAATTTCTGGTTTTCCAAATTCTTTTCTGTGGTTCGAAGTACTTTAACATATAGTTGTTTGATGTTGAATAGACGTATCTGTTGAATTAGATTGTATCTGTAGACTATTGACTGTACAAATGCAAACTTTGGTTGATGGTTGCCTTAAGATAGTGTTCTAGCATAAAACTGGTGCAATCTTCATCTCAATTGGGCCGAGTAAGCCGGAAAAACACAAGAAAAATGGCAAATTCGGGTATCTCAATTCCCAATCTTGATAATCAGGGATTAGAACATATAATGAATAATCCAAAGGAGAGTTCCCAAATAGCTCTACAAACACTAATAGCAAACATGATAAATGAGAAGTTTGAAAATGTACAAAGGACTCTGTATGAGCGTGATAGGGAGAGAGAGGAGGCATTCCAGAAGTTTATACAGGAATATCATAAGCGTGAGGAAGCTACTCAAAAACTGATACAGGATTTGGGTGAACAACTTGAGAATGCTCAAAGAGAAAGGGAGGAATGGTGTGAGCAGGCAGAGAACACTCAAAGAGAACTGCAGGATTCCCACGAATGGGAAGAAAGAGAACTGCAGGAATCCCACAGACAGGAAGAAGCTAATCAAAGAGTAATTCAGGAATTGAGAGACCAGGTAGAGAATACACAAAGATCACTAAAGGCTTTCATGGAATCCATTAACAAAGAGCTGAAGGAAGTCAGGGAGACCACAAAGGGAATGTTGAATGGAACCCAACAGAAGGAATGGGAGTCCAAAGAAACCATAACCAATCAACTAAGTGATTTGAGAACAAACACTGAACACCAAATTAAGGAAGTAAAGAAATTCATACAAGACCTAAAACAGAGCTTCAACAAAGAACTTGAAGCCATCAAAGCTGACCAATTAGAAGGAAAAGAGATGAAAAACAAAGTAGAGAGTCTTGACAGCAGGTTAGACCATGCAGAAGATCGAATCTCAGGGATTGAAGACAGCCTAGATATTATAGAGAAAGAACATACAACCATCCAAGACAAGTCCAAGAAATATGATAGGTCTATCCAACACCTGGAAGACACCATCACAAGGCCCAATCTAAGGATAATGGTTGTAGAGGAGCACCTAGAAACAGAAGTTAATGGTCTAGGAAATGTGTTTAACAGGATCCTATCAGAGAACTTCCCAAACATACAAAAAGATAGGCCGATTCAGATACAAGAAGCTTTTAGAACCCCAAATAGACCAGACCAGAATAGGACATCCCACAGTCACATTATAATCCACACAGGATCAACCCAGACCAAGGAAAAGATCCTTAAAGCTGTAAGGGAGAAAAAGGTAATCACCTACAAAGGGAAACCAATTAGAATTACCTCAGATTTCTCAGCAGAGACAATCAAAGCAAGAAAAGCCTGGAATGACGTATGCCATGCCCTAAAAACAAACAATTATCAACCAAGAATACTGTCCCCAGCTAAACTCTCCTTCATAACTGAAGGCCAAATAAAAACCTTCCATAGCAACGAAAAATTGAAACAATACATCTCCACCAAACCAGCCCTACAAAAGATTCTTAAAGATGTCCTACACATAGAAAACCAACAAGACCGCAACAAAGGCCAAGAAACTGCACCCAAACTGAGAATCCAAGAACCTTAGGAAGAACCCAGTTTTCGCAGCCCCCAAGAAAGTGGATAACATGGCAGGAACTCCCAAATACCTCTCAGTACTATCTCTTAACGTTAACGGACTGAACTCTCCAATTAAGCGACATAGACTGTCTAGTTTGATTAAAAAACAAGACCCTTCTATCTGCTGCCTGCAGGAGTCACATCTTGCCCGTAAAAACAAAAAAATTTTCAATGTTAAAGGCTGGAACAAAATCTACCAAGCAAACGGCCCTCATAAACAGGCGGGAGTTGCAATCCTAATATCAGAAAAAATGGACTTCAAACTAAAATTCGTGAGAAGAGATAAAGAAGTTCGCTACATACTAATTAAAGTATCTCTCCTTCAGGAGGATATTACAATTCTAAATATTTATTCGCCAAACAATGGAGCACTCAAATTTATCAAAGAAACACTACTTTCCCTCAAATCCCATATAGATCCAAAGACATTAATTGTTGGGGATTTTAACACACCACTCTCCCCACTAGATAGATCAACTCGGCAAAAACTCAACAGAGAAACCGCAGATCTAAACAGCTGCATAGATCAACTAGACTTAACAGACATTTACCGAACATTTCACCCAGCAGCATCAGAATACACGTTCTTCTCAGCAGCACATGGAACGTTTTCTAAAATAGACCACATTTTAGGCCACAAAGCAAACGTGTCTAAATTTAGAAACATTGAAGTTATACCTTGCATTCTCTCTGACCACAAGGGAATAAAATTAGAACTCAACACCAAAAGCCACCAAAGAAAGTCCGGTATCACATGGAGGCTGAACAACACACTGCTGAATCATGAGTGGGTCATGGAAGAGATTAGAAAGGAAATTCAAATGTTCATGCTATTCAACAAAAATGAACACACAAATTACCAGCTCCTCTGGGACACAGCAAAGGCAGTACTCAGAGACAAGTTTATAGCTCTGAGCTCCTACATCAACAAATTGGAGAGATCTCAAACTAACAATTTAATGACACATCTAAACCTCCTTGAAAAAGAACAGCAAGATAAACCCCAATCCAGTAGACGGAAAGAAATAATCAAAATTAAATCAGAATTAAATGAATTAGAATCCAAAAAAACTATAGAAAGAATCAACAAAACAAAGAGTTGGTTCTTCGAAAAACTTAACAAAATTGACAGACCCTTAGCAAATCTAATCAGAAAAAGGAGAGAACATACCCAAATTAATAAACTCAGAGATGAGAATGGACACATCACCACAGAAACAACCAAGATTCAGAACATTATAAGGGAATACTTCTCAAAACTTTATGCTAATAAGTTTGAGAACTTGACAGAAATGGACCTTTTCCTAGTAAATATTGACATGCCAAAACTAAACCAAGATGAGTTAAACCAGCTTAACAGGCCCATATCAAGCATTGAAATAGAAACAGCAATAAGAGACCTCCCAGCTAAGAAAAGTCCAGTACCAGATGGTTTTACAGTGGAATTTTACAAGGCCTTCAAAGCAGAGCTCACACCAATACTCCAACTCTTCAATGAAATTGAAAGAGAAAGCTCACTACCGAACACATTCTATGAAGCCATCATAACCCTCATCCAAAAACCAGGCAAGGACTCATCAAAGAAAGAGAACTATAGACCCATTTCTTTGATGAACATTGATGCAAAACTTCTCAACAAAATTTTGGCCAATCGACTTCAACAATTCATCCAAAAAATCATACACCATGATCAAACAGGATTCATTTCAGGGATGCAAAGCTGGTTCAATATACGCAAATCAATTAATATTATTCATCACATCAACAGGAGCAAGAATAAGAACCACATGGTTATCTCAATAGATGCAGAAAAAGCATTTGACAAGATCCAACACCCCTTTATGATGAAGGTTCTGGAAAAATTAGGAATCCATGAAACATTCCTCAATACAATAAAGGCTGTATATGCCAAACCTACAGCCAGCATTATACTCAACGGTGAAAAACTAAAGCCATTTCCTCTTAACTCAGGAACAAGACAAGGATGCCCACTCTCTCCACTTCTCTTCAATCTAGTATTAGAATGCCTAGCTACAGCAATAAGACAAGATGCAGACATAAAGGGGATCCAAATAGGGAAAGAAGAAATAAAACTCTCCCTCTTTGCAGATGACATGATCTTGTATTTAAAGAATCCCATAGACTCCACTCCCAAATTACTCAAGCTGATTCAAAACTTTGGCAAAGTAGCAGGTTATAAAATTAACGCCCAATAATCAATGGTTTTTCTATATGCCAACAATGAGAAAAGTGTGGCTGAAATTAGGAAAGCAACTCCATTTGTAATAGCCCCACAAAAAATAAAATACCTAGGAATTAACTTATCCAAAGAAGTGAAGGACCTCTATGATGAAAACTTTAAAACCTTGAAAAAGGAAATCAACACTGAACTTAAAAAATGGCAAAACCTCCCATGCTCCTGGATTGGCAAGATTAACATCGTGAAAATGGCAATACTTCCCAAGGCTATATACAAATTCAACGCGATACCTATCAATATTCCACCCTCATTCTTCAAGGAAATAGAGGAGGCAATCCAAAAATTCATATGGAACAATAAAAGACCCCGAATAGCAAAAACACTCCTCAACGGAAAGAACACTGCTGGAGGAATATCAATACCAAATTTCAAACTCTACTATAAAGCCATAGTAATCAAAACAGCTTGGTATTGGCATAAGAACAGACCCCAGGACCAATGGAATAGAATGGAAAACCCAGAATTGAACCTACAGACCTATAGCCATCTAATCTTCGATAAGGAAGCTAAAACAATAGAATGGAAGAAAGACAGCCTCTTCAGTAAATGGTGCTGGCAAAATTGGTTAACTACATGTAGAAAACTAAAGCTAGATCCTTATATATCACCCTGCACCAGAATCAACTCCAAATGGATCAAAGAGCTTGAACTCAAAGCAGACACTCTGAAAACATTACAGGATGGAATAGGAGAAACCTTAGGTCTCCTTGGCTCAGGCCGAAATTTTCTGAATAGAGACCCGGAAGCACAACAAATCAAAGAAAGGTTGGACAAATGGGATTGCATAAGGTTGCAGAGCTTCTGCAGGGCAAATGACATAGCTAGCAAGATCAATAGAAAGCCCACCGATTGGGAGAAGATCTTTACTAGCCATACAACGGACAAGGGTCTCATATCTAAAATATACTTGGAACTCAAAAAATTAAACCACCCAACAACAAATCCTCAAAGAAACAACTGCCCAATAAATAAGTGGGCGAAAGACTTAAAGAGAAGCTTCTCTGAAGAAGAAAGAAGGATGGCCAATAGACACATGAAGAAATGTTCAACATCCCTAGCCATAAAAGAAATGCAAATCAAAACAACATTGAGATATCACCTCACTCCAGTTAGAACAGCAAAAATCAAGAACTCTAACAACAACAGATGCTGGAGGGGATGTGGACAGAAAGGAACCTTACTTCATTGTTGGTGGGAATGTAAACTTGTTCAACCACTTTGGAAAGCAGTATGGAGGTTCCTCAAAAGACTTCACATAGATCTCCCCTATGATCCAGCAATCCCACTTTTGGGCATTTACCCAAATGTTTACAAACAAGACCACACTAAAGCTACCAGCACAACTATGTTTATTGCAGCATTATTTACCATAGCTAAGATATGGAACCAACCCAGATGCCCCTCAGTAGATGAATGGATCAAGAAAATGTGGTATATATACACAATGGAATTCTATGCCTCCATCAGAAAGAATGACATTTCCCCATTTGTTAGGAAATGGAAAGGCTTGGAAAAAATTATATTAAGTGAAGTAATCCAGGCCCAAAGAAGCATAGGTCCCATGGTTTCCCTTATTTGCAATACCTAGTATAGGTATGAGTCAAGCAGAAAAGGTCAGATAATGTGATGTTAGGAAAATGAACCCTTAAATATGTATTTTAATGTTTTCGTTTCTTTCATGCATATGTTTCTAACGCATTTATAAGATTATTTCTTTGTTGCTTTGTATGTCCCTCCCCCACAGTGTAATCCCCCCTTTCACTATATTTGATGTCAGTATAACATATGGAGGAGATGGGGGCAAACAAGTCGTTCAAGGATTCAGGTGGACCTGTTGCAACAATGAGAAGTACAAAATGTCATGTCAAAACCAGCTTTACAATGTCGGTGGGGGGGAGGGGGGTATAATTGGGTGGTGGGAGGGGGGAGGCTGGGAAGGGAGGTGAAGTGTAAACAAAGGAGGAGGCTGCAATGCTTGGTAAGAAATGTATGCATTATCCTGCCCATGTAATTGTAGCCCCTCTGTACAATATGTTCTCAAATAAAATAAAATAATATTAAAAAAAAGAAAAAAAATATTTCCTTTGTCTTGCATTTTTTAAACATTGTGTTAAATGATTTATATCTTGGTAACTAATTTTGGATTCCTCCTTAAATTTTGTTCTGGGTATAATATCTCACTTCAGTTCCTAACCCATGAAATGATGTTGTTTACAAAACAAATGCTAATAACCACTCTTTATAATACACAAAATCTCATAAGCATGATTTCAGGAAGCATAGGTTAACATTTTGATATCGTGGTCTCATGACTGATGAGGCCTATCTGCATGAGTAAAGTTGTACCTAGATTCCTCAGCCTAAATTTAGCCACTGTTAAAAAATATTTATACCTTTATTTGTCACCCATCAGAGGTTAAACCTTAGTATAAAGTCTACGGAAAATCATAAAGTAAGAATTTAGCTCTTCTGGATATAAAGTAAACCAAAATGCAGGATAGAGTAACTCATTCGACTAAAGTCAACCTATTTCTCTAAAACATGTTAAGCATTCCTTTACAATGTGTATTATTCTCAAGAAGGGACTGAAGAATGTGAGAAGAGGACTAAGCAAATATTTTCTTCAAATACACATAATATGGATTTACCTCTTTATTTCGTTTTAGGAATTTTTGATAAAAACAGTTTGAATAATTGATTTCCTGGTCAGGTATAATATATCCTAGTTACATATATCAAACTGCATTCAGAAAATGGTATATAGTAATTGAGTAGGAAAATATTCAACAAATAGCAAAAAGTATATACCTATAGGGTAATATTTTGAAGAGTCAATTAGAAATATTCTAATATAATAATTTGAACAATTTCACATTGACAATAATTATCTAGAATGTTTTAATGCTAATTGGACAAGACTGTCCTTCTAAATGAGCAAAACCTATTTCTCCTTTTACTTTATCAGGGAAATATCTGAGCTAAAAATGGAAATTAACATATGAATCTATAACAACTGGAATGAATTTCACTTTTTATTAGCAAATATTAATTTCAAAAAGGTATTTTATTGTGTTATACACATATGTCCACATAATGTAGCTTGTTAAGTTTTATTCCGTTTATTAATTTCATTATCCTATTTTTATACTTACATTTTATTATGTCATCATAATAACTTATGAAGTATTTGAACATATTTACTCCAAAAAATTTCTCTTCATCTTCTCACTTACTTTTTTCCTAACTTAATCAGTTCCATCTTTTACACCTGGGTCATTCATTTTATTTTCTGGGTCTAGAGTCTGCATATGAGAAATCTAATATTTGTTTTTCACAGTATCGCTAATTGCTTTAATAAGAAGTTTTCCAATTCTATTTTCTTGAAGATGATATGATTTCATAATTATGTGTGGCTAAATAGTATATCATTGTGTGTGTGTGTGTGTGTGTGTGTGTGTGTGTGTATACATATATGTTAGAGTTTCTCTCTTCAATGAGTGATTAAGGAACATGTAGTTAATTCTGTAGTTATTTATGCTTTTTTTTGTGGGAGAAGGAATGATGGAAATAATGATTTTTGGAATAAGAAACATGCTCTTTAGGCAGGCACTCTACTATAAGGATACAGGTGGATCCGTTGCAAAAATGAGAAGTACAAGCTGTCATGTTGAAAACGAAATTTACAACATTCGTGGGGGGGAGGATTGGGTGGGGGGTGGGGGGAGGCTGGGAAGTGATGGGAAGGGGAAACAAAGGAGGAGGCTACAATGCTTGGTAAGTAATGTACTCATTATCTTGCCCATCTAAGTGTAACGCCTCTATACAGCATTTTCACAATAAAAATAAATAAAAAATTTTTAAAAAGAAACATCTCTCAGCTGCTCTTCCATCAGTATTTCAATAATGCATTGTATTTAAAAATAAAATATAATTACATTTGCAAAGGTCTTCTTTTTCAGTATATATATATATATATATATATATATATATATATATATAATTTTTATTACAATGTTACCTTTAGTATGTCATGTGAGTATGGGGATGTATGTGAGCATGAAAATCTAGGCATGTTTGTACATGTGGCTGACTCGATTGAAACTGAGTGAGATACAGGATTCAAATAAAAGATTGAGACCTGTAAGATGCTAAATTGATGTATATGTCCAGTTTGTGGATCATGATTTCAAGATCACATTTGGGTAGGTTTTATACCAAGTAAGTAGATGTTTCTAATCCAAAATCGTAAGGAATAAAACAACAACTCTGTTTCATATTCATTCAGTCTTAGTACTCCAGACATTGTAATAAGTGGAAAAAATGATTGAAAGAATGGTGGGTCAGTAGTGAGCCTTTAGACACTCTACATTTTCCCCAAAATCTTCAGATGTACTCTTTGGATATAAATTAAAAGTATATTTATCAACATGCAGATATAATATGATCTTATATATGTATATATTATAAATAAATCATATATTTACTTATATTTTAAATGTGTATCACAAATATTGATTCATATTTAAATGTAATTCATCTCATCATAGACACATAGACAGACAGACAGACAGACAGACAGACGGACAGACAGACAGACAGACAGATAGATAGATAGATAGATTTTTTTTTGATTAGTCATGGGGCTTGAACTCTGGGCTTAGGTGCTGTCCAAGTGCTCTTCAGCTCAAGGCAAGAGCTCTACCACTTAAGACCATAGCGCTATTTCTAGTTTTCTGGTAGTTTATTGGCGATAAGAATCTCATGGAATTTCCTGCCTGAGCTGGCATTGAACTATAATCCTCAGATCTCAGCCTCCTGAGTAGCTAGGATTATAGGCATGAACCACGGACACCCGACTATACTTATATCTGAAATTTGTTAATGGAACAAAGGGCACAGAAACTATTATGCTCATCATGAAAGGACTTCACACTGACAGGTATAATTACAAGAAAAAAAACAATAACTATTAACAGTGGCACAAATATCCCTTAGGTACCCAGCAAGACAGCATGTATTTCCAGAAACTGCATGTGGTGTGAGCAGTTTGCAACCCAAGTGTCTGTGGAAGATATTGGACCCTAAACAAACCTGACAATTGCATAAACACAGTCTCTAAGACAGATTTAGCAAGGCCTATCTTAGAGATTCTTTTTAGGGACATAATGAAAAAATTTATAGTTTAGTTGTGATTACAGAACTCTTTTTCAAATATCACTCAGCCATTAACAATAATTAACATAGTTCCTATTGCTCTAACTTAAATTTTCTTGGCTCAGTAAACTGTTTTTTGTTTGTGACAACTTAGCTGTTCAAAACATAGACATGGATTTTTAATATTTTTGAAATTACTGACTGCCTAATGTTGTATGAGATGATCTTCTCTTTACCATATCATAGGAATAAACTTACTCTGATTCGAACATGGAAACAGGTAGCTTGTTCTCTCTCCTAGAAAACCATCTATATGAACTTCTTTACATGTAAACAGACCCTCATTTACTTGCAAAAGTCTGTCAGTGAGTCAAACATAACTCACCCAAGTGAGGTGAATACTTCTCTCATGCTTCCTTTACATTAAAAATGGTAAGAACTGTTCAGTAATGTGCATACTTTTTAATATGAAGTGTGACTCCTATTTTCCATAATATGAACAAAGTAGAAGAATTAGTTTAAGATGTGAAAGAGCCTTAAAAAGAGTCTTGGACCTTGAAAATTGTCCTGGGTATGAATTTTTGGAGAAATATCGCTTTTCAAAGACAAAGGACTAATTTTTTAAAAAATATTGTGCTGGTACTGGGGTTTGAACTCCTGGCCTTGACCTCTATCTGGGCTTTAATTCTCAATGTTTGCTCTACACCACCTGAGCCACACCTTCACTTCTTCCATTTACCACAAGTGGAGAAAAGAATCTCTTAGGTTTATCTACTTGGAATAGCTTCGAATTGCAATTGTCAAATTTGAACCTACTGACTATCTATGTGTAAGCCACTGGTGCTGTGCTAGAACTCACTTCTTAAGAATAAAAAAAAATCACAAAAAGAGGAGAAAAAATATTTCTTCAATTATTTATGTTTTGTCTGATAAACCTAAGCACTTGCTACTGGAAGAGAAAAAGAGAGAAGTTATAGATGAATATGCAGAAGAGAGACACAAAGAAAGAAGAAAGGATGGGAGGTTAAATGAGGGCAGGGGAGTGGATGGGAGGATAGAGAGGAGGGGGTAGCTGAGTAGAATTGTCTACTCATCATTAAGGTTTTGTTGGACAATCATTACCTTTGCATTTATGTAGCCAAAGCTTTTTATGTTTGGTAGTAGTAAGATGAGATATAAAATACCAGTTTACGGGTAATAACCTGTTAGTGTGCTTCCTTCTGCACCAAGGAAGCCACAGTTAAGTTACTGTCAGAGAGAAGGCAAGAGTAAGCAATTTAAGTGATTCTGAGAAACAATAATTGACATGCCAGGAATGCTCCCGTTTATGGTGAAGTCAAGCATCACTCTTGTTCCCTGCTCCAGTCTTCCTCTCAACAAGAACGGCAGAAACAGAAGAGGAAGGAGATATCTGAGTAATGATCATCCCTCTGTTTACCACCATCCGTTGGTTTTTCAAAAAATAAAGTGAAAGGAGACTTAACCTGAACTAGTGGGGAACATGGGAGGAAAAAGTTCAGTCTAACTTATTGTGAAACTTTTAAAATAATTGGAGCAGCATTTCAAATACTGAAATAAAACTTTTTAAATTATTAACTAAAAGTAACTTGAAATTTATCGAACATTTAGAAGACTACAAGGCTCACTACATAGTGTAAACTGAAAATTAAAACTGATTCCTGCTTCTATCATCAGAAATTGAAGATCGTCTCTAAACTTCCAATACTAGGTAAATTACCCTTGATATTCACTTATACTGTGTGAATATAATGCAGAAAATATGACTTTAAATTTAGACTGCTGAAGTGATAAGCGATGGAAATTCATGATGGATAACATAATGCTGAGAACAAAGAAATTATTTCCCGTCCATCTTCAGTGTGTAGAGAATAAAAATGCTCTATTGGATGGCCCTGAAAGTCCAATTCTAAATTTAACACAGAAAGTGAATAGTAAAGGAAATCTATATTAGCCATTCTGAGATTAGTTTTGTGGAGAAATATACTCATTTATGTAGGTCAAACTTGGAAGAGAGGATGTGGCAAGCCCATAGCCAAATGCCAAAGTAGAGATACTTAACAAAATACCATGAAGTTGAAACACGTCTTAAAAGGGGATCAGGGAGTAGAGTAGAAGCATGGAGAGGGAAATGGTGGACTAATACATTCATAACATTCAATGTACACATGTCAGAATATAAGTAGGAAACATGAAGGGATAGTTGGGGTTGGGGTAAGGGAAGGAAGAAAAATGTGAAGTTTGACAATGAACCAGATGCACTGTATATTGAAATGCACATACACTCTATTCAACACTGACATGATGAAGCAAAAGCCCTTTGCACAACTAGCTAAACATAAAATTTTTTGAAGTTTTAATATTCAGAGACCAGAAGCATAAACATTTAGAGATTAATAAGAAGAGAATTGGCATATTGTTGAGGCCTGTTTCCCTTTCAATACACAAAATTTAATGTGTCAAGTCTGCTTCAAATGTAAATTTTATTTTGCCTATTCTTTTAGGCAAATTGCTTAAAATGTAGAGAACCAAATTCCAATATCCCTTCATTTCCAATAAAAAAAATCTTATGCACCTTTAATTTTCTCAGTTATTTCTAAATACCTTAATGCAATGCATTATTGGAACTAATTTCATTCCATATTTAAATTTATTTTTTTGTTGTTGTTGTGAAAGTACTGTACAAAGGGCTTTCAATTACATGGGCAAGATAATGAGTACATTTCTTATCTAGCATTGTAGCTTCCTCCTTTGTTTCCCCTTCCCATAACTTCCGTCCTCTCCCAGCTCCCCAACCAATCCTCCCCCCGCCCACCAAAATTTTAAAGTTTGTTTTTGACATAATGACTTGTACATCTAATTGTTGTAATGGGTCAAAATGTATCCCTATTATTTAAGCGATTTGTTTTTTTCCCTTCCCCTCCACAAATTATAACAACATCAAGTACAGTGAAAGCAAGGTTTGTATAGTGGGGGAGGGACATACAAAGCAAAAAAGAAATAATCTTATAAATGTGTTAGGAACAATCGCATTACGGAAAAAAAACAATTGAATATATATCTTAGGTTTCATTTCCCTAACATTAACTTGTCTGACAGTTTCTGTTTGTCTGAGACATATACTAGTTATTGCAAATAAGGGAAAAAATGGCACTTATGTTTCTTTGGGCCTGGCTTACATCACTTAATATATTTTTTCCTAGACTTTCCATGTCCCAACAAATGGGGGCAATGTCATTCTTTCTGATGGAGGCATACAATTCCAGTGGGTACATGTACCACATTTTCTTCATCTACTCATCTACTAAGGGGCATCTGGGTTGATTCCATATATTAGCTATAGTAAATAATGATGCAATAAACATAGTTGTGCTGGAAGCTCTAGTGTGGTCTGTTTGTGAACATTTGGGTAAATACTCAAAGTGGGATTGTTGGGTCATAGGGGAGCTCTATGTGATGACTTTTGAGGAACCTCAATACTGAATTCCAAACTGGTTGAACAAGTTTACACTCCCATCAACAATACAGTAGTGTTCCTTTCTGTCCACATGCCCTCCAGCATCTGTTGTTATTAGAGTTCTTGATTTTTGCCATTCTAACTGTAGTGAGGTGGTATCTCAATGTTGTTTTGATTTACATTTCTTGTATGACTAGGGAGGTTGAGCATTTCTTCATTTGTCTATTGGCCATCCTTCTTTCTTCTTTAGAGAAGTTTCTCTGTAAGTCTTTAGCCCACTTATTTATTGGGCAGTTGTTTCTTTGAAGATTTGTTTTGGTGGGATTTAATTTATGAGTTAGAGGAATAATTTAGATATGAGACCCTTGTCCATTTTATGGCTAGTGAAGACCTTCTCCCAATCCATGACCTTTCTATTATCTTGCTAGCTATGTTCTTTGCCATGCAGAAGCTCTGCAATTTTATGCATTCCCATTTGTCCAACCTTTCTTTGATTTGTTGTGCTTCCGGGTCTCTACTAAGAAAATTTAGGCCTGTTCCAACAAGACCTAGAGTTTGTCCTATTCCATCCTATAATGTTTCCAAAGTGTCTGCTTTGACTCCGAGGTCTTTGATCCATTTGGAATTGATTCTGGTTCAGGGTGATACATATGGATCTAGCTTTAGTGTTCTACAAGTTGTTTACCAATTTTGCCAGCACCATTTACTGAAGAGGCTGTCTTTCTTCCATTCTATTTTTTAGCTCCCTTATCGAGGATTAGATGGCTATAGTTCTGTTGTTTCATTTCTGGGTTTTCAATTCTATTCCATTGGTCCTGAGGTCTGTTCTTGTGACAGTACCAAGCTGATTTGATTGTTATGGCTATGTAGTTGAATTTGAATTTGGTATTGATATTCTTCCAGCAGTGTTCTTTCTGTTAAGGATCATTTTTGCTATTCAGGGTCTTTTATTGTTCCATACAAATTTTTTGATTGCCTTTTCTATTTCCTTGAAGAATGAGGTTGGAATATTGATAGGTATTGCATTGAATTTGTAGATAGTCTTGGGAAGTATTGCCATTTTCACGAGGTTGATCTTTCAAATCCAGGAGCATGGGAGTTTTTGCCACTCTCTGAGTTCAGTTTTTATTTCTTTTTTCAGTTTTTTAAAGTTTTCATCATAGAGGCCCTTCACTTCTTTGGTTAATTCCTAGGTATTTCATTTTTTGTGGGGCTATAACGAATGGAGTTCCTTTCCTAATTTCAGCCACACTTTTCTTATTGTTGGCATACAGAAAAGCTATTGATTTGTGATGATTAATTTTATACCCTGCTACTTTGCCCAAGTTTTGAATCAGCTTGAGTAATTTTGCAGTGGACTCTGTACGATTCTTTAAATACAAGAACAGTTCATCTGCAAAGAGGGAGAGTTTTACTTATTTTTTCCCTATTTGGATCCCTTTTATATTTGCATCTTGTCTTATTGCTGTAGCTGGGCATTCAAATACTAGATTAAAGAGAAGAGGAGAGAGTGGGCATCCTTGTCTCATTACTGATGTAAGAGGAATTAGCTTTATTTTTTCACCATTAAGTAAAATGCTGGCTATAGGTTTGTCATATACATCCTTCATTGTATTGAGGAATGTTCAATGGATTCCTAATTTTTCAGAACCCTCATAATAAAGGGGTGTTGGATCTTGTCCAATGCTTTTTCTGCGTCTATTGAGACAACTATGTAGTTCTTTTCCTTGCTGCTGTTGATGTGATGAATTATATTAATTGATTTGCATATATTAAACCAGCTTTGCATCCCTGAAAGGAATCCTGTTTGACCCTGATGTATGATTTTTTGGATGAATTGTTGAAGTTGATTTTTCAAAATTTTTTTGAGAAACTTTGCATCAATGTTCATCAACGAAATAGGTCTATAGTTGTCTTTCCTTGATGAGGCCCTTCCTGGTTTTGAGATGTGTGTTATGATGGCCTCATAGAATGAGTTCAGTAGTGAACTTTCTCTTTCAGTTTCATTGAAGACTTGGAGGGGTATTGGTGTGTTCTCTCCTTTGAAGGCCTTATTGAATTCCGCTGTAAAACCATTTGGTCCTGGGCTTTTCTTAGATGGGAGGTCTCTTATTGCTGTTTCTATTTCAATGCTTGATATAGGTCTTTTAAGATAGTTTGACTCATCTTGGCTTAGTTTCGGCATGTCAGTATTTGCAAGGATAAGGTCCATTTCTGCCAATTTCTCAAACTTATGAGTAGAAAGGTTTTAGAAGCATTCCCTTATAATGTTCTGAATCTTAGTTGTTTCTGTGATGATGTTTCCATTCTCATCTCTGAGTTTATTTGGGTGTATTTTCTTCTTTTTCTGATAAGTTTTGTTAAGGGTCTGTTAATTTTGTTAATTGTTTCCAAGAATCAACTCTTTGGTTTCTTGATTCTTTCTATTTTTTTTACATTCCAATTCATTTAATTATAATTTAATTTTAATTATTTCCATCTACTGCATTGTGTTTATCTTGCTGCTCTTTTTCAAGGAGGCTCAGATGTCTCATAAAATTGGTTTCACATCTCTCCAATTTGTTGATATAGGAACTCAGAGGTATAAACTTGCCTTTGAATACTGCGTTTGCTGTGTACCATAGGACACAGCAAATTAGTGTGTTCATTTTTGTTGAATATCATGAACATTTGAATTTCCTTTCTAATCTCTTGCATGACCCACTCGTGATTCAGTAGTGTGTTGTTCAGGATCCATGAGTTACATGACTTTCTTTTGTGGCTGTTGGTGGTTCCTTTGTGGTCTGAGAGAATGCAAGGTATAGCTTCAATGTTTCTGAATTTGGACAAGTTTGCTTTGTGGCCTAAAATGTGGTCTATTTTGGAAAATGTTCCATGTGCTGCTGAGAAAAACCTATTGTTCAATGCTGCTGGGTGAAATATTCAGTAGATATCTGTTAAATCTAGTTGGTTTATGCAGTTGTTTATATCTGCAGTTTCTCTCTTGAGTTTTTGCGAAGTTCATTTATCTAGTGGGGAAAGTTCTATGTTAAAGTCCCCAACAATTAATATCTTTGGATCTATGTGGGATTTGAGGGAAAATACTGTTTCTTGGATAAATCTGGGTGCTTCCGTTGTTTGGCAAATAGATATTGAGAATTGTAATATCCTCCTGAAGGAGTAATCCCTTAATTAGTATGAACTGACCTTTTCACTAATTTTAATTAAAAGTCTATTTTATCTGATATTAGGATTGCAACTCCTTCCTGTTTATGGGGACCATTTACTTGGTAGATTTTGTTCTAGCCTTTAAAATTGAAAATGTTTGTTTTTGTGGCCAAGATGTGACTCCTGAATACAGCAGATAGAAGGATCTTGCTTTTTAATCCAAGTAGACAGACTTTGTTGCTTAATTGGGAATTAAGTCCGTTAATGTTGATATATAGAACTCAGAGGTATTTAGGAGTTACTGCCATTTTATCCAACTTGTTCAGGTCTGCCACAACTGTGTTCTTCTTATGGTTCTTAAATTCTCAGTTTGGGTGCTGTTTCTTGGCCTTTATTGTGGTCTTGTAGGTTTTCTCTGTGTAGGACATCTTTAAGATACTTTTGTAGGGCTGGTTTGATGGAGATATATTGTTTCAATTTTTCTTTGCCATGGAAGTGTTTTTTGGTTTTTTTTTTTTTGACCTCCGATTATTAAGGAGAGTATAGCTGGGTAAATTATTCTTGGCTGACAGTTGTTTGTCTTTAGGGCATAGCATACACCATTCTAGGCTCTTCTTGCTTTGATTGCCTCTCCTGAGAAATCTGAGGTGATTCTAATTGGTTTCCCTTTACAGGTGATTGATCTTTTCTCCATGACAACTTCATGGATCTTTTTCTTTGTTTGAATTGATCCTGTGCATATTATAATGTGACAATGGGATGTCCTGTTCTGGTCTGGCCTATTGGGAGTTCTAAAAGCTTCTTGTATCTGAATGGGCTATCTTTTTGCATGTTCGGGAAGTTCTCTCCTAGGATCCTGTTAAACAAATTTCCTAGACCATTGACTTCTGGCCATTTTCTCAGATTAGGCGTTCTAATGGTGTCTTCCAAGGGTTGAATGTTGAATAGATCTATCATATTTCTTGGATTTGTCTTGGATGTTTGTATGTTCTTTCTCTATAATATCTAGGCTGTCTTCTATGCTCAGGATTCAGTCTTCTGCATGGTCACTCCTACTATCCAGACTTTCTACTTTTTTTTTTTCTTTTCCTTCTAGTTGGTGTGCTTTGATGGCTTCAAATTCTTTGTTGGATCTTTGTTTTAGATCTTGTATGAAATTCTTTACTTCCTTAATTTGGTGTTCAGTGTTTATTCTCAAATCATTTAGTTGATTAGTTATGGTTTCCTTGGACTCCCATTCCTTCTGTGGGGATCCATTCAGCATTCCCTTTGTGGACTCCCTGACTTCTTTCAGCTCTCTGTTTATGGATTGCATGAATGCCTCTAGTGATCTCTGTCTATTTTCATCCCGCTCTCTCAATTTCTGTATTACCCTTTGATTAGCTTCCTCACTTTCATGCAATTCCTTTAGTTCTCTTTGATTGATCTCAGCCTGCTCACGCAATTCCTTTATTTCTCTTTGAGTGTAATCAAGCTGCTCAGGCAATTCCTGTATGTATCTTTGAGTAGCTTCCTGTTTTAATCTTTGGTTTGCCTCCTCTCTCTCCCTATCATGCTCACACAGAGTCCTTTGGTGGATTTCAATCTTTTCATTTACCATAATTACCATTAGTGTTTGTAGAGCTTTTTGGGAGCTCTCCTCTGGATTATTCATTATCTGTTCTGTCCACTGATTATCATGAGTGGAGTTGAGATACCCGGACTTGCCATTTTTCTTGTGTTTTTCTGGCTTATTCTGCCCATTTGGGATGAGAGTAATACCAGTTTGGTGCTACAAAATTATCTTAAGGAAAGCATCAACAAACTCTGTAATTGCACAGTCAAAAGCCTGCAGATATAATCTAGTTCAACAGATATACTTTTCAACATCAACCAACTACGTATTAATAGGCTATATGAACAACAAAGAGGAATTTGGCAAACCAGAAGTTATTAGGTTTAGTGAGAGATAGGGTTAAAATAGGAATAGATGGATGTGGAAAGGTAGAGGGAGAGCTAACTTAGTCCTAATCTCAAAGCAGGAAATAGGTTGGATAGAATGATATTAGAGACCAAGGAATAAAGAAAGAGAAAAAAAACAAGGAAAAATAGTAAAACAAAAATTAAAAATTAAAAAGTGAAACACTTAAAAATTATGCAAATTAAAAACGTAATGTTCAGCCAAGGTCGGGAATACGATAAGAGAAGAGGAGGGATAGAACGGAGATGTGAAAAATTAAAAAATAAAAATGCTTAAAATTTTATATAGGTATATAGAGGTAGTATGGCTATTAAGGAATTTAAGTCTAAAAGGTTTTGAATTTAGTAATAGTATGCTGGATTAAGTGTGTGTAAAATGGGCGATAAGTTCTAATAATTGATTACAGGTATATCTAAGAATGAGCAGAAAAGCGATTAAATCATGCAAAGAAGAACGAAAGAGAAGAAAAAGTGAAAAGTATGAGAAAGAAAGGAAAAAATGATCAAAAGGACCGTAGAGCTAAACAAATATGAAAAAATGCACACAAACATATACTCTAAAATAAAAATTATAAGAGGAAGAAAAAAGTTAATAAATAGAAAACATTTTTTTAAAATTAAAAATGTTAAAAAAAATTTATTAAAAGGTACCAAAAAAGAGTTCTTTGCTTTTTTGGGGTGAGATCGGAAGATCCCGTATCTCCCTTCTGTCTATACCCCGTCTCTTGTTAGAGTCTCTGGTATGATTGTGGTGTTTGATTTTCCTGTAGCTTGGTTGTATCCTTAAGTCAGTTTGTTTGAGTAGGCAGAAAAATGCTTTGCTTTCCCTAGGATTTGGTCATCCTCCTCCCAGGCTAGTTCAATGGGAGGGATATCTGCTTTGAATATCACAAAAGAGGGTGATGGCTGTTTCTTCTAGTTTGGAGATGCTGTGGTGGGGCTAGGTTCTGGGTAGAGTTGAGGCCTTTTAGCAAACAGTAGCTTTTCGCTGAGGGGTTAGCTTCTGAGGCAGTCACAGAGCCCAGGCCGGAGCCATTCTCAATGTTTATTGTTACTGAATTTCAATTGATTGTCTAGGCTGCTGTAGGGAGGGGCAGCCTCTGGCTCTGTGTACCCAGTGAAGAAATCCACTCCTGGGGCTGGCGCAGGCCCGGGCTAGGTGAATTATTCCTGGGTGGAGCTAAGCATGGCAGGTCAGGTTAGGTTCATGTGACCTGCTAAATGACTTTTTGTTTTCATCCCAGGATTGAGTTGGAGCTAGATGCTCAGCCAGGCCTTTGCCAGTATCAAAGATGGAGATCTCCTGTAGTGGGCAGGGAGGGGTGGCCTTCCCTTCTCTGCTCTCTGAGAAGGAGTGAGGAAGTCAGGCTTCTACTCAAACAGGAGTCTGGTTCCTGGGTCATCGCTGGTCGGCCATCTGAAGGATGAGGATTTCTGCTACTTGTCAGTTCTTGCTGGTGTTGAGTAGAATCCTCTCACCTGCTGCATCTGGCGCCTTTGTCCTAGACACTCTGTGTTGCAGGTATGGCGACTATGGCCAGCATCGTCTATGCCACAGCAGCCACGGCTGCTGGCAAGTGCTCAGATTTGTCTCCTTGCCTGGATTTTCCATCTCTGGCCTAACTCTCTATACTGTGATGGCACACTTAGTGTGATTCTCTGGCTCAGGACTCTTCAATGGAGCACTAATACTGCTTTCTATATGAGAGCTTGTTTGGCTTCCAGATTCTCCTCCACTATCTTCCCAGAAACCTAAATTTAAATTTAAATGATAAAATCTTTTAAAATCATTTCACTAGAGCACAGGTGTAGATAGATAAGTGATGTGGGCAGAATCAATTATTCAGAAGGTTTTAAATGGATGCTTACCTAGTTTTCTCTTGGCTGGATCATAAAATACAGACTGTCCTAATTGGAACAAGTTAGCCTTCCGAGGTTTTCTGCATAGAAACACTGCATCAACATTTTATTAGAGGATTATTCAAGATTAGCTATATGTTGATTGATAATGACTGATCATGACAGAAAGTTTAGGCAAAACCATCTACACTTCAGTGAGGTTCTGATTTGTGCTTCACAAACTGTTATGAAAGCTCTACATGAGAAATCTAGCAGCTGCATTTCTAAAAAGTCCTTGGGTTGTTACACTTTCTGATATTGTCTCAATTCAAGTACTTCTCCTTGGAGTTCCATACTATTCAATGATGCTGTATTAGCTCCTTGTTACAATTTGTAGACAGGGGGCTGGGAAGGTGGCTCAGTGCTACAGTCCTTTCCTTGCATGTATGAGGCCCTGGGTTCGATTCCTCAGCATCACATAAGCCAAAAGAAAAAAGCCATAAGTGGCGCTGTGGCTCAAGTGGTAGAGCACTAGCCTTGAGCTGAACAGCTGAGGGACAGCGCCTATGCCCAGAGTTCAGGCCCCACGACCAGACTTACCTCCAAAAAATAAATAATTTGCAGACTGGTCTTTTTGATGAAATTTGTGTTTTTCAAAATTGCTCTCCAAATTCCATCCACAAACTGCATACAAAATTTATCTGAAAAAAAATTTGTATCTGTTGATAGTGCATATAGTTTTAGTTTCATTACAAATATAGAATGTAGTAAAAAATCTCATAGCTATTATACTGCACTAGCTTGTGGGCAGGTTCTAATATAAATAATATACTGAGCCCTTTTAGATATTTTAAGTATCCAAAGTAATAAGCCTGTGGTCCTAAAACCAATACCTTACTTATATTGAGTGACAAATAAAACTTCATATATGGACACAAGTTTTCCCTGTATCTTTTTAATATATTTTTTATTATAAATACTGTACAGAGGGGTTACATTTACATAAGTAAGATAATGAGTACATTTCTTATTGAGCATTGTTACCCCCTCCTTTTTTTCCCCCTACCATCCCTTCCCTTCACACCTCCCCACCTCCCCCCTTCACCCATCTTCTGATAGAGTGTCTTGTATATCTCATTGTTACAATGGGTCAACCAGTATCCTTTCCTCATATCTTAAATGAAGAAATGCTTGCTGGATTTATGCTGATTCTTCTTGTGTAGACACATCTAAAATCACTGCTCAAGTCCAAGAGCACATAAATGAAATGCCATCATTTTTTGTTAGTTAGTATAATTGTGTTCTACACATTTATTGACAGGTAACAAATTATTCTCAAACTTTAAAACATTAAAAATACTTCCTTTTTTTTTCTTATTTTATTGGCCAGGAAATCACCAAGACCTCAGTCGGCATTTCTTACATAGGAATTTTCATATAGGTTAGTTAAATGTATATGTAGAGTCCAGTTTTCTGAGGATTCGCTCATCTGCCTAGGAATTCATGCTGGCTGTTGGAAAAAGAGCTCAAGTAAAGATGCCATTTAAAGCCTTATAACTTAACTCTTTACCAGGGTATTCTCCTGCTACTTTGGTTGTTGAAAGTGTCTACAAGACTAAGCATCCTGTGAGACGAAGGAAGACATCATATGACTTATACCTAAGTGACTTGCTATCACTTGTACAGCATTTTGTAAGTCAAATCTCTCTAAAACTACCAGTTTTAGGAGATTAGAGGAGTGGTAAATGAACTCTTAGGGACAAATACATCTTCAACATATCTTATTCCAAGTATTCCGTTTAAGGCCTATTCAACAACTTGTGAAACTTATGTTGGCTGTAATTATGTATCTTTCTCCATGTTTTCATTTATACATGTGTAGATGTTTGTGTGTGAATAGTAAAGTACATGTGTACATTATGGCTTATATCATCATTTATTCCTTGCTAACAAATAAAGTGAGGAATCCCTAAAGATTTAACAGAAACTGTGTAAAGTCTTAACTCTCCACTGTGCTTCTTTACACAAAGACTTGTAACTTCTCATTAATAAAGTTTCCATAAACTCTGAAATGTACATACTTAGTGCTATGCCTCCATCAGAAAGAATGACATCTCCCAATTTGTTAGGAAATAGAAAGACTTGGAAAAAAGTTTATTGAGTGAAGTAAGCGAAGTCCAAATAAACATAGGTCCCATGATTTCCCTTATTTTCAATAACGAATATATGTCTGGGATAAGCAGAAAAGTTCAAAAGATAAGTGCATATAACCAGATAAGATGATGTTAAAGAAATTGAACCCCAAGATAGGGACACAAGCAGTTTTTTGTTTCTTGCTATTGTTTCTAATGTACTTATAATTTGCAATGTCATTTTTTTGTTTCTTTGTATGCTTTTACCCACGCGAT
Source organism: Dipodomys merriami (assembly GCF_024711535.1). Taxonomy (NCBI): domain Eukaryota; kingdom Metazoa; phylum Chordata; class Mammalia; order Rodentia; family Heteromyidae; genus Dipodomys; species Dipodomys merriami. The sequence continues at coordinate 1,356,558 of NW_027203326.1, forward strand.
AACCCCTGTTTTCTCTGTATTTGAAGTTGTTGCACGTACATCTTGTATGTATGCTTCTCTAATTTGGGAGGGGGAGGTAAAAAATGCTCAAATAGGGATACAGGTTGACCCATTGTAACAATAAGATGCACAAGACACTATGTTGAAAAATGAACTTTACAATTTAGGCGGAGGAAGGAAGGGGGAGGGGAGTGTACTTGTGGAGGTGGGAGGGAAGGGATGGTAGGGGAAATATAAAGGAGGAGGTAACAATGATTGTTAGGAAATGTACTAGTTTCCTTGTTCATGTAAATGTGACCCCTCTGCTCAGTATTATTAGAATAAAAACATATAAAAATGTTCTGAGATGGAAGAGTTTATTTCCTCTATTTTATCCATATAAAATCGTTAACAAAGAAATTAATACAGAACACTGATATGAAGGTAATTTGAATAAATGTCTGTGTGTGTGTGAGAGAGAGAGAGAGTGGCACCGCACAAGCAAACACTCGCGTGCATGGGAACACACGCCATGCATGTATATTGGCGTGCTCAGAGTTTAAAATCAGGGCTTCAAGGTCTTGCTAGGCTTTTACTATCTAGCTACTATATAAGCTACATCTCAATTCCTGGCTCTTTGCTAGTTCATTAAACATTTTGAAAAATAATTTCATGAAGTTTTTTTTTTTGGCCCTGATTGGCTCCCAAGTGTTATCCACAGATCTCAGTCTCCTGAGCAAATATTCAGAGTAGATAGGATTATAGGTGTGACCAGCCAGCCACAAGGCTTTTAGAATAATTTTAAAAATAAAAGAAAATTTACTTCAAGTGAGTCTGTTTTATCATCTCCTAATTTGAAAGCCTTTTGGAGTGATTATATGTCAATTTAATTCATTTGGGGATTGTTGAAAGATAGTAAGTCATGATATTTAAAAGTTTTAGTACTTTTTAAAAAAGAAACTGGAACTGTGGGACAGAAGAAATTTGGCTGTCTTCGGACCTCAATTTATAAGCTCAGCTCTGTGCATGATAACCCAATGTCACCAACACAGTCTGTGTTGAAGACAAAATGTGACAGAAAACAATCACCATTATTTCTTGGACAATATGAATATTGAATTGAGAGTGTAAGAGAATGGAGAGATTTTACCCACTTTTTTCTTATTGCAGAAAGACTTTTGGAAACTTTGACTCATTTCCTTCCTCACTATGTGTGTCTTTGGGCCATGCACTTACTGTTTTTAACTACAATTTTTCCCAACACTAAAATGGTAATAACATTAGCATTATAGCAAATGTTATCTTAAGAATTAAGAGAATAAAACTTGTGAAACACTTAACATAAACCTATGAATGAGCTTTGAGTTTAGCCAGCATTCTTTTTTAAATACTAAATAGAATGTGATAAGTAGTACATAAACCATTACATGTAGTGTGAGCAACCAGAAGTAATATCTATTGACCATGCTCTGCTTCCAAGGAAGGCAGGTGGATAACTTCTTATGCTGTAAATCGAACTGGTTATCTTATGTCGTGATAGTGTAAAAATATCAGGGACAGTACTATGAAGGAATGTTGTAGACTGAGATGAAATCCATATGAAAATGTGCAAACCTGATAAAACAAAAAAGTATCTGAGCAGTGTGTTGTGTTTTACATCATTTAAGTTACATCGCAAAGATAAGGAAGACCTAGAAGAATAAATTGTCTTTTTGATATTCTATCATAGGTCCTTAGAAGGAGGAACACTTTCCTCATTCTTGTAGATGCATCATCAGATGAGGGGAAATATATTTTTTGTTTGCTTCCTTCCATTTATTCTTCACTTTGAATTCTGAAGTACATGAGACTGAAAGAAACCAAGTGTAATTAGTCATGTAGGCTTTGGAAAGAACAATCAAAGTAAAATAAATAAAATATAGATAGCCTTCTAAGAGGTCTAACTAAATTGCATTATATAGTCTCTAGCATTAACAGAAAATGATTTAAAAAATATCATGTTATTAAAAATTTTTAAATGTTAGGAGCTGCTTAATTTTTTTCCTTTCTACTACTTTGAATTAATTATTGATTTTCTATAGAGAGATTAAAGATGAGATTAACAAGAAACTTGATTAAAAATGGACAAAAGTTCTGAATAGACATGTTTTCCAAAAAGCCCTGAAAATCACCTGTGGATTTACAAGTTTGTATTTAATACAACTTCTATGCTGGCTTAATGCTTTGTGAGCAGAAGTCATTAGAGAAATGCAATTCAAAATTACTATGATACTACTTCTTAACTATTATAACTCTCATCAAAAATATCCAAGGAACCAGGTGTGGTGATAATGGCTCATAATTCCAAGTGATTGGAGGTTGGAATAAAAGGATTTGAGTCTAAGGCCAGTCTTGGGTACTGCACACAGTAAAAACCTGTCCTTTAAAAAGACTCAAAAGGTAATAATGTTGGCTGGCGACACTGTGGAGAAAAGGAAATCTTCTCCACTCTTGGTCAAAATACAGGTTAGTGTTCTCATTTTAGAAAGTAGTAAACAGTTTTCTAAAGACATTCAAAGTTGAAATATCATCTGACCCACCAATTGTGTGATTATTTCTCTCTGGATAACTCATAAATATATCTGTAGTTCATTGTTATTCAAATTATTCACAAGAACAGCCAAGATATAAATCGAAGTCCAGTGTTCAACTACAAACTAATAAAGCAATTGTGGTACATGCACAAATATCTTTTTTTTTTGTTGATCCCAAAGTATTTAACCTCCAAATTAGTGATTAACCTCCAAATTAGAAATACAGATATATGATTTAATTTAACCCAAACTATTTATTGAGTATAAGGACCTTATACTCTCTACATTCTTAACACTAATATCACCAAATATGGTGAGTCTGAAAAAATTAGTCTCTTTTTGACCTATGTTCATATTCTTTACAGTGAGAGTAAAATGTTTTAAAAGTAGTATTTGTTTTAGCTTAATTGCTTGAAGAGACAATAAATGATATTATCAAAGCTTAAAAATGATTTGATTTAAAATTTAGAATTCAGAAAATGGTTTTGACCACTCTGGTTACTGGAGCCTTCACTACAACCTCATGGGACAATTTATATTGATGAAGCAAAAATCTGAGGTTAGACATTTATGAATAAAATATCATTATTTCTGAATATGTAGAGCTACATATAAAACATAAAAATTTAGATTTTAAATATCTGAATATGCTAGTACATTTAATTGCAGGGTAAGTACTAGATCTGAAAGTAGATAAAATTGCACTTATTTTGAAATATAAACCGAAGTATTTATTTGAATAAAAGACAATGTTTAAACTATCACTCATTCAAGAAATAAGATGTACAGTTATTTGTTTTTCATGCCAATTAAGTTCTCTATACTTACTACAAATATAGATTAGTAAACCTAATTCATTGCTTTGTAGGGAAATAGCAATTCCGTTTCCTAAAACTCATGACAATAACTTTTTCTCAAACAATTGATAAGTAACTGCTTAACATTTTTTGTCATGGAATCTTATTCGATAAATTTTTATTCACTAAGTTAAATAATTGGACAAAAATATAAATTATGCATAAAAAAGTTTATTTAACACGAGTTTATTTTTTCAGAAGACAGATCATGGCTTTCTTAAAGACCACTATAAGGCAATGTTCTTTATTAATTTTTAGTTATTTTGTTAAAGGATATTCATTGTCAGAAGTGACAAATCCATAATGTATTTCACGTATTTGATTATACCCCTCTATTTCCTTCTCATTACTCCTTCCTCCTAAGATCTTCTGTTATTTACATAAAATTACATCTTTTTATATGCGCATATAAACTAATTTGGAAAATTTTAGCAAAACTGCTTAAGTTAATTCACTATGTACAGTGAATTAATAGGATGAACAAAAACCTGAATATCTTTTGTTAACTTTTGAATTGAGCTATTATTATTATTATTATGGTTAGGGTTAGGATCCCAGACAGAATTAGAATTAGATTAGAGAAATAGAAAATTTAGGTTCATCACATGATGACCCATTGCAACAATGATACTCACAAGACACTATGATGAAAATGAAGTTTACACCATGGTGAGGGAAGGGTAAAGGAAGTGGGGAGGGATGGTATAGTGGGAGAACATGAAAAAAGTGGGTTACAATGCTCAACAAGCAACGTAATCCTTAACTTATACATGCAACTAATCCCTCTTTAAAGCATCTTTTCAACAAAATAAAATTTTTAAAAAATAATGAAAAATAAAACCAGACAGGAAATAGAAAAACACTTAAAAATTTATGTTCAAAATGCAAGTAAAATTTAGACCTACACGCTGAGCAAGAGTTAGGATAAATATGAAAAATGTGGCTTGCTATTAACATGATGATTCGGTTATATGTAGGTTTAGGATTAGGCAAGGTGTGCCAGTTAGAGAGGGGTTAGGATGAGAAAAAAATGTAAGACATTGTGTAAAACTGCCACATATTTTAAGAAGAATGAATGGCAAGAATGAATGAAAACCAGTCCCTGTTACTTTAAAGGTTCAGATATAATTTGGTTTAAAGTGTGAGATACTTTTTTGTTCCAGTTAGGGTTAGGGAAGGATAAGCTTTAAGGTAAATTTTAGTTTTCCAATAAGAAGTAGAAGCCAAAAAAATGTGTGATTGAATAGAATCTAGACAATTTTCCTTCCATTAACCATTAGGTGTTAAATCTGAATGTGATTTGGATTAGGTTTCCGGTTAACCGGTGATGAGGATAGAGAAAAGAAATTAGTTAAACTAGTGGCTCGCGCCTATTATCCTAGCTACTCAGGAAGCTGTTTTCTGAAGACCACAGTTCAAAGGTAGCCCATGCAGGAAAGTCCATGTGACTTTTATCTGAAATTAACCACCATAAAGCACAAAAGTGGTGCTGTGTCTCAATTGGTTGAAGGCACACCTTGAGCTAAAGAACTCAGGGATCATGCCCTGGCCTAGAGTGCAAGACCCACAACCGACAAAAAGAAAAAAAAAAAGAAATGTGAAATATTAAGTAAAGCTGAACCTATTTTTTTGATTTTTTTAAATTTTATTTTATTTTATTTGAGTACATACTGTACAGAGGGGCTACAATTACATGGGCAGGATAATGCATACATTTCTTACCAAGCATTGCAGCCTCCTCCTTTGTTTACCCTTCACCTCCCTTCCCAGCCTCCCCCCTCCCTCCACCCAATTATACCCCCCTTCCCCCCACACACCGACATTGTAAAGCTGGTTTTGACATGACATTTTGTAATTCTCATTGTTGCAACAGGTCCACCTGAATCCTTAAACAACTTGTTTGACCCCATCTCCTCCACATGTTATACTGACATCAAATATAGTGACAGCGGGGGTTAAACTGTGGGGGAGGGACATACAAAGCAACAAAGAAATAATCTTATAAATGCGTTAGAAACACATGCATGAAAGAAACGAAAACATTAAAATACATATTTAAGGGTTCATTTTCCTAACATCACATTATCTGACCTTTTCCGCTTGACTCATACCTATATTAGATATTGCAAATAAGGGAAACCATGGGACCTATGCTTCTTTGGGCCTGGCTTACTTCACTTAATATAATTTTTTCCAAACCTTTCCATTTCCTAACAAATGGGGCAATGTCATTCTTTCTGATGGAGGCATAGAATTCCATTGTGAATATATATCACATTTTCTTGATCCATTCATCTACTGAGGGGCATCTGGGTTGGTTCCATATCTTAGGTATGGTAAATAATGCTGCAATAAACATAGTTGTGCTGGTAGCTTTAGTGTGGTCTTGTTTGTAAACATTTGGGTAAATGCCCAAAAGTGGGATTGCTGGATCATAGGGGAGATCTATGTGAAGTCTTTTGAGGAACCTCCATACTGCTTTCCAAAGTGGTTGAACAAGTTTACATTCCCACCAACAATGAAGGAAGGTTCCTTTCTGTCCACATCCCCTCCAGCATCTGTTGTTGTTAAAGTTCTTGATTTTTGCTGTTCTAACTGGAGTGAGGTGATATCTCAATGTTGTTTTGATTTGCATTTCTTTTATGGCTAGGGATGTTGAACATTTCTTCATGTGTCTATTGGCCATCCTTCTTTCTTCTTCAGAGAAGCTTCTCTTTAAGTCTTTCGCCCACTTATTTATTGGGCAGTTGTTTCTTTGAGGATTTGTTGTTGGGTGGTTTAATTTTTTGAGTTCCAAGTATATTTTAGATATGAGACCCTTGTCCATTGTATGGCTAGTAAAGATCTTCTCCCAATCGGTGGGCTTTCTATTGATCTTGCTAGCTATGTCATTTGCCCTGTAGAAGCTCTGCAACCTTATGCAATACCATTTGTCCAACCTTTCTTTGATTTGTTGTGCTTCCGGGTCTCTATTCAGAGAATTTTGGCCTGAGCCAAGGAGACCTAAGGTTTCTCCTATTCCATCCTGTAATGTTTTCAGAGTGTCTGCTTTGAGTTCAAGGTCTTTGATCGATTTGGAGTTGATTCTGGTGCAGGGTGATATATAAGGATCTAGCTTTAGTTTTCTACAGGTAGTTAACCAATTTTGCCAGCACCATTTACTGAAGAGGCTGTCTTTCTTCCATTCTATTGTTTTAGCTATCTTATCGAAGATTAGATGGCTATAGTTCTGTAGGTTCATTTCTGGGTTTTCAATTCTATTCCATTGGTCCTGAGGTCTGTTTTTATGCCAACACCAAGGTGTTTTGATTACTATGGCTTTATAGTAGAGTTTGAAATTTGGTATTGATATTCCTCCAGCAGTATTCTTTCCGTTGAGGAGCGTTTTTGCTGTTCGATGTCTTTTATTGTTTCATATGAATTTTTGGATTGCCTCTTCTATTTCCTTGAAGAATGAGGGTGGAATTTTGATAGGTATCGCGTTGGATTTGTAGATAGCCTTGGGAAATATTGCCATTTTCACGATGTTAATTTTGCCAATCCAGGAGCATGGGAGGTTTTGCCATTTTTTAAGCTCTGTGTTGATTTCCTTTTTCAAGATTTTAAAGTTTTCATCATAGAGGTCCTTCACTTCTTTGGTTAAGTTAATTCCTAGGTATTTTATTTTTTGTGGGGCTATTACAAATGGAGTTGCTTTCCTAATTTCAGCCACACTTTTCTCATTGTTGGCATACAGAAAAGCCATTGATTTTGGGGGGTTAATTTTATAACCTGCTACTTTGCCAAAGTTTTGAATCAGCTTGAGTAATTTGGGAGTGGAGTCTATGGGATTCTTTAAATACAAGATCATGTCATCTGCAAAGGGTGAGAGTTTTATTTCTTCTTTCCCTATTTGGATCCCCTTTATGTCTGCATCTTGTCTTATTGCTGTAGCTAGGCATTCTAATACTAGATTGAAGAGAAGTGGAGAGAGTGGATATCCTTGTCTTGTTCCTGAGTTAAGAGGAAATGGATTTAGTTTTACACCATTGAGTATAATGCTGGCTGTAGGTTTGTCATATACAGCCTTTATTGTATTGAGGAATGTTCCATGGATTCCTAATTTTTCCAAAACCTTCATCATAAAGGGGTGTTGGATCTTGTCAAATGCTTTTTCTGCATCTATTGAGATAACCATGTGGTTCTTATTCTTGCTCCTGTTGATGTGATGAATAATATTAATTGATTTGCGTATATTGAACCAGCTTTGCATCCCTGAAATGAATCCTGTTTGATCATGGTGTATGATTTTTTGGATGAATTGTTGAAGTCGATTGTCCAAAAATTTTGAGATGTTTTGCATCAATGTTCATCAAAGAAATGGGTCTATAGTTCTCTTTCTTTGATGAGTCCCTGCCTGGTTTTGGGATGAGGGTTATTATGGCTTCATAGAATGTGTTCGGTAGTGAGCTTTCTCTTTCAATTTCATTGGAGAGTTGGAGGAGTATTGGTGTGAGCTCTGCTTTGAAGGCCTTGTAAAATTCCGCTGTAAGACCATCTGGTCCTGCAGTTTTCTTAGCTGGGAAGTCTCTTATTGCTGTTTATATTTGAATGCTTGATATGGGCCTGTTAAGCTGGTTTAACTCATCTTGTTTAGTTTTGGCATGTCAATATTTGCTAGGAAAAGGTCCATTTCTGTCAAGTTCTCAAACTTATTAGCATAAAGTTTTGAGAAGTATTCCCTTATAATGTTCTGAATCTTGGTTGTTTCCGTGGTGATGTTTCCATTTCCATCTCTGAGTTTATTAATTTTGGTGTGTTCTCTCCTTTTTCTGAAAAGCTTTGCTAAGGGTCTGTCAATTTTGTTAAGTTTTTCAAAGAACCGACTGTTTGTTTTGTTGATTCTTTCTATAGTTTTTTTGGATTCTAATTCATTTAATTCTGATTTAATTTTGATTATTTCTTTCCGTCTACTGGATTGGGGTTTATCTTGCTGCTCTTTTTCAAGGAGGTTTAGATGTGTCATTAAATTGTTAGTTTCCGATCTCTCCAATTTGTTGATGTAGGAGCTCAGAGCTATAAACTTGCCGCTGAGTACTGCCTTTGCTCTGTCCCAGAGGAGCTGGTAATTTGTGTGTTCATTTTTGTTGAACAGCATGAACATTTGAATTTCCTTTCTAATCTCTTCCATGACCCACTCATGATTCAGCAGTGTGTTGTTCAGCCTCCATGTGATACCGGACTTTCTTTGGTGGCTTTTGGTGTTGAGTTCTAATTTTATTCCCTTGTGGTCAGAGAGAATGCAAGGTATAATTTCAATGTTTCTGAATTTAGACACGTTTGCTTTGTGGCCTAAAATGTGGTCTATTTTAGAAAACGTTCCATGTGCTGCTGAGAAGAACGTGTATTCTGATGCTGCTGGGTGAAATGTTCGGTAAATGTCTGTTAAGTCTAGTTGATCTATGCAGCTGTTTAGATCTGCGGTTTCTCTGTTGAGTTTTTGCCGAGTTGATCTATCTAGTGGGGAGAGTGGTGTGTTAAAATCCCCAACAATGAATGTCTTTGGATCTATATGGGATTTGAGGGAAAGTAGTGTTTCTGTGATAAATTTGGGTGCTCCATTGTTTGGCGAATAAATATTTAGAATTGTAATATCCTCCTGAAGGAGAGATACTTTAATTAGTATGTAGCGAACTTCTTTATCTCTTCTCACGAATTTTAGTTTGAAGTCCATTTTTTCTGATATTAGGATTGCAACTCCCGCCTGTTTATGAGGGCCGTTTGCTTGGTAGATTTTGTTCCAGCCTTTAACATTGAAAATTTTTTTGTTTTTACGGGCAAGATGTGACTCCTGCAGGCAGCAGATAGAAGGGTCTTGTTTTTTAATCAAACTAGACAGTCTATGTCGCTTAATTGGAGAGTTCAGTCCGTTAACGTTAAGAGATAGTACTGAGAGGTATTTGGGAGTTCCTGCCATGTTATCCACCTTCTTGGGGGCTGCGAAAACTTGGTTCTTCCTAAGGTTCTTGGATTCTCAGTTTGGGTGCAGTTTCTTGGCCTTTGTTGCGGTCTTGTTGGTTTTCTATGTGTAGGACATCTTTAAGAATCTTTTGTAGGGCTGGTTTGGTGGAGATGTATTGTTTCAATTTTTCGTTGCTATGGAAGGTTTTTATTTGGCCTTCAGTTATGAAGGAGAGTTTAGCTGGGGACAGTATTCTTGGTTGATAATTATTTGTTTTTAGGGCATGGCATACGTCATTCCAGGCTTTTCTTGCTTTGATTGTCTCTGCTGAGAAATCTGAGGTAATTCTAATTGGTTTCCCTTTGTAGGTGATTACCCTTTTCTCCCTTACAGCTTTAAGGATCTTTTCCTTGGTCTGGGTTGACCCTGTGTGGATTATAATGTGACTGTGGGATGTCCTATTCTGGTCTGGTCTATTTGGGGTTCTAAAAGCTTCTTGTATCTGAATAGGCCTATCTTTTTGTATGTTTGGGAAGTTCTCTGCTAAGATCCTGTTAAACACATTTCCTAGACCATTAACTTCTGTTTCTAGGTGCTCCTCTACAACCATTATCCTTAGATTGGGCCTTGTGATGGTGTCTTCCAGGTGTTGGATAGACCTATCATATTTCTTGGACTTGTCTTGGATGGTTGTATGTTCTTTCTCTATAATATCTAGGCTGTCTTCAATCCCTGAGATTCGATCTTCTGCATGGTCTAACCTGCTGTCAAGACTCTCTACTTTGTTTTTCATCTCTTTTCCTTCTAATTGGTCAGCTTTGATGGCTTCAAGTTCTTTGTTGAAGCTCTGTTTTAGGTCTTGTATGAATTTCTTTACTTCCTTAATTTGGTGTTCAGTGTTTGTTCTCAAATCACTTAGTTGATTGGTTATGGTTTCTTTGGACTCCCATTCCTTCTGTTGGGTTCCATTCAACATTCCCTTTGTGGTCTCCCTGACTTCCTTCAGCTCTTTGTTAATGGATTCCATGAAAGCCTTTAGTGATCTTTGTGTATTCTCTACCTGGTCTCTCAATTCCTGGATTACTCTTTGATTAGCTTCCTCCCGTCTGTGGGATTCCTGCAGTTCTCTTTCTTCCTGTTCGTGGGACTCCTGCAGTTCTCTTTGAGTGTTCTCTGCCTGCTCATACCATTCCTCCCTTTCTCTTTGAGTATTCTCAAGTTGTTCATGCAAATCCTGTATCAGTTTTTGAGTAGCTTCCTCACGCTTATGATATTCCTGTATAAACTTCTGGGATGCCTCCTCTCTCTCCCTATCACGCTCATACAGAGTCCTTTGTACATTGTCAACCTTCTCATTTATCATGTTTGCTATTAGTGTTTGTAGAGCTATTTGGTAACTCTCCTCTGGATTATTCTTTATCTGTTCTAATCCCTGATTATCAAGATTGGGAATTGAGATACCCGAATTTGCCATTTTTCTTGTGTTTTTCCGGCTTGTGTTTTCCACTCCCAAATTACTCAAGCTGATTCAAACCTTTGGCAAAGTAGCAGGTTACAAAATTAACCCCCAAAATTCAATGGCTTTTCTATATGCCAATAATGAGAAAAGTGTGGCTGAAATTAGGAAAGCAACTCCATTTGTAATAGCCCCACAAAAATAAAATACCTAGGAATTAACTTAACCAAAGAAGTGAAGGACCTCTTTGATGAAAACATTAAAATCATGAAAAAGGAAATCAACACAGAACTTAAAAAAAGCCACCTCCATGTTTATTGCAGCACTGTTCACAATAGCCAGGATATGACAACAACCTGTATGTCTCACCAGAGATTAATGGATCCAAAAACTGTGGTAACTATACACAATGGAATATTTTCCACCCATTAGAAAGGACAAAATAATGACATTAGCAGGGAAATCAATCAAGCTACAGAAAATCATGTTGAGGGAGGTAAGCCAAAAGCAAAGAGGCAAACAGCACATGGTCTCCATGATAAGAGGATGCCAAATCCAAAATGTAAGGTGATACGTTAAAATTAACAACACTTAAGAAACCAAGGAATTCCACTCATCTGATTAAATCACTACTAAATAACCCCATTCTGCTGATCATATGTGCACACTGAAGGGAAACCAGGAGGACAACACAGAACTAGAGGGAATCAGGGAAAAACATACAACAGTGGAATCCATCAGCTGCACTGGACATTGACCAAAATGACCTAAGGAACTCAATGTCATAGAGGAGAGGGAGGGATCAAGTGGGAAAGAGGGAACAGCTGACGCTATGCAAAACAAAGAAATACACATATTTCAAAACAAAAAGTTATTCATATGGAAAAAATAAGTCTGTTGCAAAGCTCATAGAACTCATAAATGTTGTAAACCATGAGAGACAATTTGCTCGATCAAAGTTAGAATGTGTTTGTGACTTTAAGCATCACTATCCCACAATATTGTGAAATTTGGGAAATTATGTAACCACTTAATCACAATAAAAACATTTGAAAAAATGATGAAGGTGGAAAACTAAGTTCCTCCAAAAACAAAAAAGGAAAATGTTCTGGGTGTATATGTGTGTACACACACACATATACTATATATATACATATATATGTATATATATTAAGTCTATACTTCTGTCAGAAAGAATGACATCGCCCAATTTGTAGGAAATGGAAAGACTTGGAAAAATTTATATTAACTGATGTAAGCCAAGTCTGAAGAAACATAGGTCCCATGGTATCCCTTATTTGCAATAACTAGTATATGTCTGAGATAAGCAGAAAAGTTGAAAAGCTATGTGAAAATGACTAGATAAGTTGATGTTAAGCTAAATGACCCCCAAGATAGAGACACAAGTGGTTTGCTCTTTCTTGTTGTTGTTTCTCACACATTTATAATGTATGACATGATTTTTTTTTTGTTTTTTATACGTTGCTCCCCAACAGTATAACCCCAGTTTTCACTTTATTTGATGTTGGTGCACCTGCATCTTGTATATACACTTTTCTAATTTGGGGAGGGAAAGGGAAAATACAACATGCTTAAATAGGAATACAGTTTGACCCATTGTATAACAATAGATGCACAAGACATTCTTTTGAAAAACGAACCTTACAATTTAGGCAGGGGACATTGGGAGGGGCTGTGGGGTGTGAGGAGTATACTTGTGGAGGTGGAAGGGAAGGAATGGTGGGGAAAAACAAAGGAGGAGGTAACAAAGCTTGATAGGAAATGTACATATTACTTTGCTCATGTAACTATAACCCCTCTGTACAGTATTTTTACAACAAAAATGTATAAAAATATTTTGAGATGGAAGAGTTTATTTCACCTATTTTACCCATACAATATCGTTAACAAAGAAATTAATGCAAAACACTCACATGAAGATATTTTGAAAAAGAGAGTTTGTGTGCATTCCTGCGTGTTGGCATGCTCAGTGTTTGAAATCGGGGCTTCAAGGTCTCGCTATGTCTTTCTCTTTAGATTGGTGAGCTACTATATGAGTTACTTCTCCATTTCTGGCACTTTGCTAGTTCATTAAAATTTTTGAAAAATAATCTCATGAATTTATTTTGCCCTGATTGGCTTCCAAATATTATCCACAGATCTCAGGCTCCTGAGTAGGTATCCCGAGTAGTTAGGATTACAGGTGTGACAAACCAGCACAAGGCTTTCAGAATAATTTTAAAAGTAGAAAAAAATTACTTCACAGAGGCCTGTTTTATCATCTCCTTGTTTTAAGGCATTTTGGAGTGATTATATGTGAATATTTTCATTCTTGAATTCTTAAAATACAGTAAGTGATGATATTTAAAAGATTTAGTACTTTTTAAAAACGATACCGGAACTATGGGACAGAAGAAATTTGCCTCTCTTTAGACCATAATTTATAAGCTCTGCTCTGTGCATGATAACCAATGTCACCAACACAGTCTGTGTTGAAGACAAAATGTAACAGAAAACAATCACCATGGGCAATAATTGCTATGCTATTATTTCCTGGACAATATGAATATTGAATTGAGAATATCAGAGAATGGAGAGAATTTATCTACCTGTTGTGTATTGCTGAAAGACTTTTGGAAAATTTTGACTCATTTCCTTCCTCACTGTGTGTCTTGGGCCATGCACTTACTACCTTTAATTACAATTTTTCCCAACACTACAATGGTAATAACATTAGCATTATAGCAAATGTTATCTTAAGGATTAAGGGTCCTTAGAATGATGAACTCTTTCTCATTCTTGTAGAGGCATTATCAGATGAGAGGAACTGTATTTTTGGTTTGCTTATTTCCATTTCGTCTTCAGTTTGAAATCTGAATTACTTAAGACTGAAAGAAACAAAAATTAGACACACAGGCTTTCGAAACAGCAATCAATATAAAATAAATAAAATACATATAGCTATGTAAAAGGTCTAACTAAATTGTTATGTAGGCTCAACCATAAAAAGAACATAATTTAAGCAATATCATGTTATTGAAAATTAAAAAAACGTTAAGAGTTGCTCATTTTTTTTTCATTTTTACTACCTTGAATTAATTAATTTTGTATAGAGAGATTAAAGATGAGATTAACAAGAAACTTGATTTAAAATGGACAAAAGTTCGAATAGACATGTTTTCCATAAACCCCTCTATATCACCAGTGGGTTTACAACTTCTGTGCTGGCTTAATGATTTGTGAGCAGAAGTAATTAGAGAAATGTAATTCAAAATTACTATGGTACTACTTTATAACTATTATAAATCTTTTCAATAAAATCAAAGGAACCAGGTGTCTTGGTAAAGGTTTGTGAATCCAAGCATTTAGGATGTTGGATTTCAGTCCTAAGCCAGTCTGGGGTACTGAAGATAGTAAAAACTTGCCCTTTATTGCCTTTTGAATAAAAGGTAATATTGTTGGTGAGAGTGTGAAGAAAAGGAAATTTTCTACACTCTTGGTCAAAATACAGGTTAGTATTCTCCTTGTAGAAAGTAGTATGCAGTTTTCTAAAGAAATCATAGTTGAAATATCATCTGACTCACCAATCATGTGATTATTTCTCTCTGTGAACTAGAGTATTGCTATTAATATTAGAATCTGAATGCAATTAGGCTTATATTTTTCCTCAATATCCCAGTTAAGATTAAGTTTAGGGTTAGAAAATGACTAAGATATTGGAAAAAATTTGAAACCTATATTTGGAAGGCTTATTAGAATCAAGTTAGGATGAATGAAAACTACTGTAACACTAACAAGTTAGTGTTAGTATTGACATATAATTTGGATTAAAATCAGGGTCAGTATATTGTTCTGATTTTGATTAGTGTTATGAATAGGAAAGTTTTACTATAAAATTGAGTTTTCACTAACTAGTAGAAGCAAAAATGTGAGCCTGAATAGTAACTAGAGAATTATCATTATATTTATTTCTCAGTGATCATTCTTGTAATGATTAATGAGAGTTTTCCAGCCAGGTTTAGGTTGAGAGTTAGCGTTAAGTAAAAGACTAGATGATATGAAAATCTGAAATAGTTTTAGGAAAATGTAGGATTAATGGAAATTACAGCATTTTTCCTGGTAAGAGAATTTGAGGACAAGTAATATAATGGTTCATGTTAGGGAAGAAGATAACTTCACAGGTAGAGTCAGGAAATTTGTTGGAAATTAGGGCAAATTGAAACTCATTTCCAGAGTGCAAACTGGAATATTCATTACAATGAATAAAAACTAGAGTATTTTTAATATTAATTTTGGACTATTATTAGGTTGAAAATTAGGTTTCAGTTCCAGCTGGGCTTAGTGTTAGCATCAAGGAAATGGAAAATTTAGGGTCAAACTGAAAGTAAATCGTTGAATAACAAGTCAAGATTGAATTAGGATGAATATGAATGCTGGGGACCGGGCAGCTGCTGGGAGGTTATGTGTAGCAGGACAGAGGAAGAATGGCTGGTGGGCACTGCTCCACCCTAGACAGGCACAGGACCACTGGGGAAGTTCTGGCTCTGGATCAGGACCAGGCACTGCCCCCCAGACAAGTGGTCTCTGGGGACTTGCATGGTGGCTGCTATGTGTGGGCTGGGAAATTCCTTAGCATGGCCATGAGTCTCCACGGATAGGCACATTTGCTTCTGTTCCTCTCCCATCTTCTGGATTCCCACTGTCCTCCTGCCTTGTGCCATGTCCAACTATAGGAGTAAACTTCTCCAGGCCTCTAAGAGGCCATGCCAGAGATGCTCACAGGGCTTTCCACGTCTGGTTCCCCATGCATGCAGGGCTCACAGGGTGCTCTCCTCCAAGCAAAGCATACCCCCATTTCAGCTTGGAAGAGAGAAAAACTTCATTGTCCCAGATACAGTTGCCCTTGGGGTTCACTGGGTACACTAGTCTTGTGCTGAGATAACGATCCCCAAAGACCACCAAGGAGCCATTTCCGATGTGAGCACATGAGGGTCATTTATTGCAAGCTCGAGTCTGGACTCACAACTGTCAGCATCGCAGATGGTCAGAGGTGAGAGCTCTTTGACTAAAAGTGAGTTGTGCAATGAGACATGACAACTTCCTTTATATATAAAAATTTACTAGGTGAGTTATCTCACTGCCACTATGCGGGAGGTCAGTTTCCCCAAAGAAGTTGTTAAATGTTGCGTCTACCTGTTTGCTCTCTAGGCTATTGTCTCGCCCACCCCTTCCCATGCCAAGAATGCATTGCTTCTTTCAGGCACTCAACTACTTATCCTGAATCCTAAGCAGGAATATTGTAGGCTATTCTTTGGCAAAACTCTTGGTTTGGAAGTAGAAAAGACCCAGGCTCTGCACATGCCAAGATATAGAGAAGGTAAGTATAAGCTCAGATTGGTACGGAAGATGGTTTCCCTTATTTACAATATCTAGTATAGGTATGAGTCAAGCGGAAAAGGTCAGATAATGTGATGTTAGGAAAATGATCCCTTAAATATGTATTTTAATGTTTTCGTTTCTTTCATGCATGTGTTTCTAACGCATTTATAAGATTATTTCTTTGTTGCTTTGTATGTCCTTCCCCCACAGTGTAACCCCCGCTTTCACTATATTTGATGTCAGTATAACATGTGGAGGAGATGGGGACAAACAAGTCGTTTAAGGATTCAGGTGGACCTGTTGCAACAATGAGAAGTACAAAATGTCATGTCAAAACCAGCTTTACAATGTCGGTGTGGGGGGGGGAAGGGGGGTATAATTGGGTGGGGGGAGGGGGGTAAAATTGGGTGGGGGGAGGGGGGAGGCTGGGAAGGGAGGTGAAGGGTAAACAAAGGAGGAGGCTGCAATGCTTGGTAAGAAATGTATGCATTATCCTGCCCATGTAATTGTAGCCCCTCTGTACAGTATGTTCTCAAATAAAATAAAATACAATTAAAAAAAATAAATGAAATTAATGGTTGAGTAATTTAGGGTGTATAGCCACAAAATTTAGGTAATTATTAGTAACACATATACACTTATGGATTAGGAAGAAAACAGTGAGGTAAGTTCAAGATAACATGGAAAAGACCCATAATAACAATAACAGGAGATGAGAGTGTGAAGGAACTGTTGGCAGAGGTCCATTTACTATCTGAGGAGTGACCTTGGATAGGAGGCTTTTAGAATAATATTTAAAAGAGAGGGACTTGCTGGGCACTAGTGGCTCACACCTGTAATCCTAGCTACCCAGTAGGGTGAGATCTGAGTATTATGATTCAAAGCAAGCCCAGGCAGAAAAAGCCAGAAGTAGTGCTGTGGCTCAAGTGGTAGAGCACTATTCTGGAGCTCAGGGACAAAACCTAGGCCATGAGTTCAAGCTTCAGGATCATCAAAACAACAACAACAAAACAATAATGATAAAAAGAAATAAAAGAAGGATTTAAAGATATGCGATGGAATGATGATCCTGTGTAACTGTCTAGGGAACATAAAAGGAGACAAAATTTGGAACAAAATGATACCTATTCATTACTAATCAAGGATGCAAAGCAAATGCCAATTACTCTTCTCAAAAACTTCCAAACCTGGGCTCGTTGGTTGAGTGATGGCCTTGCAGGCTTGACGCCCTGGGTTCAATTCCTCAGCCAGAAGTGGTGCTATGGCTCGAGTGGTAGAGCACTAGCCTTGAGGTAAAGAGGTGAGTGACAGGACCCAGGCCCAGAGTTCAGGCCCCATGACCTGCCAAAAAAAAAAAAAACAAAAAAAACAAAAAAAAACATCCAAACTTATCTTTTCTCATAATTGAGGAGAGAGTTTTTATTTTAACAGGAATTCTTATCTAGTTCAATGTCATCAGAACTTCAGTAGAGTTTTCCTGTTGAAATTTAATGCACCTAACTCTGCTGAACTTAATCATGACTAGAAAGTATGGACATTGATGTGTTTATTGTATTTTTCCTTATAAATATATAATTCTCTCAGGTATTATGTATAATATATATTGTACAATATATTATACATAATACAGAATAATAAATATATTATAATATAATATATATGATATATTAACAGACTTCCTAATTTTAGAGTTAGGAACAAGCAACATATTGAAAGCCAAATGCTTGAATCTCTGAGTAATTTCTCTACCACTGGACAATTCCAGGTTTCATTCTTATTACCCAAAGAACAACATAGGCAAATGGTGCCCATGGAGGTGATTCTCTGGATTCTGGAAACTGTGATCAGCACATATATATATATGAAATATGGTTTTATACTAGTGAATGTGTAAAACTATAACAACAGATAATTAAGTCAACATCTATGTGCACACACACTCAATCACTTTCAAGTATAATAATTTCTTTTCTGGCTGGGAAGATGGCTCAGTGGTAGAGCTCTTGCCTGGCATGCATGAGGCCCTGGGTTCGATTCCTCAGCACAACATAAGCAAAAAGAAAAAAGCTGGAAGTGGATGCAGTGGCTCAAGTGGTAGAGGGCTAGCCTTGAGCTAAAAAGTTGAGGGATAGCACCAAGGCCCAGAGCTCAGGGCCCACGACTGGACCCCCCCTAAAAAAAATAATGTCTTTTCTATGTCCCCTATGTACCTACACAGAGAGTACATGAGTTGCTCTTGATTTGTCCTGGGAGTTCTTTATCTGGCTACTGTAGCTTCACATCCTTTGTTTTCTTAGTAGCCAGATGTCATGTGTTCAACAACAATACTTGTTATAGGAAAAAGTATCCACCCTGACACACAGATGAACTTGGATTTCAGAAATGCCACAAATAAGTGCGAGTTACAGCAATACTTTTCAAAATTAAATAGATTGCATATTTATTAGAAAGTTTGTCAGAAAAATAAACTTCAGTGCATGATGAAACACTTGAAGAAAACTACAGTTGAAATTACATATACCTAGGTGCTGGTAGCTCATGCCTGTAATCTAGGCTAATCTGGAGGCTGATATCTGAGAATCACAGTTCAAAGCCATCTTGGGCAGAAAAGTTGCCATGAGACACTTATCTCCAATTAATCAATCAAGGCTAAATTTGATACTGTGGCTCAATGTTGTACAGAGATAACCTTGAGCCAAAGACCTCAGGAACAGTGCCCAGAACCCAAGTTCAAACTCTGCAATAGAAAATCAATAAAAATAAAAAATGAATTACATATAATTTATTACAAACACTTTACAAGGAAAATAGGAATGACACATGGCAACATATGACTTCAAGTTCCAAAGTTCCAAAGCATTTCCTCACTCTTGAGAACTAGGAGTAATCCATATTGAAAAAAATAAAAACATGAATGATTTATACCAAATTTCAAAACATACTATATGTTATACAAAGGAAATGCAATAAACATGCATTTCACAATTTAGTAACATCATATAGTATGAAGAATCTGATTAACGGATTCATAAAAATCAACACAATGCAGATAAAACATCCAATATCTCAGGGGTCAAATTAGCAGAATAATTTCCATCTATGATGGCTGTTTTGCAAATTATCCAGCCCTATCCATCCCACAATTGCAGAAGGCTTTTCTTGAGAATGTCCAGAAACCTGTCTACTGTGATTGCTCAAGGTAGACCTGGTCCCATTCTCTATTATTTAGACATGTGATAGACTAAATATCTGATAACGTGCCAAAGACACAAATTGGGAATGGCTTCCAGTAATAACATTTTAGTTCTCAGAAAAAAAGGGAAATTGAAGGAAGTGGTAAATTCTACAAGATTCTGGAAAGATTTCTATTATTGTGCTAAAACTGTCCCTTCTACTGACACTTGAACAAACTGCAGCAATTGTCACTCCAACCACATGTCCAAAAAATAGCTTTCCAAATATTAACCTGTTTTCACGTTTGCAAATTAAGACACTCTATTGTGGCCCTGTTTTAGTTAAACTATCTGCTATGGTTTGCCAAAGGGATAGTTGACCTTACAAATTTCTTAAATTTTAGGTCATCACACAATCACTTCATTGCTCTTAAACATTAAAAGTACCTATCTATATTAGTCTGCATTACATACTTATTACTGTTTTTCTTCATTTGTCATGTTATACATATTTGTTTATCCCAGGGCTTAGTTCTGTTATCTTCCTTCCCATGCGTGTTACCACTGAGTACATGTAATTATTTCGTTTTGTTATCTTCAGTTCTTTTCTTTCTTTAATTCAAGTCCTTAATAGCATCATGTCTACTGACAACTCCTAGCTATTGATTTTAAGAAATTCAAAAGAACCTAAAGTGAGCTTTGATTCTATCCCTCATTACTATTTGATTAATTGATAACTCTTCCAGTTGCCTTGTCAAAATATCTTGGAGTCATTTCAGACTTACCTAATATTTCACACCTCATATGTAATGTATGAGCAGGTTTTGATAAATTAACTCACAGAATATTTTAGGAACCATAAATATATAGTATATGAGTACTAATATTATGCCTTAAATTCGTGGCCTTGCTTTTTTTTTTTTTTTTTTTTTACTTTTCTTTTGTGCTCAGGCTGTCAGTCTTCCATTTGAGCCACAGCTCCACTTTTAGCTTTTTGGTTCTTAGTTGAAGATAAGTGTCTCGTGGTCCATTTACCTGGTCTAGCTTGAAACTATGATCTTCTGTTTTCATCCTTATAAATACCTAGATTTAAATGCGTGCACCACTAAAACCACCCCTATTATATTTGAATTAAAAATAAGTTCAAAGAACGAATATTTGTGGTATTTTCAAATCAATATGTTTTCCTTTACACATTGCTTTAAAAGGTTTTTGTTATTTAGCTCATTTATCAAGAAAGGAATGGAAAAATTTGTAGCGACCGTCTACTCGACCAGCGAGAAAGAACGACCACCACACCAGGAGTCTTCTCAGATCAGGCTTTATTGGAGAGCCTTTTAGTTGTAGGAGAGCTTGGGTGCGAGAGAGCGTGCACCCGAAACACAGCCGCTTATATAGGAGAATCGGAACGCGGGTCTTTCTATTGTTGGTCGCCTGCCTTTCACTGTCACCAGGTGTCATGGGATTGGCTGGGAACTCTACCTGGCTCGTGCACGCGCACAGCCCAGGCGTCCCGCCAAGCACCGTCTGGGGTGGTTACCTCAAAGCTGCAAGGGAGTGGGCGGAGTCTCGCCTCGGCTCCCTACAGTTCCCCCTTCTTTGTTTTATGGCAACAGGTAAGAGTAGAGGTTGGGCCTCTGTCTAAGACATTAATGAGAGGACCTTGCACTGGCCTTCGCCTGAGGGGCGCGCCTTCCCCAGTGATGACCAGGCCCCTCCGATGCCTTTTTTGCAGAGGTGGGATCTTGGGCATCAACCCACTTGCAACCCAGCATGCTCTTCTTGAGGAGGTGAGAACCATCTCCTCAAGTGCAGTGCACTTGCCTTGCACCCTGTCCCAAATTGCAAATTGCATACCTGTCCCGGTGCAATGGGATCCCCTGATCCCTCGGGGTGCTAAGGCTATGCAGAATGGTAAGGCTTAACTGCCTCTTAGGGCCGACAGCCCGATCTGGGGTGAGGATCCACTCTCCAAAGCGGCTAATGCTTGCGAGATAACAACCTTGTCCCTTCTGGTTTGGGCTCGAAGGCGACAGACCAACCATAGCAGACCACGCATCCTCCCAAGCAACGGGCTAAAAACATTCCGACTCCCACCCGCTCTTTGGAAAAGGACACCGCAGAGGCAATCCAGTCAGTAAATTGTAACAGCCCACAGCATCATTGGTTTAGCTATCACAGGGATTGCTATTAGCACTGTTGCTAACAGCAGGAAGATCAGCTGAGTGGATGGCATCTTCAAGATGGGGTTCTTCTGCAGTCTCCACCGGCCTGGTCAGTCTCGTTGGCACCCAGTGAGGTACTTCTTGACTCTGTGGAAAAACACAAACAGCTCCCCTGGATCTCGTTATTACCGGATCCGGTCCATACCATTTATTATTAATAACATCCTTCCACATAACCATGTCTTTAGTATCCATGGAGTCTCTTGTCATATGCCGATCTGCGGCAGACTGATCGTTGTCATTTAGAATTAAAAAATTAAGGGTAAAGAGCGCAAGAGAATGTCTTTCCCTGGGGGACGCAGACTCAGCAATTCCCCCTTTTTGATTTTGAAGCATTTCTTTTATGCTTCGATTAGCTCTTTCCACTATACCTTGTCCTTGAGGATTGTAGGGCAATCCGGTGGTGTGGGCAACCTGCATTTGTGCGCAAAAGGCGCGAAAACCATGGGAAGTATAAGCAGGGCCATTATCCGTCTTAAGTCTAAGGGGCTTTCCCCAAGCTGCCCAAGCTTCTAAGCAGTGTATTCTGACGTGAGACACCTTTTCTCCTGCCAGAGGTGTGGCATGAATGACACCAGAAAAGGTGTCCACAGACACATGTAAATATTTCAACTTACCAAATTCCGTCAGATGAGTAACATCCATTTGCCATAGGGCGTTTGGTCTCAACCCCTTGGGGTTTACCCCCACATGGGGAGGAAGAAGAAAGGTAACACAAGATTTACAGGCTTTAACAATATCTCTTGCCACATGCCTGGACAAATTATATCTTTTCCTAAGGGTATTAGCAGGTACATGATACAATCTATGAAAGTCTTTTGCCAATTCTACAGGATCAGCAGCAACCAGAGCCACAGCCCGAGTTGCCTGGTCCACCAAATCATTACACCTTGCCATCGGGCCCGGCAACATAGAGTGGGCACGAATATGTCCAATATAAAAAGGATGTTTTCTGTTTAAGATAAGGGATTGAATCTGTAACAAAACATTAGAAATTGTACTGGCCTGCTTAACTGAAGCAGCAACTTCAAGAGAAGCAACGGCATTTACAACATATAATGAATCAGAAAATAAGTTAAAAGGTTGATCAAATCTTTTAAAAACTTCAAGCACAATTAAACATTCAACAGCCTGTGGGACATTCGGCCGAAAATTAAAGACTACCGGCTGTTTGTGTCCTTGAACAAAAAAGGCACCTTGTCCAGATTTTGATCCATCCGTAAAGATGGTTAGAGCATCAACCAAGGGCTCCTTTGAAGTGACAACAGGAAAATACACTAAATTTTTGTTAACTATGGCAAGCAGAGGATGCTTAGGATAATGATTATCAATTACATTTGGAAATGAGCAAACAAGAATTGCCCACATATCCACTGTGGCTGCTAAAATTTCAACTTGCTCACGGGTGTATGGAATAATTAATTTATCTGGAATTTTTGCAAAGTGCATCAAACAATACTTTATACCCAAAATTGCCTGTTTAGCCACTAATTCAGGAAAATATTGAACAGTTTTTGCTCCCACAGAATTGCCGTGGAGCCACAATAAGGGGCCATTTTGCCAAAGAACCCCCGTGGGATAATTTTTTGTTTTTAATATACATAAATCAATAGGTAATTTTAAATCAACCCGTGAAAGTTGAGCCCTAGATAAAGCTGCCTCAACCTTTTGTAGGGAATTTAGTGCTAAAGGTGTCAGGGATCTAGAGGAGGTGACTTCAGGGTCGCCCTCCAAAATAGCAAATAAAGGTAACAACTCTGACCGAGGGAGATTAAGAAACCCCCTTATCCAATTAATATCTCCTGCCAATTGCTGAAAATCATTAAGTGTTTTAAGATGACCAGTTCGAATGGAAAGTTTTTGTGGTTTAATCTCAGTAGGAGAAACAATGGTTCCCAGAAATTGAACAACACTAGTCTGCTGAACCTTCTCAGGGGCAATAATTAATCCTTTATTAGCTAAGGTCTCCGTTACCTGCCCAAACACCTTATGAAGAGTCTCTACCGAGGGAGCAGCCAACAAGATATCATCCATATAATGGACAATCCGTACTTTTGGAAATCTTTCCCTAACAGGGGTTAATGCAGCCCCCACGAACAATTGACAAATTGTTGGGCTATTAGCCATCCCTTGGGGGAGAACTTTCCACTGATAGCGAGAATCCGGAGTTTCATGATTAACCGAGGGCAAAGTAAAGGCAAAGCGCTCCCTATCCTTTTCATAAAGAGGTATGGAAAAAAAGCAATCCTTAATGTCTAAAGCCAAAATAGGCCACTCTCTAGGTAAAGCAGAGAGCAGTGGAAGTCCCCTTTGGATGGGTCCCATAATTTGCATCTGGGCATTTACTGCTCTAAGGTCATGTAATAATCTCCATTTTCCGGAGGCCTTTTTGATCACAAAAATTGGGGTATTCAAAGATGACACTGAAGGCTCAACATGCCCCAGCTGCAGCTGTTCCTGGACAAGAGTTTGAGCCGCTTCCAATTTTTCTCAAGAGAGGGGCCAATGAGGAACCCACACCGCCTTTTGCGTTAACCAAGGTATGGGTACCACACCTTCAGTGGAAGCTTTGTTTTCAGAGGCCCCTAAGAAAAACCCAAACCCTTCCTGTCCTGTTTAGGAAGTGGCTCTATCGGCTCCTTGCGTCCTTGGAGACGCCGACCAAGCCCCAAGGCTGGCACAAATCCTTGCTGTTTCATCATATTCTGACTGGCCTCAGAATAATCATTAGTTAAAGTTAGCTTCAGCTGTTGCTGCACATCTCTTCCCCAAAGATTGACAGGGACGTCTACCACAAATGGCTGCATTTTTCCAACCTGGCCTTCGTCTGTTCTCCATGTCAATTCTTTTGCACTTAACTGTGGGGCATCGGCATAGCCCAGCCCTTGTAAGGTCTGGGAGGATTTCTGAGTTGGCCATTGCTTTGGCCACTCCCCTCTTTGGATGATGCTTCGATCTGCCCCTGTATCCACCAATCCCTCAAATCTTCTCCCTTCCACTTGGAGAGTTAGCATGGGTCTTTGGTCTAAAGTTATGGACAGGCATGTAAGTTCGACTCCAGTGGAGCCTAGCCCTTTATCTCCTCTCTCTATCTCCTTAGCAGGGAAGTTGCCATGAAGAGAAGGCAAAAGCAGAAGCTGTGCAATTCTATCCCCGGTAGAAATGGACACCACTCCATGGGGGACATGACAGAGGACCTTGATAGTCCCCGTATAGTCAGGGTCAATCACTCCTGGGAAAATTATTAATCCTCTCATTGTGGAGGAGGAGCGTCCTAAAACTATTCCTACAGTGCCTTCATCTAGGGGTCCTGTCATGTCTGTCTCCACAATCTGGACTCCCATCTGCTGTGTTAATACCTGTCCGGAGGTGGCACAGAGGTCCAACCCTGCGGAGCCTGAGGTTGCTCTTCTTGGCTGGGGAGTTGTTGCGGGTGCTGTCTGGGAGCCAGAGTCTGAAATGCCCCATAAACTTTCGGGCCCTGGGGACGAGGGCTCTTCTCTCCGTTTTTTGGCTCCTGTTCCGAATTAGTGTTTGGAGTAATTTGGGGGATAAAATGTCCATTGATGTCTCTAACTGACCTGCATTCGTTGACCCAATGCTTTCCCTTTTTACAATGAGGACACACTCCTGGAGTCCTTGGCGGCCTGGGTATATTTTGTACAGGACCACCATTTTGTGGGCATTGCTGTCTAAAATGTCCCAACTGACCACACCGGAAACACCCTTTTCCTTTACTATCTTTTGCGGCCCCGGCAGCCGACAAGACAGCAGCTGCCAGCCCCGCATTGGTCAGGGGGCCACCTACTTCTCTGCAGGCTTTTAACCAAGCTTCTAGGCTTTGGGTTCTTACTGGGGTAATTGCCCTCTGACATTCCTTGGTGCTTTGTTCAAAAATGATTTGTTGTACAAATGGCATGGCTGTTTCCAGATTTCCTAACACCCGCTCGGCTGTCTCTAGCATACGGGCAACAAAATCAGAAAATGGCTCATTAGGGGCCTGCATGATTTTGTTAGATGCCAGCCACCTCTCCCTTGTTTGGGAGGGCTCGCCAGGACCTGTAAAAAACCTCGTTTACCTGGCGGTATACTTCAAAGGGATATCCTGTCTGGTCTACCGAGTAGATTCCCTGCCCCAGAAGCATGTCTACGGTCCAGTCCGGGTGCCCGTCATGGACATTTTGTCTGTATTGGGCTTGAGCCTTGTCTTGTACAATTGACCGAAAATCAAGGAACTGCCCGTGATTAAGGCAAGTACGGGCCACTTCAAACCAATCCATAGGTGTCATAGCATTAATAGTTAGCCTTCGAAGCAAGGCAGTGGTATAATTGGCCGTCACTCCATAAGTCCTGACTGCCTCAACTAAATCTTTTAACTGGGAGTAGGAAACGGGCTCAAAATCTCTTTCATTAGTAACTGGATTTTCAAAAACTGGAAAGGCGGCCGCCAGCCGCCGCGACCAGGTATTTTCTTTTATAAAGTGACTCTTCCCTGCTGGCGGGCACGGCGGGGGGGCCGACGGGTGAGGGGCAGCTCCGTTTCCTCTCCCTGGCTGCTGCGGTACTCCCACCCCTAGGGGGCGCCACCCCCCATATCTGTCTGCCTCGTGCTCCGCCGCAGCCTCTTCTAACTCTTCACTATCAGCTGGATCGAGCTGCTCTCCCTCCTCCTCTAACATTTCTTCCTCTGAGTCACTCACAAGATTACTATATTCTTGGTCCCGCCCTTCCACATGTAGGGCTGAGAACCAGTTTGCTTTTAAAGAAGGGCACGGGGGTCTCCTTTAGACCCCCTCCTCTCTGAAACCCTTCTCCTTTTGTGAGGGCTGCAGCCCCTCTTGCTTTAATTCTTTAGGATCCTTTTGTCTTTTTTCCCTTTTTCTTTTAGGCCTATTTTCCTCCCCCTTACTGTATGCTGACTCTGATAGACTATCCTGATGCTGCGTTAGTACTTTGCGTCCTTCCTGGATTAAATCAAACCCTCCCTCCTCGAGGCAAGTGCGCACCATCAAAAAGACAAGCCACAAGGGAAGAAGCAATGCAAGCAACCAATAAATATCTAAATCTACAGTGAACAGCATACCGGGGGATATTTACCGACGTCCCCTCTCCGCGTGTTGAGTTCTGGCTCCGGTTTTCAGCCTCTTGCGCGGGTCCTGTCCCTGGTTCGTTCCGGTTTCGGCACCACTTGTAGCGACCGTCTACTTGACCAGCGAGAAAGAACAACCACCACACCAGGAGTCTTCTCAGATCAGGCTTTATTGGAGAGCCTTTTAGTTGTAGGAGAGCTTGGGTGCGAGAGAGCGTGCACCCGAAACACAGCCGCTTATATAGGAGAATCGGAACGCGGGTCTTTCTATTGTTGGTCGCCTGCCTTTCACCGTCACCAGGTGTCATGGGATTGGCTGGGGACTCTACCTGGCTCGTGCACGCGCACAGCCCAGGCGTCCCGCCAAGCACCGTCTGGGGTGGTTACCTCAAAGCTGCAAGGGAGTGGGCGGAGTCTCGCCTCGGCTCCCTACAAAAATTCATAACCAAAGAACCTTTGTATGTACCAATGCTCAAGCCACAATTTCTTTGCTGGGATATAACAAAGGATGATATCGTCTACAGGCAAAACAAGAGAAAAAGCTCTTCACTGAAGTTGCTGAAAGGCTGATAAGGATGAGGACAAGCAACTTTATCCAGAAAGGATCACAAAGTGTTTGCTGTGGATAAGTGTAGCCAATTTTAGAGGATGTTCATAATGATGAGGAGAATATTGGAAGGTGATTACAGAGGTATGCTTTCTTGAAGATATATATTTATAGCCTAGTTTGTATACTGTTAAAAATGAGACAGTTACGATAGGGATATTGTCATTCCTTGTATCCTTCACAGTATAATATTAAAACCAGTTTTATAATGTAGTATTTATAGTAATTATAGAATATCACTAATTATGCATATATGATAAATATATAAATTATGTTATGTAATATAGCATATTACATATATTATGTACACATAATTTAATTTTTCTACATGTCTGTCCAGGAATTAAACTAGCAATATCTTTGAAAATGGATAATAAATAGGGTCCTTACAATTTTGATTGCAACATAGAGTTTTACCCAATTAGAATTTATTTATTCTGAATTGGTTTAGAAATGGAATATCAGAATATAATTGAGACTTCAAAAATAATTATGTAAAAACATGCCAAGGATGAAGTTAAGAAACTATAACCTGACTCATGTATGTAATCCCAGCTACTTAGGAGCTGAGATCTGAAGATAGCTATATGAAGCCAGTATGAGTGAAATGACTCAGGGACAACACTCAGTCTGAGTAATGGCAGAAAAATAAATTATGTGACTAAAACATACATATATATTTATTTAAATAAAGTTGTCATTCCTTTTACCTTCACAGTATAATACTAAAATGTTTTATGCATATATTATTTATAGTAGTCGTAGACTATCAGTAATGATGCATATATGTATATATATGATATATAAATATATAATTCCTATGTTATGTAAAAAAATACATTACATGTATTATGCACACCTAATTTATCCTGATATCAATAATATCCATTAAATTGATATATGTTTTAGAATAGGGAATAGATTTTTTTGGTACAACAAGGAAGTAAGTAGTCACAAAAATTATTCGTTTTGGATTCTATATCCATAACAATCTATTCCCTGTGTATTGAGGGTACTGATTGATAAATGCCTGTGTACTTCAGCACAGGTGTCTTTGACACCAGCAATAATAAACAGTGGAAGCTGAATGATGTTCATTCAGGTATTTCTTTAGAAATTAAACTGATCTACATATTGTATGAAGATCACTCATGTTGTCATTATCCACACCCTTTTCATTTAAAAATATTTATATTCTGTATCAATGTTTTTGCCCTTATAACCATATTTAGGAAGATAATGTGGATTCATCTGGTACATAGCTCTTGAAAATTAATGAATGTGACAAAGAATATCTTCAGATATGGCTGGTGGAATTCTGGATTTGAATTATGGGTCTCAACTGATCAGTCTTCGGAACTTGGGAAATTTGTTTGGGCTTCTTGTCTACTTTTGTTTTTAATAAAATACTTAATTCATTTCCTAACTTGAAGAACACTCGTGAGCACTTAAATTACCCTAATTCAGGTTCAGTGCTTGGAATAGTTTCTGCACATTGTGTAGTAGGACCCAAAGAAGTCAGCTCCCATCAACATGGTCACAGCATCCTTCCTGAAGTTGATGTTAATATCAGTGAAAATTTGTCTTTACTAAAAAAATGTCTTTTCTTCATATGAAACAATGAAAGCAATGTTGGGATTGTCCTGTGGCTTTTATTCTGAAGGAGTTTTGCCTAAATTTCATTCTTACTCTATTAGTGATAGCAGTAGCATTCTTTAGTGCTACCCTTCATATTTCTAATTCTGTGTTCCATTTGGAATACTATTGTAATTTTGTTTATGATCTTTATTATAAGAATAAATAAAGTACAACTACTGAAGTTTTCAATAGTCAATGAATTACATTTTATGTGCTTAGTATTTTCCTGAAATTATTACCTTTGGATTATATATTCCTAACAAGCTATTTTTTATGATTTCTTATATGATTTATATAGATTTCTTATGTGGTTATTATATGACTTCTTAGAGATCCATAAATAAAACAGCTGAGAACAGGAAAAGAGTAGGTAAGAAGTCATAAACAATATTATTATGGTGCTCTTAATGGCTAAGTGTAAAGAATATGTAATAAAACTGTTGGAAGATTCATTTGTTTTTTTGCTATTCTCTCCCCTTTCTTTGTAGAAGGTTCTCACTATAAAGTTCCAAGTGGTCTGGACCTTTCAAGGTTTGTCTCAGTGACATAAGTGATGGGAATAGGGACATGTGTTCCCATGGCTGGCTTTTAGGAAGTTCACAATATAGCAATACCTATACACATAAAGAAACTTTTGTGAGTGATGTGTATTCACTTCCTCAATAGGCACAATGTCAAAACATCAAATTACTAACAACTGGCATCACTAACACCTCCATAAATCAAATGCAAACTAAAAGCTCTACTTAAAAAACCAACATCTAAGGCACTGTTGGTAATACAAGAAGAAACATAATACATCTAAAGGAGTGAATTCTTTAACACTGGCAATGAGCAGTGATAGCTGAATTTTTAACCAGGCTTGAAAAGTTCAGGTGTCCAGTATCTATGTGATTAGAGTTGCAGAGTTGACCTTGGTATCAAGATTAGAGGTAAAATTCAAAGGCAACTAAGTTGCTGCAGTATTGTTGCTCGATACAGTGTGACCCTTCCTGATAATGGTAAAAAGAGAGTAGAAGCTAACTCAGTAAAATGTATAGGAAGGATTCTCCATTGAGAATAACTTCAGGGAGTGTTCATTACTCTTGCATTTCAAATGAATAGCCCATCGATCTACTTTAAGCTCTAATATATTTCTTATTTGAGGACAATTATAACATACCACTGTGCCATGAGTGCTGAGCAGTGTAGGTGTATGTTACTCTAATATATGTAAAAATCCTTACAGGTATGGAATGGCCTGACCCTGACCCTTCATTCTTTGCTGTTGAATTTCATGGAGAAAAGTTCATAATTAGGCAATTCACACTCCTCTAAGTCTGGATCAGGCAACTGGGATAAGACATTACGGTCATCACTCCAGTGACATGGTCTGTGACCTGTGAAATAAATGACATTATTTCACAATGCAGATGTGTTTCTGAAAATGCATGCAATACCAAATACCAAATATACAAAAGGGACAATTATCCATCTCATAATATCAGAAGCAAAAATACTCATGAAGTATTTTACTTGCTTGCTAGAGGATCACTGGGTCACTGGTAACGTTTGGTATCTTTCCAGGTGATCAATCTTCCTCAATCTTTTTTGAGGAAGTGTTT